>NC_136993.1:46718202-47184645 GCF_032717465.1 Coenobita brevimanus | reverse complement strand
TCAAATCATGTGGAGTCTAATCAAAGTAATTACTGTTTTATCCATTTTATGACGAGCATTATGGAGTCAGTTCCACTTGAAGCAGAACTCTTTATTTTGACGCAGTAATTGTTATAAGATGATTGATGATGATTGATGATGGATGATGATGAAGATTGATGATGGATGATGATGATGATGATGGATTATGGATGATGATGACGATGATGATGATGAATGATGGATGATTATGTATAATGAATGATGGATGATTATGGATGATGATGGATTGATGATGGATGATGATGGTGATGGATGATTATGTATGATGATGATGATGGATGATGATTATGGATGATGATGGATGATGATGACGATGATGGATGATTATGTATAATGAATGATGGATGATTATGTATGATGATGATGTTGGATCATGATGATATTGATGGATGATGGATGATGACGAATGGTGGATGACAAATGATGGATGATTATGTATGATGGATGACAATAATGGATGATGATAATGGATGATAAATGATGATTATGGATGATGGATGATGAAAATGCATGACGGATGATGATTATGGATGATGGATGATGATAATGGATGATGGATGATGAAGATTTTGGATGATGATGATGATGATGATGGTGAATGATGAATGATGGATGAATGATGGATGATGTTGATCATGATGATGATGATCATCATCATGATCATGATAATGATGATCATGATCATGATCATGATGGGTGATGGATGATGATGGATGATGGTGATGGAGTATTATGATGATGGTAATTTGTTATTATTATTATCATTATTATTATTATTATTATTATACTAAAAAAAAAGGAAGTTCCTTGCATTCTAAGGTTTTAGTGATCGGAGGCTGCGAGACCGTGTCCTGACCTCAGCACTGTTGAGATAGATGGCTAATGAAGTAAATTCTGCAGGCTATGACATTTCAAAATCTTTACCCTAACCTTTCCTCCACCCAAGGATTACCTACTATCCAAACATTCCAAATGTATTTACTCTTCTATAACATGCACCATTAACATAAGCAAAATACTGTATCATTGGAAAGAAAAACGTTGTTCAGTACACACTGTGTCAGTCTACTTGAAGTTACATGAGACAATGATATACCTGGCTTCTTTATTCTTTCTGTGTGTAGTGGGATAATTACAAAATCTTAAGCCAGACGACTAATGACTCAGCCAGATCTTTTGGTGTGCTGGCTGCGTAGCAAGAAGTTTATGACCAATCAGCATTGTGAAGTAACCATTAGTATATCGACATGGTGAGAGAGTGAGTGGCTTCGCCTTTGCCCCTAAAATTTGAACAAACCAACACCCCAAACTACCGACCGATTCCAGTTTTCATATTTTATGAAATACCATGTCCACTTCCCAATCTTTAACCTCCTATTGTCCTTGTGATCAGTACCAGGTGCTCAAGAATGCTACAAATGGCATTTAATGACAAAATATGTAACGAATCTGATGCTGAGGAAAAGCGTTTAACTGAAAGGAACAGGTAGACAAGAGTTTGTGGTGGAGGGCTGAAAGACAGTGGAGAAGAAAAGTTTGGGGTGGAGAGGGCTGAAAAAAATATTATTGTCTTTACCACTCCATAATCATCTCGTGACTCAGTCCATCCAGTCATAGAGGATTATGTTGCACTTTGTGAGCTATGCAGTTACAAAAATGCAGTTTTAATGATAAAGAGCCCATTGGAGAAGGATGAGGGTGTTTGGAGGCATATACATATAGCCACTTACCATACTCTCACGGGTGTGGTGGAGGCTGTTGAGTGGTCCAAGAGGTGTGGCGGGAGTGGAGTCGCTCGTGTCCAGGCGTATTAGAAAGTTGGGGGGGGATCGCTGTCACCCTCCTCCATGTTGATGTGGCATCATGGAATCCTGGCAAAACCTTGATACTTTCTATCACTCACAGTCATGGGGAGTTACTGATGGAGCACCAGTCTGATGGGGTTGGAGTATGGCAGCCTACACAATGCCTCCATGTCTTTTATACTGATGTAAAGAAGAAGATACATGTTTGTTAACGTGTATAGGCCATAGCTGACTTTAATGCTGGGCCCACACTGCAGCACTGGGCATCAGCAGAGGGCTATGAAGACAAGGAAGCAGAGTCTATTATTAACTCGTTGGTATATATTGGGTAAGTTTCGCCATGTACTTGCTTCTGTGTGCAGTTTGAATATCCTTGTAATTAGAATTTCATGTGTTTTCTTCTTAAACACTCGAGCATTCATGAGAACACATATTCTTCAGAGTTCTACAATTTGGTATCATCAGAATGGACAAGAATCTGAAAACATTCTTCAAATCTTGATAATATGCAACGTAATCTTCAATGTAATGGCTGTTTTTGCAGATAAATGTGTGCATTAATTCCACTCGTTTTACAGACGTATCCAGTGCTTGGCACTGCAGGTTTCACACGCATCATGAATCTCCACTCTGAGCAGGAATAGCAAATTCATTGTTTCCACCTCATGAATACCATAATCTTGGCAAGATTGCTAATAGTGATGAACCCTACCTACTGGTGGTCGTTGTACGCTTATCTGGTCTAGGAATTTGAAGATCTCAGATAGCAAAATAATATGAGTCGAATAATACAAGCTGAATCACGTCATCAAAGCGCAATAGAACAATTGAGCAGTCGTCTTACAGTCATTTCAAAGCGACGTACGGTCAAGCGTATTTTGCCAAATATAAGGGCAATTTCATCGAAATTAGAGCCATATATTTGACCAAGTAATTCATCCTGTTTGCCAATATCCTACTTTCTGATTCTATTGATCGGAGGCAGCAAGATCGTCCGATGAATTCAGCACTGGAGGGTGGTTGCAACCATTATCAGTTTTACGGGTAATGATTTATCATGAACATACTGACGTTTTTCCTACCAAAGATTATCTAATATCCAAATAATTCACAGACTCTTATTGTACCACAGTGTGAGACATTTGCAGTAGTCCTGGACTACAGTTGAACCACTAAATAGCTCATTTGGTCATTCCTGGTGGTCTGGTGGTGTAGTGGTTGGGGGAGGCGGTGGCTCAATCGGTAGAGAGGTTGCCTCCAGTCCTAACGGACCCAGGTTCGAATCCCGGCTGGGGCAGGGAACAGTTTAAGGATTTGAATTTCATTAAATCAGGCTTTACTGATCTACCAGAAGGCCCGCCGACATGTCGTAAAAATACCCCCGCTAATACCAATACACCAGTCCTGTATGAGACAGCCCTAGCATGTATTCAATATGGACGGTGGGTGTTAGCGCCGAAGTGGTGACATGTAGAGGTGTATGGTATGTAGGAGGACTGCTGGGCCTTGATAGCAGGCTGTGAAGCCTATGCCCAGAGTCGGACGCATAAAAATATATATATATATATATATATATATATATATATATATATATATATATATATATATCTTTCAGTGTTGGAACTGTCTTGCTTTCATTATGCTATGTCTCTGCCAATAAATGTTCTGGGATGAGTCGCCTAGCCTTAGACTCCTATACCTCTCTTGTAGTACTGGTTGACTTGATTGCCACTATGAAGTCGCCTCTGTAACAGATGGATCTCAGGCTGAAGTTTTGGAAGATGGGGAAAGATATCGCAGAACGCATCACCAACCTGCTGCTTGAGTTGGTAGGGAGTACCTCACCAGCCTTCTGTCTGAGTCTCGTGGGTACAGTCTTATGAATTCCAGGACCCAAGTTTGCGCCCTCCCACAGAAGGCATTGGGTGAGATGATAGGCTATCACTTTGTGAGATAGAGCTATTCCTGTAGGCGGTAGTCCAGGCTGTGGTCTTTACCTTCTCGCAGCCAAACCAGACCTGTTATGTTAGATTTAGGAAAAATCACACATTTTATGTGGACTGGTAAATTTCTCTGGAAGAAATGGTAATTTTGAGTAGAGGTGGGCACCCAGTGCACAAAAAGTACCGTCGGTACCGGTATTGGACTTGCCCAAAACTGTAGTGTCAGTACCGGTACCAGTACACAAAAAAAAGAAGTCCCGAGTACCAACTCGGTACGTGGTACTCGGTACATGAATATGAATAAAGTAAACTCGCTCAGTATTGATTTTTTTTTTTTTTTTAACCACACTGAGGACCCAGAGCCCAGTCTTGTCAGCAAAGCCGGACCTGAGGAGAGATGAAAGATGTTGTTAGACAAATGTCACAGTCACATTAACTATGGGGTGAATAAAGCATAAGGGTTAGTGACTGTTCAGTCCTTTACATTCAATACATAGATCGCTAAACTTTAACCGGCCACTGTAATTCACATTCTTATACACCTAGTTTAGTGTTTATCAAAATAAACACATTTTATGCCTACGTCGTGTCATTTCATGCACAATGATCTGATTACTAATTACACAGTGCACTTCAGTTTTCTTTTTCACTGTTGCCCTTGAGGAAAACGAGCACTTCAAAATGACAGTCACTGAGTTCCGCCCGTTTTGGTTTGAGTATGTCCTTCCCCAATGAAAACAGACGTTCCACAACAGCACTGGATGGTATTGGCGTGTTATAAGTTACAAATAAGTCTTTGAAAACCTTGCATGGAAAGCAGACCTTGTTGATTTTATGTTTCTGGGGTTACTCCAAAAATTCCTTTACTAGCTTTATCCCAGTCTCTCTTTTCTTTCTCCCTTTTATATAGAGGGGTTCGAAAAACTCTTCCTTGACATCCTGCTCGTCATCATCATCAATGGTGCTGCTCTCCGTGTCCTCTAGCTTGCTCTCCAGCAGAGTCTGCCTTCTACGACATAGAGAAAATGAGGAGGAGGTAACCACGCCAACCACGATAGCTTGAATTGGGGATGAAAGGCAGCAGCAAGGAGGCAGTCAATGTCCATGAAACGATGGCTGAACCTGCCTTCCACACCCAAAGTTACTGTGCTCACTAGAGGCTAGCACATCGTCAGATCGGCGCTCTCCTTCATCTCTTTTAATTTCTTGAGGCACATGGCCAGGGTCGGCAGCAGCACTCCCATGTATGCCTTCTCCTCGCCCTCTTTTTTTCACACGACGCGTGAATATAGATGAATAAAATGTACTGTCCCGAGTACCGACAAAATAAGCATTAAAATATACCGTCGGTACCAGTCTCGGTACATGAAAATAGAACTGTCACTACTGCTACCGGTACTCGAATTGTAACTCGGTACTTTTGTACCTCGGTACTGCCCACCTATGCTTTTGAGAAATAAAATGGCACATTGATATTACAGTAATTCCTCACATAACACTGTAGTATCTTCCTAAAACTAGTAAGATAGGGTTGTGTTCCAGTATGAATGATTATACTCATACAAAAGAAGCCAAAATGGGTTTTATGCCTTGGTGTATCAGTGTGTGTTACACAATAAGTCTTGAGCAAAATATGGAAATACTGAAATGTCTAGCAGTGTAAGTTGTATCCATCCTAACCCTTCAATGCATTAATTGTGATCATTGGTGTGTTAGAAAAATTTCTACATTGACTGGCAGCGTTAATTAGGGGAAAATAAGCGTGTTCACTGAAAGTGTGTTAAATGAGGAATTATCGTAATATTACCATACTTTGCTCTTAGGTTACAATAGTCTCAATACCGGGGAATTCAACAATACAATACTTTTTTGTCGATTTCAAAGTTTATATTCAGGCTATTCATGGTTGTACAGTGGTAGGTGGGGGGACGACAATCATTCACTTAGTCATGTAGTTCTCTTCGCTGAGTAACAAGGAAAATAGATTCCTAATTCCCAGGATACAGTTTCATACGCCGGATGGTAAACATATAACAAAATGACACCTGGTGGTTTAGCAGGTCATGGCGCTCTAGCCAGATAGAGCTTGTGCGGGTTTCATGTGATGGGTGATTGAAGTTACTTGTTTGCCACTTGGCACTCCAAGGGTAAGTGAAATGGTCACCATTACTTTCAATATCGGGACTCTTACATTCCCTTTTATAAAAGGCAAAATGGGATTCGATGCTATAGTTCTTGTTCTTGCATTATCACTATTATTACTGTGAACTAACAGGGAACCAAAAGAAAAGTGACCATGTATACCTGCAACTCCTGGGATAACTGTGAACTAACAGGGAACCAGGGGTTCCCCAGACTAAAGAAAAGTGACCATGCATACCTGCAAGGCCTGAGATCTTAGGAATGCCTGGGATCTTATGGGACCACCGCCTCTGGGAGACGACCCATAGGGTTCCATCATACCCATTGGTTCAATGTTGCTCCTTGGGCCCATTTCTCCCAGGAATATATTGCCCGTGGACTTATTCATACCAGAACCTATGCACCCTACATACGTGATTCTATTTGCCAAAAAAAGAGAAAGTGGGGATATTAAGAAAAATTAAAAATATTAGAGAAAGTCACCAGGCAGTAGACTGTAGTACCAGTTGAGCAGGATAGTACTCGCAAGGTGGAAGGAAAGCTGATGACAGGAAGAGATGGAGCTCCCATTTCATCAGCCCTCGGGACTAGCTTCTGTCCATCACCCTTTGGTGAACTTTATCTCTTTTTCAGTAATATAGAGAGCAGGCCAGCATGCTCCCCAATACAAGTTCCTCTAACTGTCAACACCAAACTACATACTCATTACACGCCACACTTCCTCTTCAAAACTCAAGAAAAACATCATCTCAAGACCAGCCTCGGAGTATCTTGGGAGGGAGGTGGGAGGGACCATAAAAGCCTCCCAACATCCGCTCCTCTCCAGATTACGGCCGAGAGACACGCCTGGAACCATGGTCTAACTCACCATTTCATTTTTGTAACATTTGTGGCCTTTCCTCTAACTTTCTCTCTGTTGAACATAACCTCTCCTCCTCTAAACCTCAGCTTCTCCTTCTCACAAGACTCAGCTGTCTGAGGTGACTGATAGCAAGCACTTCTCTATATCCTCCTACTTTCTCTGTACTCGTATAATCGCCAAAGGCGGCCGTCATGTATATATGCGCAACAACATAAATTGCTTTCATTCTGCTGAATTTGAATCTTTTTAATACTCTAATCTCTGGCCTCAGCTATCCTGTCATTCTATGAATAAATAGAACTGTGCTGTGTACTTATATCCTAATTCTGGTAATTATGAGAAATTCTTTGACTATCTTACTTCTAAGATGGATAAAATCCTACCAGTTACTCCTTTCTCCGAAATCTCCATTCAAGGTGATATCAATGTTCACCACTACCTTTGGGTCTCCTCTCCTTTCAGCGATCCACCTGCTGAACAAGCCTACATCTTCTCTATTCTTAATGACCTAGAGCAGCTTATGGAGCACCCTACCCATATCCCTGACTGCCTTAAAAAGAGTTGAAACATGCTTCACCTCTTCCCTACAACCAATCATTCTGCTTACACAGTTTAGGCAGTACTTCTTTGATTTTCCATGGAATGATTATTTTTCCCAAGGCCGAGAGCCAACTCTGTGTGCCTTGTGCATTACGTTGGTTATTCTCTAGAGCACAGAAGCATATATTCCTCTCTTATTCTGTTAGTAATGCAAAAAAATAAATAAATAAATAAATCTTGGCTTAATTACAAATGTTCTAATGCTTCTTACAACAGGGAGAGCACCTACAAAAGGTATTATAGCCAACCCAATTATGAATCTCATCACTATATTTTTGTGCAGAATCGTACTAACTCTGTTCTTCACTCTGCTAAATCTAATGTCATACATACTAAATGCTCTGAACTCCCCAACTCATATTCCTATCACTCCTTCTGGCATCTTGCCAAAACCTTTTTAACAACATTACTTCATCATCCTACCCTATTCTTTTCTACTCTGTTAGTTCTGTAGCTGTTACTTTTACTGATAAAACAGAACTCTTTTCTCAGACTTTCTCCTTCAGTACCACAAGATGATTCTGGTTCTGTACCTCCATCATGTCCCCCTTCTGACTTCATCATGGCCGACATTAACATTTCTTCAATTGATTTATTTTCTGCCATCACTGGTCACAATACTAACAAGGCAAATAGGCCTTATGGGGTACCTCCTGTTATCCTATAGAACTGTGTTGCTGTTCTTACTACAAGCCTAGGATAACTTTGTCACCTTTGTCAATATGAACCTTTCTTTAATGCTGGAAGTTTATTCATTCAGCCTGTCCCAAAAAGGGGTTACCATTCTCTACCCTCTAACTATAGCTCAATTGCTTTAACATCCTGTTTTTCCAAAGTTTGTGAATCTATTCTTAACAAAAATATTTTAAAGCACCATTCCTATCATAACTTTCTTTCCGATCGTCAGTATGGGTTCTGGCAGGGACAATCCACTAGTGATATTCTCACCTCCTTTCCAAAATACTGGTCATCCTTCTTTAGGGTCTTTGGTGAAAGCAGACTTGCTGGCTCGTTCTGCTGTGCATCCTCTCACGTCTTCTCGAGCCATTCCTGTTCTTGTTTGTTTTCCTCTCCTTATTCATCTCTTCATTGACCTATGGAAAACTTCCTGGGACTCCCAGGTCACCAATAAACTTCATCTCGTTAAACATTCTGTTCTTCCATGGTCTATTTTCACTCATCCCAATTTTCGATGGGAGACTTTCCTTGCTCGCCTTCACTTCGGTTAAACCCTCCTCACTCACGGTCATTTAGTGAGTGGTGACCCCCCGCCGCCTGACTATCTGTCACCCTTTTCTCGACTCCCCGTTCATACTCCACGTCTGTCACTCTGCTTTTCCTCTCCTCTCATTATTACCCCGCCCCTCGTTGATTACCGATTTCCTTGGTGACTCTTCTAAGTTTCCTATTTCTATTATTCTTTCTGCTTTGCGTGTTTTGCGTCTATTATAATTGTCCTTCCTTCTTTGCTAGAGGCCACATAGCCTCTCTAGGCTTGGTGCTAGCTTTTCTCATTTTTCAATCGTTTGGCAAGAGCTTTGTCATAGCACTTGACGTCTCAAACGCTTTCGATCGAGTCAGGCATAAATCGTTAAATTCCCAACTGCCTTCTTACGATTTCTATCCTTCAATCTGTGTCTTCATCCTCATCATTTATTTTGGACGTTCTGTAGCTGCTGTTGTAGACGGTCACTGTTCTTCTCCTAGAGCGATGAACAGTGGTGTTAGCCAGGGCTCCGTGCTATCACCTCCTCTCTTTCCTCTATTTATTAATGACCTGAGTTGCACATTTATCCCTATCCATTCATACACTACCTTAATGACTCCACTCTTCACCTTTCCATCAGCTTTACACAGCATCCATCTCAGCAGTTACTTCAATGACCAAGGGATGAGCCTATGGCACACCTAAAATCTGACTTGGCTCTTATCTCTGACTGGGGTATATTAATATTCTTGTTCTTAATGAATCAGAAACTCAGTTCTTACATCTTTCATCCCATCGGTATCTTCCGCAGGAGTATCCTCTCATTATTAACAATGTCCATCTCAATCCCGCATCATCTCCGAATATACCTGAGGTTTCATTCTCTCAGGATTTATCTTGGAAGGATCACATTACCTCTCTTGTTTAATCTGCTTCCAAGAGATTATGTGTGCTAAGTCGACTCCATGCCTTCTTTATTCCTGCATAGTTATTGACTATATACAGGGTTCTTATTTGCCCCTGTGTAGAGTACAACTTTCATGTGTGGTAAGGCACCTCACATACAGCTCTCTTCAACAAGGTTGTGTCAAAGGCTTCTCGTTTCATTAAGTCTCCTCCTCTTTCTGGCTCCCTTCAAACTCTGTCCCTTCGCCACACTGTTGCATCTTAATCTCTATTCCACCGCCACTTCAATGGTCATGGCTCCTGTGAACTGTCTGCATGTATCCCTCTGCCATTATGCTGTGCGTGTTGCGCCCGTCTACCAACAAACCGTTACTTTCAGTCCTTCACGTGTGCAACAGGTCAAATTTGGAAGTGTCTACCTCCAGTCTTTCAAACACAATATGTTCTGGCATCTCAAAATGAGTGGATCTTGAATTTGGCTCTCTGTTACCTTTTTTTTTTTTTTTTTTTTTCTTGGGATCAATCTTGCAGGCTTCTAGCCTTTGGTTCGTTCTTCCTTGTATTTAAAAAATCGCAGCCCTGGCAAATCTTGCTCTTTACAAACCTACGTAAGAAAAGCACTCTTCAGTATTCGGGAAACTCTGTCCTGGGGTATGTGCGAATGTTGGCTGGAGAAACTACTGTAGTGAAGTGATAGAGGACTGGTTCCATAACCAGGAGGCAACTGGTGGACCAGTAGTTGAAGTGAAGATTGAAGAAACTAATCTGGTAATAAATTAAAACCGAAAACGGGTGGTAATGCAGATTTGGTTGTTTGGGAAGACGGTGCAGAGTGACAGTTAATCATGTCATATCTAATTAAGATGTGAAAAAATAAATAAAGAAACAATATGGAATATTGCAAACACGAGATAATCGTCTGGCACGAGGCTAGGTTTCGTCACGTTAAGCATTATTTTGCATAGTATCTCTTTTAAGATACTGTATTTTAACCTTATTAATCTGCTAGATTTTCTTGCTGCCCCAAGTCGATTTCATTCAAGTTTGACCTACTGTATCGTTGTATAAAACAATAGATCAACTGCTCCGTGGATCCCTCCACCAAATTTGGGTAAAACCTGATAAAACCAAAGTTATTTTCTACACACACACACACACACACACACACACACACACACACACACACACACACACACACACATTTGTTTTCGATTTGACAGCGAAGACAAATTAACTAATTAATAAAAAAAAAGTAAGTCAGCTTTGCAGACATATGGCCATACTGACATTTTTGCATGGGAGTTCATTGCATTTTCATGTGCTTTTGTCTGTTTGTATAAATACTAGGAATATGAACACACATGATGCTCTAGTTTGTCATTATTGGTGTCAGTACAGTAAAAATTGGTTATAAAATTACCTCACATCTTTTCCACATACTTAACCTACCGGACTTCGCCACCAGAGGGCCGGACATAAATAAATCATTGCTGTATGCGGCTCATATTCCTGTTTTTTCCGCTGGTCCTTGCCTTCCAACACCCTACTGTCGTTTCAGGGAGCAACATAAAGGTCTAGTGCATACTTCACTGCAGGTTCTTTTTTTCTGGTGTTTGGACTTAGCCTGTAGTTTGGGGGGAAATTTCAGTACGGCAGACGGGGCTCCCCTGGTCAAGTTTTCTCGTTTCTGCGCATGCACAGTACGACCTGTGTGACGTCACGGACTTGTCACTCCACTTCCCCTGCTACCATTGATCTGTTCTGTCATGCTGGTTAAGCTGATGCCCAGCTCACCCTGCTACCTGCCTAGGTGTGCAGCATGGAGTACTCGGGCCCTGCCACCCTTGAGGACCTTGAAGCTGACCTGGTGCTGAGTGACGAGGATGAGATGACTCAGAGTGACTGGCCACAGCTACAACAAAGTAGTAGCAATGTCTCACTAGCTGGGGAAGTAGCTACGGAACCAGCACTTTCTGTACCTGCCGCATCTCACCTCGTTGGCTAGGCATCTTCCTCTGCCAAGTGCCCCGTGCATAACACCTCGGACAGCAACAGTGAGCCTTCATCCTCTGCTGCCAAATCTTCCAAACGGCAGGAGACCTCTGGTCCTCTGCAGAGGGCAACCGCCCTTGGATCCAACACTCCTCGCCTCCCACAGCTTGTTCAATCCACCCCCAGTTTTGCTGTTGCTTCCTGCCTCTATGCCTCTGGCATTCACACCCAGAGCTGACTACATCAACCTTTTATTAAAAAACAACCCAATTGTGGACATTATACTTCGATGGTTGTCTGAGGTCAACCATGCTTTTCACCATGACTGCACCCAAGCGGAGGTCAAGATGTCTGCAATCACTTCCCGTTTTGTCTACATCTCCAGACGTCGCAGGGACATTGCAGATAACGTAAATAAAGGAGAGTTCCTATTCCTTTCTTTGGAAATTCAAGACTCACCTGAGAGGCCTCGCAAGTTTCCTACTTAACTCCTTACATGTTATCCTGTCTGCACTGATCCGAACTTGGCCAAGGAGCTGCCAGGTATCTACTCAGCCTGATGTTTCCGCCAGAATGGCACTGTCAACCAGCTGGTAGTCACCTGGAGCCTTCCTCACCCACCACCACCAATTGTCACCTTCAGCTTCCTTCCTTGCCTTCCATCTTGTGAGTTTTGCAACGAGCAACCGTGGTGCTTTCGATGCTGCGGCATTGGTCACATCTCTCGGTATTGCTCTGCACCAGAATGGTGTGCATGGTGCTCTGGCCAACACGACTCTCGGACATGTCCTCACTGACCCCGTCCATCTTCTTCTGATACAGCCTTAATGCAACCCAACCTGCCACCTCCAGATACCTTGCACAAGATATGTCCCCGATGACATCAAGAAGGGGTTAATGTTTGGCATGGCTGCACTAGACACCGGGCTAACCCTGCCCCCGTTGCCAAGGGTGGGGCTTCACTAGCGTCACCACCACCATCACTCCGCTCTGCCGTTCCCCCTGCCTCCACTGTCAGTTTGGACTCAGCTGCAGTCACTGAACTTTGCAATGCTGTTCCCACTCTCAGGACTCGGATTAGTACACTTACGGCACGTTTTGATGCAATAGAAGTCCGCATTGATGGCTTGGTTAGCAAGCAAGCCACACTTGAGACAACATTAAATTCACTGGTTGAATCACAACAAGTCATCATTACGACTGTCACCACCCTTACGGAGAAGCTGGACTCCATCGTCATTCCCATTGGACGACTGAATGCTCCCCCCAGGGAGTCTTCCCGTCGTGGCACGAACCGTAACACTTCACATGTCACCACCACATCCTCATCTGGCCCCCACAAACGTCATGGCAAAGTTCGGTAACATGGCACAACTGCATGTCATCTCTTGGAATGACTGTGGTGTTATTAACCGGTCTAAACTTAGTGCACTCAAAGGATATGTATACAGTCGCCACCCGGATATCATTTCCATTCAGGAATCCTTTGTTGATCATTCGCAACTCGGGGTAGAGGCACCCACTCTCAGTGGTTATGTTTCTTAGGTCCATCTAGTTAGGAATGGATTTGTCACTCCTCCATCCAGGATCGTTTCCTCCAAAGCTCTGTAGAAGACGAGATAACCTTCCAGCTTCTTGAGGTCACTACTGGAAGTGACACAATTCGGTTGTGCAACATGTACTCTGCGCCAGGCAGGTTGAATACAGCTGCTCTCTCCGCTCCCACCATACGTGGCATGATATACATGGGGGATTATAATGCCCGACACCCTGCTTTGGGGGACCTTTCTGCCACTGTTAACGATAATGGAACTAAACTTCTTGAGTATATTCGTCGTAATCAGCTCACCCGCTGGGACACTGGAGGGGCCACACACTCTCAAGGAGGCACACTAGATCATGTCCTTTCATCCGGCCTCGTGGCATCCCCAGTCAGGTGTTCATCTATCCCTGCACTCTTCTCTGATCACATTGCTCTCAGCCTTCATTATTTCCTCCCTGCTACACCGTCTCCTGTACACAGACGCACTCGCATTGCAATCCCACCCATGTACTGTCCTACATACATCTCCTATATGACCATCCTTCTTCCCACGTTCAACTTCATTGTCCTGAAAAGTTGTATTCATCACTTGTCAGCTCCACGCATGACTTCTACACCCATTATGTCAGCATGCCACACATTATGCGCCATCATGATGCCCACACCTGGACACTAGATAATCGCATTGCTCAGGCAGAGAGGAAGGGGATGGAAGACGGTTTTGCCTTTCAAAGACGACCTTCCCCCGAGAGTCTCCATCGATATCAATTGTTGAGGGATGATCTAATTGCTCTCCAGCACTGCGTTTATACCGATTTGTGGCATTAACATACCGATAGCATCAATCATCAAACGACTGCTTGTTCCATGTTGCACCTTATCAACAAGGTTGTTAAGAAAAAGCCCCCTAGTGTCCTCCACCACAGTCCAGCACAGTATGCACAGGATCTTGTAGATGCCTGGTCTGCACAGTCATGGGCTTGTGCCCTTTCCGCACACATACAGGATGTGCTTTCCACCCAGACAAACTTTCGTGCACTCCTTCTCACCACCGCTTTACTGAGGACAGACGATGAGGATGGTGTGGCTAGAACTGACAATGAATTGCGATGGACCCTCACCAGTGGTAGGGTAATGGCTCCAGGTGATGATGGCATCACTTTTTCTGTCCTCCGTGTCCTCCTGAAAGTTCCTGGTAATCCCCTTCTCCAGCTATTCAACCTTTGTATCCCTGGGATATGTGCCACAGGCCTGGACCCGCAGTACAATCGTGCTTATTCCTAAACCTGGAGCTGATAAATTCCGATCTGTTTCCCTCACCTCCTGCTTCAGTAAAGTACTAGAATGCATCCTCCTCATAAGACTCTTGTTTAAGCTGCAGGACAAGCTCTCACCCCGACTGTTCGGCTTTTTACCACAGCGAGGGACACATCACTGCCTCATGGAGCTTTACACCCTCCTATCCCTCACCAGTGTAATGGCCTTCATTGATTTAAAGAGTGCATTTTATGTCGCCAACAGAGACATCATTCTCGACCACCTAGTGGATTTTGGAGTTAAGGGAAACATGCTGCGATTGATACGTGGTTCCCTGACTAATAGGTCCTCTAGTGTACTTTTTAAGGGCGCATACAGCACTGCTAAGGATTTCGAGCTTGGTACTCCACAAGGTTGTATCCTTAGTCCTTTTTTGTTTAATATCCTCATACATCGTCTACTCAACCTCTTTCCTGACATCCCTGAAACCACGATTACTTGCTATGCTGATGACATCTGCATTCACTTACATTCCTCAGCAGATCTCCAACGTTTCCTTCACTTGTTTCACGAGTCAGCTGCCAAATGCGAACTCATTATCTCTCCAGAAAATTGTAGAATCTTCACTTCCCGTCCAGCAAGAACACTGCCTGTATTCTCTGTCAGGGATTGTGTTATTCCTCTGTGCATGCAGTACCTTTATCTGAGGTACCTGTATGGATTTCTCCCTCCATTCCTGCAAGACAACGCATGCATCTGATTGTTCAGGATCTTCTGACCCGACTACATAGAGTTCATTCGATCAGTTGTTGAATATCCCCTGCTTTTTGTCAACTTTCCAGAACAGCCTTACAATCGCTTAAGTTCCAAAATGCAGTAATGAGACTCATCCTGGGCTGCCCTGTCTCAACCATAGTTGTCAACATGCAACTTGAACTCAACCTTCCACCACTTGTTGAGAGAATATACCCTGTGGTTACATACTTCAGCGTTAAGTGCCTGCATTATCCTCACTTTTCTCCCCACAACTCTCACATCATTCGGACTTCTCTTGATCCCATTGCACCAAGGCCTCTGCTTCGCAGTTGTGGCCGCATGCTAGTTGATACTGTTTGTTCAAACGTCAGACGGCTAAACATCAATGTACCGGTGCTTGCCAAGGAGGTGGAGTATGGCATTCCACCTTGGCAGACCCCTGTGCCTGATATCTCATACACTTCGGCCTCCAAGACTAACCTGCCTCAGCTTCAGAAACAGCTAGCTTTGGAGACCATCACCAGGCTGTCATCCTCCCTCCCTTCTGCCCACCATATCTACACCAATGGCTCCCTGCACAAGGATGGCAATGTTGGCTGTGCTGTATTTTCCTCAAGTCTGGACCCACCTCAAGGGGGCTGGTTGGGCTGTCGACTGCCGACATCATCGAGCTCTACGTATTGCGAACTACATGAACTACTGGATACAGTTACTTTTTAAATACTGACGAACAACAGCGGCTTGGTCATCTGTGATGCACAGCCCGCCCTCCATGCCCTCTCCTCTCCCAGGCCTGCATATCAACACCTGGTTATGCAGATACTCCGTCAATTGGCCACTGCCTGCGATCGTTTGCTGGTGGTGCACTTTCTGTGCATTCCCTCTCATATTGGTCTCACAGCCAACAACACTGCTGACCTCCTTGCAAGGAGTGCAAGTGGACTGGATCTGCCCACTGTGGATATTACTAATGCCTCCCCCATTTGCTAGAAGCAGATAATATGCAGAGCAGCCTACTCCCCTATTCTCCACCGCAGAAATGCTGAGAGGGCTCACAGTGTGTCTAACCAACATTATGACCACTTTCTCTCTCGTCCCCATAGATATCATCACAGTGGTCTTATGGTTCATTGACATAACGTGGTGTGTGCCCACCTCAAATTGAGCTACCGACCTGTGTGACAGATGGCTGGGGCGGGCAACACACCTCATTTCTCCTCCTGTTAGTTGTATGACGCACCCAGTGCCAACACCCTTGACCATTATTGCCTGCAATGTCCACTTGTCTCTGATTTAATACCACACGGACTCACATTAGTGGATGCTTGGAAACATTTGTTGGAAGATGATAACCTAGATGTTATTCTCATGTGTCATCCACACTTTGGTAGATGTTAATTTGTTATAGCTAGACAGCATGTCCTGCATGGCACGAGTTCTCCTGTACTCACCTCACATATGGCTGCATGGCACTGTAATAGGTTTGTCACCTTTGTGCGTAATAAAATAATCAAATCTATCAATATCTGACCTACAAATAACCTTAACTCGCGTTACTTCGATGTGAAGCGGTGCACTCAAGGTGGCATGGCCGTTGGCAAATTAACTTTACAACAACCTATGTTAGATGTCTGATGACTTGTCTTTCCCGTCCAGTTTTTTTCTTTTTTGTTCCAATATTTATTTTCAGTATCATTTACTGTCATTGACACTGTTCACTCACCTTTCCTAGTGGCTCAAGACTAGGTAGGAGGTATTTTGCAGCAATCAGCCCTTAAGAATCTATCTCATAAACAAAGCTCATTATTTTTATCTATGCAGTTGTACATCATGTCCTTTTGTCCACTTCAGTGTTAAATTCTTGGGCTTTTGTTTCAATATTTTGCTTGTACTATTCAAGTGACCTTTCATTGCCTCTTCACGCTCGTTCCCTTTAATAACAGTCCTCGAGAACCAAGAGCAGAGTAGGGTTGCCACTGTATGTGCGTGTGTGTGTGCAAGCGCGTGGCAGTGGCTGGACAAAATAATTAAAAAGTTTTTTATCAAGTTTTATTCAAGGCCAGTGGAGGGATCGTGGATAAGCTATTAAGGATACCTATTGCAATTGCGAGGTCAGAGGTCAGGGTCACATTGCTAGGTCAAAATTTGACTTATCAAAGTAAACAAAGTTGTATCAGACATTAACCAAATTTGATGCTGAGGTAGTCGGTGAGGCAGAATTTGAGTCAATTTTCAGAACATTGCCTGGGATGAAGGGTCAAAAGGTAAAGTCAAATTTCTACCCATGTGTGTGTGGCTGTATGAACAAAAAAGTTTTAATTTGATCTGGGTGCAACTTGGAAGGATTGAGGATCTGCCAATGAGTTGACCAAATTTTTTAGAGTAAGTCAAAGGTCAAGGGACCATGACTAAATTAACTTATATTTTACGAATTAGACCAAAACTTTGTGGAAGAAGTCATGATATTGTGATGATAAATGAATCAGACTAAAGGTCACAAGGAATGGCCAAAGGTCTAGGCAATATGTAGGGAACCTTTAAGCAGATTCAATCCAGTTTAGACCAAACTTTGTTCAGGGTTCAGGGTAATGAAGGGAACTGTTCTGAGAACATTCTGTCAATGGCCAAGGTAGCAGGACAAATTCAAATGCTCGAGCCTATAACGTTTAACCATTTTCGTTTAATATGAATCAGACTTGTTTGAAGGACTGATATTCTGGCAAGTATGAACATTTAAATCTGAGAATAGGATGAAAATGAAAGTCTTAGGATGGGGTCAAGTGAAACGGTTGTAATTCACATGTGGGCATAGTTGGTGAAAGTGATAATGGGCAAGCAAAAGTGAAGTAATTCGATTTAGAAAGTAATCGTTATAAGTCAAAGGTCAAAGTTAAATAAGTGGTCCTTGACGGATTAAGGGTCATAGGAATTGCAGTCTATTATTTTTTATATATAAATTTTTTAAAACCCGACATATGAAAAAATTCACTAACTTTTATGACAACAACAAAGAGTACTTAGAGAAAGCAACACCCGTGCCTACCAACTGACCTGAAAGACCGAACATTTGACCATAACTTTGATCTCAGCCTTTGCCTGGTTGCCCCCCAAATCTAACTCCTTCACTCTTTCCTGACTCATAACCTTCCAATCTTACTACAAGTAAGATCAAAACTATGAGAGTTGAACGTGTCTTGTGACATTAAATGCAGACCATTCCGTGTTACACTAAACTTTGGCTAAATCTTGTCAGAATAGAATCCAAGTGTCCTCAAAATAGAATCTCATTATCCTTGCCATCCATGAACTCTTCTACAAATTAGTGTTAATCCGATAAAAACTGTTTAGGCTATCCTTGCCATGTACCCCTGACTTATAACCTTTTGTTCTCACAAACACTGTCGCATCCATGGCTCAACTTCAAGCCTTTTAAGTTTGATCCAAATAAGATAAAAAACATGTTTACTTATTTTGTTCAAATACAGACACATAAGTTAAAGTTTTAACCTTTTCCCATGTTCTTGGAAGTCATTTTCAAAACCGATAACATTCGCTTTAGCAGTACCTTCAACTCTTCCAACTTTGCAGTAAATCGGATAAAAACTTTTCAAGCTGACCTTGTTAAGTCAATACTTGACCTTGCACTGCGACCTTGACCTCTGACCTATGTTCTCGAAAACAACCACAAAATTTGGTTAAGGTTGGATGAAACTTATTTTCTACACACACACACACACACACACACACACACACACACACACACACACACACAGTCCAGCAGAACATAAAAATCGCACTTGCTTCGCTAGTGCTGGTGTTACAAACCCTGTGTGAACTTTTGTTATACTGTATACCATCAATCTCATCCTCTCCAGATTTACACCAAACTGTTGGTAACCATTCATCACAAAGTTCTTATTGTATATGTAATTTTTTTCATGTTGCTCCTGAACTGTCACAAACAGAATCCCTTCATAACAAGAATGGTTATAAAAAGGTTCAGTACAGTTGTCAAACAGCGATCAACAGAACACATTCCTCAGCGATATCATGATGAAAACTTTTTTTTTTTATTCTGCATTATTATACTAGCCAAAATATTTCCCGTATGGTTAATAATCTGGAATTTACAAACTTTACACCTGACTGCCACAATACTGTTGGTCCATGTTGTTGTCGCAATAAGATCGTTTAAGGCCTCCAGTCTTCTCAGGTCCCCTCATTAACATCAGATACTGTTTTCTCCGTCTTCATGCTCAGCACACAGTACTGCTCGTCTGTTGTCACAGTTTGTACGTGAGCCCAGCCTCTTCTTTTTCCTCTTACTTAGATGTGAGGAATAAACACCTCCAGTTACCACTGGCTGACATTTCACAAGTTTTTCTCATAGCTCGTGGCACGTATTCGAAAACTTTGTTTCTCCTGACACTTCCCCTGTTGTTGGCAATTTCAGCGACTCTGACATTTATCAGGCAAAAACATTCCACCACGCACACATGTCTATACACTGGTCTGCAGCATACCCATGGCTGCTTCTAATTCTCTGTTGATAATCAGTCATTTCGCAAGAAATATCAGAGCTACAGTCCGTGGGAAGGAACATGGGTATAGTGTGCATGCACTGACTACTCCAGCCATTTAATGGGTTCGTTGGATTTTGATTTTGAGATAATGGAAACCCAATATGACATTTACGCAATTATGCACTTTCAGCAACTGTTGTTTTATCTTTATGTATTCACTCATAGATCTTCCAGTCTTCATTAAGCACGCTGTACGTCTTAACAAAAGTTGCCTTTATATATATATATATATACGATTTCTAGGATCTACCGACATCCACCAACTGTACCCTAATCACTATGTTTTGCTTAGCATGCTCCAAGTCTTATCCAGTTCTCCTCCAGCTTCCTCACCTCGGCCTGATCCTGATGTTGCTTTTCGTTCCCGTACATTCCATTTTCCACCTCGATATTCCCAGATAATGCTGTACCCCGTTTCTCTCGAAATTCTTTTTTTGATAACTCATTAAGTGGATTGACGTGTTGGTCAGACTCCAGGACAAAGTTTGTTTTACTTTGTTCCTGTTTTCCCACCACTACATTGGGATCTGATTACGATATAGACTGTTCTTGCTGTATTCCAGGAAAAGATTGATAAAAAAATGTCTTTATGTCATTTAAATAGTCGATAAGCATGAATTCTAAGTCATTTTTCTGGAGTGCTTGGGTATTCTTATCCCTCTCAGTTCGAGAATGCCCTTATTATTATAAAAGATGCTGTATATCCCGACAGTTGTTTTCACTTCAGACCATAGTAATCGAGCTGGATTATCTGGGTAGGCTACTGCCTTATTAATCTTCACCATTTGTGCACACTGCTTCTCAGTATATGCTGCATGTACAGTATGTCGTGTCGTGAAATTTGGTGAAAATATCTGCTGAAAGACTATAGTTCTGGAGCGGTCTGCTTTGCGTCGAACGGTTGGTTGGTAGCACTGACTTGAGTTGCCATGTGCTCCAGGTGACCGGTCTGTGGATGCCAGCATAATTTTTTTTTTTGTAATTTAACGAAACTAATCTACATAATTATTAAATCTTTCTGACTGCTGTTTTTATTTAGTATTTAAGAAGCGTTTCTCATGTTATATTTTTTATAACCACATTCACAACGTTACAATTCAAGAAGCTAATTAGGTGTTTGGAAGTCAGTTCTCCATCTTTATTAACCGTAAATTAGCTAATGAAGTTGATAATGACCTGCGACATTATATAACAGTGCCCTAAAACATAATTCACTATATTATTCAACACATGAGAGCAGAGTTATTCTATTATGATAAATGATTTTTTTCTTCTAGAGTGGCTGGGAAACTGAATCCCACAGATGAATTCGAACACAAAAACCATATGACCGAAGTCTACACACAAAGGTTCGTGTGCTTCATTCTACAGTAGGTGCACTTCGTTTCTTACAGCGTAAGCACTGCTTGCGGGTGCTGCTTCCATAGTTGTGATTCTTGGTCCTATAGTGGTGTGGTAAGACAAGGACGACCTGAACGATGACGGTTCTCCGTTGTGCCTTCCTCCTGAAATCCTAATCCAACTTTCTATGGTTATGCTAAAACCAACTGTTTGAGCCTTCTGTTCAGGATTCGTTACCCGTAAAAAAAGGAAGATCATGCCACCTCTCATATTCATGTTAGTTGGATGCATGTTGTTTGACCTGTCCATACAATGGTGTAGTATGTCTGCTTGACGTTTTGTGGTAAGATGTAAGATGAAGTATCAAGTGATCATCGCCTAACCGTTGGCATTTCGTCTCTCATACGAAGTTCGAAATCAGCAATTCTTAAGAATCGATGTTAAGGCTTCGGAGTTTTATGGGTTCATTCATACCGTCATCCCATCAGCTGCAGATATGAAACTTGAGGAAGTCGGGCTAGCCAACCACGAACATATAACTCTGGTACAGCTCTCATAATGTTTCAAGTGTTGCACTTAATCTTCGGACAAAACCGCGACACGACTTCTGTCTTTGACTGTACGTACAAACGAGCAAGTAGAAAGTGCGAAAAATAATGGGGTATATGGAGACATCTGGCAGTTTCCTGTAGTAAGCCCACATATCGTTATGAATGAATCACTCAGAATCTAGAGCCTCTGTCAGGTAGAACATGATTGGCTCAACTTTTGAGTGGTGGCGAAGCAGATTTTCTCATCACATTATACGTATATGTAAATGAAGGTTAATAACTAACTAGTGGTAACAAACAGTTTTTAGAGAATGCTACGATATTTAATGAACGAACGTGGAGTATAATAATGAGCGTTAGCAATCTGTAAAACCTACCTGGCAACATAGCACAGAGGAGCAGCTCGTCAGCTGGTAGTTTCGTTTATTCATGATCGTTGAAGCTGCTGAAAGGAAGTCTAGTGAATGAGACTAATTGGTGTTGACCTGTATCGAAGAGAACCGGCAATGCTTTCTTTAACGAATCTAATATTGCTATTATATTTCATCAGTTTCTTGAATTAGTGCACTCTACTGGGGTAGGCGGTGGCAGAATCGGTGAAGAGGCGGCCTGCAGTCCTAATGGGCCCAAGTTCGAATCCCGGCTGGGACAGGGAACTGTATAAGGATATGAATGAATTCCATAAAGTACAAACTTTTCTGATCCACCAGGTGACCCCTCAACATATCATAAAAGTACCCCCTTTAATACCAGTGCATCAGTTCTGTAAGAGACAGCCCTAGCATGTATTCAAGATGGATGGTGGATGTTAGCGCCGAATTGGTGACATGTTTAGATGTAGGACTACTGGACCCCAAGGACAACTACTGGGACTTGGGGATAGGCCCTGGAGCCTTTGCCCAGAGTCCGTCACGTTAAAAAAAGAAAATGACTTAAAATGTCTATCCATTGCCAGATGCCCTAATCCCATACGGTGTGGTCACAAGCAAATCGCCCCCACGTCACTCTGTCCTCCGCTATTTCACTGCTCTGCTCCCAATTCACACACCTCTCCACTCCATACCTCCATCCCATCCTTGGCCTTCCCCTCTCCCTTTCTCCCTCCACCTCACTCATGTACATTCTCCTCGTCAGTCTCTCACTCTCCATCCTCTCCACATGGTCAAACCACATCAGTGTGTTTCTCTTAACACTTCCTCTCACATCCACATCCACACCACAATGCTCCTTCACATCCTTATTTGTCAATCTGTCTCTCCATGTGACTCCACAGGCTCCTCTCAAATAACTCATTTCCACTGCTCTCACTCTTGACTTGTGTCCCTCCAACAACGTCCAAGCTTCACTTCCATACGTTAGAAGTGATATCACAATACTGTCAGGTTCTCAGGACTTCATGTTATATACTAACACAAATCATAATAGATTGGAACACAAATGTGTAGTCTTAAAGGTAGTCAGGCTGGGTGGGAAAGGAAATATGTCAGCAAGCGTTAACCAAAGGAATGCCAGAAGGCACCGGAAGCGCTACATACAAACAGATACACACAAGCTTCTAGAACCCATACCTATGGGTTAACCACGTGACACAAGCCCTCCTAGAGAAGTCAGGAAGGATTAGAGAGTGAGAAGGGGGCTAGCGATAATAGCGAAAGGTGGTAAAGAGAAGAGGGGTCCAACAAGAACTTTGCTAGTAAATAATACGCTCCTATGTAATACACACAGTTTCAACTTAAACTTTCCCTAGAAGATAATAAACTACAATCAGGACCCTGTATCCAACTTTAACTTCTGTCTTCGACTACGCGATAACTAAAGTCAATCTCAAGATTCACATATAATATGGTCAACATACATGAACATCCAGTTCATGATCTATGTCAGATAATTAGTAAAGATATACATAAACATGGTTTGAAGCCTTTGTTCCGGGGTAGAGATTTCATGTTATATTATCCATATTTAGAAGCAACACTATCACCAGCATCAGTAGTAGTTCTTTTTTTTTCTATGTGAGGAAGAAGGAACCAAAGGCTGAGCCCGCATGAATGTTCCTTCCAAGAAAAAGGAAAAAAAAACAATACAAAACAGCGCCAACTTCAAGATCCATTCATTTCGAGATGCCTGGACACACTGCGTTTGAAAGACTGGAGATCATAGGAAGTAGGAAATGTAGACAGAGGGAGACAGTTCCAGAGTTGACTTGATGCATAAATGAAGGACTGGGAGTAACGGTTAACTCTTGTACTAGAGAGTTGGACAGAAAAGGGATGAGAGTTTGTTGGTAGGTGGGTGCTACGCGCTCGTCATAAAGGTGGAGGGATGCAAGCAGACGGTTCAGAGGAGCAGTGACCATTGAAGTAGCAATAGAAAAGAGATAAAGAGGCAACAGTGCAGTGAAGAGATAAAGGTTGAAGGGAGCCAGTAAGAGGAGGAGAGTTGATGAGATGAATAGCCTTTGACTCCACCCTATTGAGAAGAGCTGTATGTGGGGAGCCTCCCCACACATGAGAGTTGTACTCTAAACAGGGGCGAATAAAACCTGTGTATAAAGTCAAAAACTGTGCAGAGGTAAAGAAGGCACGGAGTCGGCTTAGCACACCTAATCTCTCGGAAGCTGATTTTACAAGATATGCAATATGATCTTTCGAAGATAAGTCCCGTGTGAATGAAACCAAAAGCTTGGTCAAGGATGATGCAGGATGGAGCTCGATATTATTAATCATTAGTGGGTACTCCTGTGGAAGATTTTGACGAGTTGATAGGTGCATTAAAAACAACAAGATTATTTTTACCCCAGTCAGAGATACGAGCCATGTCCGACATTAAGTGTGCCATAGCCTCATCCCTTGTTTGTTGAAGTATCTCCTGAGATGGACATGGGGGGAATGGAATGGAAAGGTGAAGGGTGGAATCATCAAAATATGAGTGGATAGCATTAGATGTACAGCTTAGAAGATCATTGCTGAATAAAAGGAAGGGAGTTGGTGATAGGACAGAGCCCTGAGGAACACCACTGTTGATAGATCTAGGAGAAGAACGATGGCCGTCTACAACAGCAGCTATAGAACGACCAGAAAGGAAGCTATAGATGAAGGCACAGATAGAAGGATAGAAACCGTAAGATGGCAGTTTGGAAATTAAAGATTTATGCCAAACTCCATCGAAAGCCTTTGAGATGTCAAGTGCAATGGCAAAGCTTTCGCCAAAGTTCCGAAAGGAGGATGACCAGGAGTCTGAAAGGTAGGTGTAAAGATCGCCAGTGGAGCGTCCCTGACGGAACCCATACTGACGATCAGAAAGAAGGTTGTGATAGGAAAGATGCTTTACATTTTTTCTGTGAAGAATAGACTTGAAAACCTTTGGGACACTGGATTTTAAAGCAATTTGAACGATAGTTAGAGAGTTGGGAATGGTCACCCTTCGTTGGGACTGGCTGAATGAGAGCAAACTTCCAGCAAGAAGGAAAGATACAAGTTGAAAGACAAAGGCGAAAGGGTTTACCTAGGCAGGGTGTAAGCACAGAAGCACAGTTCTTGAGGACAACAGGAGGGACTCCATCAGGCCCATATGCCTAGTTAATATTGAGGCCAATGATGGCAGAAAATACGTAAGCTGAAAAAAATTTAATACAGAGGAAGGAAGTGATGGAGGAACAGCACCGGAATCGTCTAAGGTGGAACTGGAGGAGAAGGTCTGAGCGAAGAGATCTGCTTTATCAGTGGAAGAAATAGCTACAGAGCCATCAGAGTAGAAAAGAGGAGAGAAGAATGATGAGGTAAAGTTGTTAGAAAGGTTTTTGGCAATGTGCCAGAAGGAGCGGGAAGAATTTGAGTTGAAGTTGAGAGCATTTAGTGTGGATGAATTTATTTTTAGCAGAGGGAAGAACAGACTTATCACGATTCCGGACAGAAACATAAGAATAATGTGATTCAGGGGTGGATTGGCTCCAGTGCCTTTTATAGGCCCTCTCCTTGTTGCGGACAGCATTACAACAACTGTGATTAAACCAATGCTTTCTTGCATTAGCCAAAGGATATGAGAAAGGAATGCATGCTTCCATTCCAGGGAAAATCGAAGAAGTACAGCTTGAGGGCCTTCCGATCTGCAGCTTCAAAGTCCCACAGATGACGCTTCTTTGGAGGGTCCACAGGCCGTACTGGAGCTATAGGACCAGTTAAGGTAATAAGGTTTTGATTGTAGGAGCCCAATGGAGAGAAAAGATTAACAGTGTAAGCAGAAGGGTTAGTTGTAAGGAAGAGGTAAAGTATGTTGGAGCTTTCTTTAAGGGAGTCAGGGATATGGGTAGGGTGCTGTACAAACTGCTCTTGGTCATTAAAGATAGAAAAGATGAAGGCTTGTTCACCAGGTGGATCAGTGAAAGGAGAGGTGAGCCAAAGGTGGTAGTGAACGTTGAAATCTCCAAGAATGGAGGTTTCAGAGAAAGGAGAAATGGATAGAATGTGGTCCATCATAGAAATAAGATAGTTGAAGAATTTTTGATAGTCAGTAGAATTAGACAATAAGAAAACAGCGCAGATATATTTAGTCAGAGAACAACAGGAGAATCGAAGCCAGAGAGTAGAGAATTCAGAAGAAAGTGAGAGGATACAGAAAAGGGTATGCTGTCAGTTGCCTCTGACAGCCGAGTCTCAGTAAGGAAGAGAAGGTGAGGTTTAGAGGAGAGATGGTGTTCGACAGACGGAAAATTAGAGGATAGGCCACGGATGTTGCAGAAATGAAGAAGAAGTGAGTCAGACAGTGGATCCAGGCAGCTCATAGAGTCGTCACCGAGAGAGGGGCAGATGGTGGGTACGTTTATGGTCCCCCCCCCGTGGCTTCCCCCCCTGGTGACTCCGAGGCATTGTTGTGGTGTGCCATTTTTCTTTTTTTTCTTTTTTTTTTGAAAAGGAAGTGTAGTGTGTACTGTGCATGTAGTTTGGTGTTGATAGTTAGATAAACTTGTATTGGAGAGCATGCTGGCCTACTCTCAGTGATACTGAAAAACTGAAAAAGTTCACCAAGGGGGATGGTCAGGAACAAGTCCCGAGGGCTGATGAAATGGGAGCTCCAATTCTCCCTGTCATCAGCTTTCCATCCACCTTGGGAGTACTGCCCTGCTCGACTGGTGCTACAGTCTACTCCTCCATGTACCATTCAGATCTGACAACTTCTTCACAGTGTATCAAATATACCCCTTCTTTTCTAAGAATAAGGACACTTTGGTCATCATCAACATCATCAAAGACACCGAACTCATCATGGTCTCCAAGAGACGGAACACCGTCACTTTCGCCAGTGAATCAATGATTGAACGAAAGTGCCGTACATCCTTACATGCTGTTCACCTTTGTCCTGCTTACATCTTCACATTTCAGACTACTGGAACAGTCCCTTGTGAAATGGCTATCATAAGGAATCACGACATTCATCACCATTGCAACTTCACATTTGCACCAGATAAACCTATACACCATCAGCACATTGGGCTCTCACAGTTATATTACTTTATTCATAGCATATCAGTTTACATCATTTGTCCAGATATACCACCATCTCATACTTCAGCATCAAGATTATACATAGCACCAGACTACTGTCCAGTAATTACACCATCCATGTCCACTTTATCTACCACCAACCACTATACCATCCTCAATCATGCACACAAATATTTCAACCCACTACCTAAGACGGATTTAACCCGCACCATCCCGACTGATTTTCCACCACTTACCCCTCCCAATCCCAACCAATTTTGGAAGAAAAATTTTTTTGGCTCAAACCTCCGCTTTTGGTGAGAAACATCGAAAATTCATAGAGAAATCGCTCACCTGAGGTTTAAAATATTGAATACAGGTAGCAGGACCCCTTACCTTACTGTGTTTTCTATCAGGCTCGCTCCAAAGAAACCGAGCTCCATGGGAGGGTAACTATTCCACACCACTCATAAACGGTATTTATTTATTTATTTGGTACGAATTTATAGGTAGTATGAGAGTATATTGGTTTTCACACAATAATAAAGGCATTTTAAGCATTGTTTTACTCACCAAGCACTTCAACATACCTTACCTTTTTTGGCAGCATTACATGATCATCATTTCTGACAGTTTCTTCCTCTAATGCTACATAAACTTTGTCTTCCACATTGTCATCGATTGGGAATCACTCTGGCCTTGAATTTCATACCGTGGCACATGTCTATACAGGCCAGGTCACTGGTAACAGGTGAATTGCCGAGACAATGGCATGCAAGGGGGGGGAGGTCATGTTGGGTAAGGCATTGACCCTGCCTGGTATCTTCTAGAGGAAGGTGTCCCGTGTATACGTACCATAAATCACGCGCAAAGCATGAAAATTGTGGAAATTAGGGACTTTGTAATTGCTGCATGTTTATATACATCAACAGGAGTCACAGTGACAAAAAGTGTGGATGTATATATACGTCAACGGGATTCAGCGGGTTAAACATAAGCATAAGAATTAAGCTGACTTCACCTAAGTTTGAAACTATGCAACTAATTAATGAAACAATGAAGCCCTGGGAAGAATTGAGTCTGAGTATGTTCAACCCATATTATGTGTATAGCCCAGCACCAACTGTCTTTATAATCTTCTCTATTGTATTTGCTGTAGTGCAGTTCGCAATGCACAGAATGTATGCAAGAATTGCAAACTTGGAGTCAATTTTTACCGGAGGAAGAGTGAACATTCAAGTGAGACCCCCTGAATGAAATGTAATTTGACAATAGTGTTAATTTTATTTTTAAAAAATGGGCCAACAATTGAATTAATATTATCATTATATCTATGTAAAATACAAAATTATTAATAACTCTTACTATGATCTTAACTTTGAACTATTTTTTGCATATATGTGCCTGTTATACATACACATTTTACACTGTGTTAAACAATATTCCATACTCAGTTTAACTAGAGTGCATTTACTCCATTATGTATACAATATTTTTTCAATGTAATATGTCTACAATATTATTTATCAGTAAAATATGATCATGAATATTATATCTATACAATATTATAATCAGTATTATGTATTAAGAGATTAGTGTCAATTCTATATGCTGTCGTACGATCGCCTGCTGGTGTGACTGAGTGACGTCAGGACTCCATATTATAATAATACAAATCATAATAGATGGGAATACAACTGTGTAGTCTTAAAGGTAGCCAAGCTAGATGGGAAAGGAAATATGTGAGCAAGAGTTAACCAAAGGAATGCCAGAGAGCACCGGAAGCACTACATACACACAGACAGACAAGCTTCCAGAACCCATACCTATGGGTTATACACGTGACACAAGCCCTCGTAGAGAAGCCAGGAAGGATTAGAGAGTGAGAAGAGGGCTAGCGATATTAGAGAGAGGTGGTAAACAGAGGAGGGGTCCAACGAGAACTTAGCTAGTAAATATACACTCGTGTGTAATACACACACTGTTTCAACGTAAACTTTTCCTTGAAGATAATAAACTGCAATAAAGACCCAGTATCCATCTTTAACTTCTCCTGTCTTGGACTACACGATAACTAAAATCAATCTTAAGATTCACATATTATATGGTCAAGATACCACAAGGTAATAACTTTTTCACTTCCATGCTCACTTCTCTGTTTCTTATCACTGCCTTCAAGGAACCAGCAACCTTTCCTCATTGTTGTACCCTTTAAAGCAATCCACCCTCCAAACTTCCACCCTTACTAATCACACTGCCCAAGTAATTAAATGTACTCACATTTTCCATTTCCTCATCATCCAACCTCACTGTACATTCACTGACTTCACCTCTCTCGAAGACCATAACTTTACTCTTCCCTACAATCACCTTTCGATTCAGTTTCTTACACACTCTCCCAAACTTATCCACCAAGCCTTGCAGCTTCCCTTTGTTTTCATTTAATAACACAGTATCATCTGCAAACAACAGTACAGGGAATTTCCAAACAATGCCCTCTCTCATAAGGACCACTCCAGCATCCACTGCCCTACCTTGTATCTCTTTTATAACTCCGTTCACATACAGATTGAACAACCATGGAAACATGGCACATCCCTGTTCCAACCCAATCTTCAAATAGAAAAATCATTCAGTTCATTATCCACACGCACTGCAGCCTTAGCACCCTCATACATACTCTTCACAGCATTCAACAACTTCCCATCTGCTCCATATATTCTTAATACTTTCAACAATTCTTATCTATCCACACTGTCATCTGCTTTCTCCAAATCCATGAAGGCAGCATACAACTTCTTTTCCTTCTAGAAACTTTTCCACTAAAGATCTAGGAATGAATATCTGATCCAAACGAGCTGTTCCCTTCCTAAAACCTCCCTGTTCTTCTCCAACTAACTCCTCTGTTATTTCCCTAACTCTGTCAATAAGTATCCTACCGTATACTTTTCCTATTACACTAAGAAGACAAATGCCCCTATGATTACCACAAACTTCTTTTTCCCCTTTCCCTTTGTGCAAGGGAATACTTATACTTGTCTCCCAATGCTTTGGGACTCTACCTTCCTCCCAGGCCAATCTGCACATCTTCCACATCCATTCTACTACTATCTCTTCCTCATGCTTCAGCATTTCACCACACACTCCATCAATTCCTGGGACTTTCCCCATTTTGACTTTCTTCATTGCATTCACAACTTCGATCCTACTGATTTCTTCCTGTCTTCTCACCTCCCTCCTTCTCCCAGCCATTCCCCAGCCACTGATACTCGCATTACTTGCATTCTCTATGTTCATCAGTTCATTAAAGTGTGCTCTCCATCTGGTCACTTTTTCTCCCTTCTCAACCAGTTAGCTACCATTTTTATCATTCACTCCCTTACTAACTTCACTGCCATCCAGTCTGACTCTCTTTACCTCTTTCCAGAACATTTTCGTACATTCCCTCCACTTGACACTCAAAAACTGTCCATATTCCTCATCCACTCTCTTCTTACTCTCTCTTACAACTCTTTTCACCTCTCTCTTCCTTTCTACATATAACTCTCGTCTGTCTCTCAACTTCTTCCATGCCCATATTTCTCATCCATTCTTTTTTCTTTTGTGCCACAGCCTGTCTCACCTCTTCATTCCACCATCATGTTCCTTGCACTCTCTTTCATTTTCCATTCACCCCACACACCACCTCACATGCTACACAGATTCCTTCTGCAAATGTCTTGCAGACATCTTCCACGTCCCCCGTCTGCTGCAATTCGTATTCACCCAGTCGTTCCTCCATTTCTTTCATATTCTGCCTTATTCTCATCCTCTTGTAACTTTTCCACTCTCCTTGCATCAACTCCTTCCTTAAGTCCTTCCCATCTTCTATTTCTCCATTTTACTTGGACCTTGATTCTGACCACCACCAAATGGTGGTCAGAAAGTCCATCCCCCCAACCTCTATATGCTCTTGCATCCATTACACATCTTCGCATCGTTTCATCCACACACTCATAACCAATCATTGCCTTCCTTTCACTCAGTTCACTATCCACCCTTCACATCACTTGCCATGTATACCTGTGGATCATTTTGTGTCTGAAGAGGGTATTGGCTATCATCAACTCCCTCCCGGCACAAATGTCCATTAAAGCTCTGCCATTGTCATCTGTCTCAGTAGGCACACCCCACTCGCCAACTACTCCATTCACCTTCACATTCCCTACTTTACCATTCATATCACCAAGCAAAAACACTCTCTCATTCCTTTCAAACTTTTCCATGCACACTTCCACATTTGTCCAGAACTCTTCTCTCACACTGCTTGCATGATCGTGCATTGGTGCATACATGCACATGCACACAATCGCCCACATTTCTTCAGTTGATGTATTTTCTGCCATCACTGGCCTCAGTACTAACAAGGCATATGGGCCTGATGGGGTCCCTCCTGTTGTTCTCAAGAACTGTGCTTCTGTGCTTACACCCTGCCTAGGCAAACTCTTTCGCCTTTGTCTGTCAACTTGTACCTTTCCTTCTTGCTGGAAGTTTGCTCTCATTCAGCCAGTCCCAAAGAAGGGTGACCACTCCCAACCCTCCAACTATCGTCCAATTGCTTTAACGTCCTGTATTTCAAAAGTTTTCGAGTCAATTCTTAATAGAAAAATTTTAAGGCATCTTTCCTATCACAACCTTCTTTCCGATCGTCAGTATGGGTTCCGTCAGGGACGCTCCACTGGCGATCTTCTCACCTACCTTTCAGACTCCTGGTCATCCTCCTTTCGGGACTTTAGCGAAAGCTTTGCCATTGCACTTGACATCTCAAAGGCTTTCGATCGAGTCTGGCATAAATCTTTAATTTCCAAACTGCCCTCCTACGGTTTCTATCCTTCTATCTGTGCCTTCATCGCTAGATTCCTTTCTGGTCGTTCTATAGCCGCTGTTGTAGACGGCCATCTTTCTTCTCCTAGATCTATCAACAGTGGTGTTCCTCAGGGCTCTGTCCTATCACCAACTCTCTTCCTTTTATTCATCAATGATCTTCTAAGCTGTACATCTAACCCTATCCACTCATACGCTGATGACTCCACCCTTCACCTTTCCATTCGGTTCCCGCAACGCCCATCTCAACAGTTACTTCAACAAACAAGGGATGAGGCTATGGCACACCTAATGTCTGACTTGGCTCGTATCGCTGACTGGGGTAAAAATAATATGGTTGTCTTTAATGCATCTAAGACTCAGTTCTTGCACCTATCGACCCGACAAAATCTTCCACAGGTATACCCATTAATGTTTAATAATATTCAGCTTAATCCTGCATCATCCTTGAACATGCTTGGGGTTTCATTTACTCAGGACTTATCTTGAAAAGATCATATTACATCTCTTGTAAAATCTGCTTCCAAGAGATTGGGTGTGCTAAGCCGACTCCGCTCTTTCTTTACCCCTGCACAATTGTTGACTCTATACAGAGGTTTTATCCGCCCCTGTGTGGAGTACAACTCTCATGTGTGAGGAGGCTCCCCACATACAGCTCTTCTCAATAGGGTGGAGTCAAAGGCTTTTCGTCTCATTAACTCTCCTCCTCTTACTGACTCCCTTCAACCTCTGTCTCTTCGCCGCACTGTTGCATCTTTATCTCTTTTCTATCGCTACTTTAATGGTCACTGCTCCTCTGAACTGTCTGCTTGCATTCCTCCACCTCTACGACGGGCGCGTAGCACCCGTCTGGCAGCAAACTCTCATCCCTTTTCTGTCCAACTCTCTAATGCAAGAGTTAACCATTACTCCCAGTCTTTCATTTATGCAACAGGTCAGCTCTGGAACTGTCTCCCTCTATCTGTATTTCCTGCTGCCTATGATCTCCAGTCTTTCAAACGCAGTGTGTCCAGGCATCTCAAAATGATCGGATCTTGAATTTGGCTCTCTATTGTATTTTGTTTTTCTCTTGGAGGGAACTGTTACTGCGGGCCATGGCCTTTGGTTCCTTCTTCCTCGCATAAAAAAAAAAAAAAAACTTTCAGTCTTCCCCACACAATCCCTGAGCCAACTGATCCATACTCTCTTATATTCTCCTTCCATCTGTTACTCACAACAATACACACTTCTTCTTTTGCCTTCTCATTCTCATCTACTCCTGCACATATACCCAGTCCATACTCCGATTCTCTCACACTCTCACCTCTTCATTATTTTAGTTTCTGTTAATCCACATACATCCACTTTCGCACCCTCAGGCACATGGACATTGTTTCTCTGTTTCACCTCATCATTTGCACCCCTTACATTCCACGTCGCCATCTGTATCATGTCCTTTGTTCGGTCCTTAGTCGTCATCTTTTGATCAGTCCTGGTCCGAGGCTTCTTGCTCGTATTTTTAGTTAGTTGTTATCCGGGGAGGGGCACTAACCCTTCGCCAACCAGCTTACTGTCACGTAGGGAACACGTGTCGGTTGGTTACAAGGCTACCACCCAGCATCGTAAAAGATTTCCTGGTTTACAGGAAATCATTTGGCTTGCCACTCGATGTACAATTGGGCTACCCTAAAAACAGGGTACCACTGCACTAAGTGGGTGGATGATGGGCGCCCCCGCCTACCACAAAATTAAATGTGCATTCAGTAAATTAACACTAAATTATTTGCTGCCTTTTTGCCTTTTATATATCTTGTCAATATAATATATTGAAATAGGAAGAGACAACACTCTGCTAGGCCTGAAAGACCTTTTACTGCAACATAGAAGGAGATACAGAGGAAGGACAGCAAGCAGGAGGGAAAAAAGAAGGAAAGGAGGGACACTTGATGAGTTGAATAAAACAGGAGTATTATTCATCTGTTCTTAGTATATAGACCACATATGTTATATTGGAGAAAACATTATTTTATAATGTTATAAGGAATGAATATTTTATCTGAGGATATAAGTTTACTGAAAAATTATTATGATCTTGTTCTATGCCTACCGATGATTAGATATATCAGAGTTGAAACATTATCAACATTAGTGACAAATATATGTTAGGCAAAACAAACCCTCATAACTGATAACCATGCCGTCCCTGTATTCATTTTCACCACATTAGAATACATGTCCTATTGAATGATTGCTATGAATTTCCTTGGAAAAGATAACAGGAGGTAAAACCCTCGTGAGATATGTGTTGAAATCAGCGCTATCCTCATCTTGCAACTATATGGCACACGGTAAACATCCTGGCAAACGATAATGAATGCCTGTAAGTTAGACACAAACTATGAAACATATAAAAATCAAGCATATAATCCACATTATCGGGCAGTGCCTGGCGGGCACAAGTGATAAGCCCGTCATCGAACATTTTGTGGCAACTTTGACAGGCAAACCAGCGAACAGCCAGTGCCCTTGGTTGAGTGATATCATCAGACACTTCCAGGTGGTTTGGCGTCTGGCATGGACCCACGACCCTGCCATCCTTTAAAAGTTGTCTCTTTAACCAGATTGCTTTTCTGTACATTTTCCTTTTTTTTTTTTTTAATATATATTAGGTTTGCAACAATTAATATGCCATACTGTGTGGAGATACTGTGTGGACATCATCACAGTCATGCCCAACAGACTGTGCTCAATGATGGCACATTCCGCCAGTCACTGCCTGGTGGTGTGGACAGGGCATAACAACTTCAATCCGGGGATTGACTAGCGTCAAGCAATATAATTACGTCTTCAAATGAGAGAGAGAGAGAAAAAAAAAAAAAACAAAGCTACCAGTGTTAATTGACGGTAGTCACCAATTTGTTAACCCCTTCAATTCACTGTTTTCATCGCTCTCTTTCCAACAATCTTCTCCAAACATTGTGGAGGAGGGATCGGTGTTGGTTGGGTGTTGCCAATTAAAACTGGATGTTTAGTTACCTAGTCTCTATTTGATGTTACAAAACAATGTTGTATGCATCTCATGGACGTGAAAGTAATTAAATGGAGCTGCAGGGATGAATTTCAAGGTAACCGACTCATAATGTATAAATGTTAATGATTACCTGACTATATATATGCGTTTCCAATGCAGTGCATTTATACTGAGGCGGACCCCATAGGAGGATATTGCCTGCAAAAGTGTTGGCAATACTTAAAGGGTTTTGGCACCCCATCGGTCCCGAGTCAATCCATTTCAGTCCTTCAGCTGCCCCTCCTTTCCTGCTTCCCTCGTGCTTGCTGTCCCTTCTCTCTCTCTCCTTCTCCCTTGCACTATGAGGTCTTTCTGGACTAGCGCAATATTGTCTCTTCCTATTTCAATATATTTTACTGAGAAGAAATATAAAAGGCAACAAAAAGCGGTGCCAAGGCACAGCAAACCCGTCCCCAGCAGTCATTCTAGAGCTGATGTAAAAACACAACAGGATATCTGGTCAAACATGTCACATATCGAATTTGGAGTTAATCCGACAAAAATTGACAATTCTTGCCCATTTGAAATTTTAGGCCCGACCCATCTGACATAGACCTTCCTAGCGCCAACTGGGGGGGTTTACCCTCCTGATGTAATGAGGCATGTTATTGGAAACAAATTTGATAGATGTACCTTTAGGTTTTGGTTCCATGTCGATATGACGAATCTGAATTGAGTTATGGCAAAAACGTTTTTATTTTGGGGGGCCTACAGCCTGGGCCTTGGCCCTATTTGGCCCAAAATGTAATCACGTGATCAGAGGGTCCTAGCCCATCAACCCAGAAATTTTAGTCAAAACGGCACCAAAAGTTTTCGCATAAAGTTGTTAACACAGACGGACAGACAGACAGACAGACAAACAAACAAACACACAAACCGAGTGAAAACAATACCCGTCCCCGAGCCCCTCCGGGGATTGGACGGGTAATAAGGCTATAATTTAGTATTAATTTATGGAATACGCATTTTAAGACATCATGCGTCATAGAGCGCAATAACCCTAGAAATCGATGAAATATTATAGCAATATTAGATTCGTTAAAGAAAGCATTGCCGGTTCTCTTCGTTAGAGGTCAGCATCGATTAGTCTGATTCACTAGACTTCGTTTCAGCAGTTTCAACAACCATGAATAAACGAAACTACCAGCTGACGTGCTGCTCTTCTGTGCTATGTGCCAGTTAGGTTTTACAGATTGCTAACGCTCATTACTCCATTATACTCCACGTTCATTCATTATATACTGTAGTATTCTCTAAAAATTCTTTCCTACCACTTGTTAGTTATTAACCTTCATTTACGTATAATGTGATGAGAATAGTTGCATCACCACCACTCAAAAGTTGAGCCAATCACGTTCCACCGGACACAGGCTCTAGGTTCTGAGCGATTCATTAATAAAGACCACAGAACACTCCCCGACGTCTCCATATACCCCAACATTTTTTCGCACCTTCGACTTCCTCAACTGTACATTGTTACAACAGAATAATTGTCTATGAACAGTAAAGCCTAATTCCTTGTTTGTGTAAGTCTGATTTTATTGTATTAAATTGTTTGACGTTTCTGTGGCATAAGGGAATTGAAATTCATGTTGCACAAATATGACTAATTATGAAGCCAGGAATTACAGTCATGTACAGAAAAAAAATGTTCAACAAAGCAGGTGGATATGTAAGACAGTTTTCACATCAAAATAATCAATACAAGTGTACAATACGTTTCATCATTCGATCAGAAACCGTATATGGATGATGTGGTCCTAAATCTGACTGAAAATACATAATAATTATTGCTTTGATGAGCCAGCTAACAATGAAAATTTCCTTTGATTAACTTAAGGTAACCAACATACGGACGTCTTTAGTATTCCATTCTTGTAATCTACAGATATTTGTATTCTGCTTTGGAAAGATTACTCAAACTGTTAGGGTTAGGTGTAGGTTTCAATAATTGATTCAGTACAAGAGGTTTCCCCGTAGATGAATTGCCTTGATGTAACATGAATTAACTGAGAAAAAAATATATTACCGTAGTCAAAAGGACCCGAACCCCTCGAGAACGTAATATCAGTTTTTGTCATCGTTTGATCTATTTAATTTTATTTTAAAGAAACGATTCATAATCGAGATAACTTCACACCCTTTCACTAAAGGAACAAAGAAAAATAAATAAGAACCTGGAGGTTGTAAGGATACAATATAAATAGACGTCATTGTTTTGTAAAGGTTAAAGTAACGATTTCATCTTGGAACGAGAGTAAGTGATGATTTCCACCAGCATCGTGAAGGAGGCCAAGGCACTGGTAATGAAGAGTAAGTAGAAGCCACCCTGCGTGTGGTTGAGGCTGAGGGGTATCTCTTTACTTTCCTGTAATGGAAACTAAATATTAGTGTTCGTACTAAGTAAATGAGCAACATATGGCGAAAGAATTTTGTACTCTAGGCTTATGACGAATACAAATATACCAGTTTTCTTGATAAAAGTTGCCGAACGTCATTCTCAGAGAGAGAGAGAGAGAGAGAGAGAGAGAGAGAGAGAGAGAGAGAGAGAGAGAGCATGTATTACACATTCCTTGCTACGAGCTGGTGACTCTTACGTCTCAGGGATGGCTTACTCAGCTTACCAGTGAGTTATTTTCTACTTGCCATTTTCCTTTTCAAGCTACATACAGAGGACTCCCATTCTGGGTGGCGACTATCTGTTGAGTCGTAAGGAGGGCTCACTTTCGTCGGAATATTTAAAAAGTGCAAAGGTGCTAAAATTACAATATGATAGTGGTAGTTACCTCTAGAAAATGCTCTGTGATAATAAGAATCACGTAACTTCAGTCTTGCAACAACATGCTAGTAAGTCTCATAAATCTGTTGGCCAGGCTTAATCTTTTTGCGGAGATGTGTTCATGATTACCGATGATTACCGTTCAAATCACTGAAACAATACATCAGGTAAGGAGCTGCCCAGAATATCCCAACAGTATTAACAGATTCTTCACTTGTTTACTCGAACATTCATATCATAATCTTTTGGAGTCAATCAAAGCTTGACCTGTGTGTGTGTGTGTGTGTGTGTGTGTGTGTGTGTGTGTGTGTGTGTGTGTGTGTGTTCTTACCTAATTGTTCGTACATAACTGTATCTTAACACGAATGAGTCAAGCTCGTACTGTCCCGTGTATTAAATCACTTTTATCATACATATCCTTCAATTCATTATTTGTTTTGGCACGCTCTGTTTCATTCGGTAGTGCATTCCACTGATCAATTGCCCTATTTGGGAAACTGAATTAGCTTACGTCTTTATCAACTCTCTTTTTATGCAGTTTTTTTTAGTGTCCTCTTGCTGACGCTTCCCCATACGTTATATACTCATTTATGTCTATTTTCTCTTTCCCTGAGACACATTTATATAGCATCATCATGTCTTCTCTTTTCCTTCTTTCCTGTAGTGTTGGTAGATTCAATTTTTCTACTCTTTCTTCGTAGTTTAGATCCCTTAAGCTTGGTACCCATCTTGTAGTTGCCCTTTCAACTTTTTCAGTCTTATCTATGTGTTTCTTGAGATGAGGATTCCAGGCTACTGATGCATACCCCAGGGTTCATCTGATGAATGATGTTATTATCTTTCTCAGCATGTGTTCATTTATGTATGCGAATGCTATTCTCATATTAGTAAGCAGTGTATACATGTTCCGTACCTTCTCACTAATGTGGTCAGCCGGAGATAGTCTGTTACTGATAATCACTCCTAAGTCCTTCTCTCGTTCTAATATGTGTAGGATTTTACTTCCTAACTTATTATCCAAATCTGGTCTTTTCCCACTTTTACCAGACTTAATTACATGACACCTGTCCTCATCGAATTCCATTAGCTATTTATCGCTCCATTCATGAAGTTTATTTAATTCTTCTTGTAGCTCTCTACAAGAGTCTGTGCTAGTAATTCTCTTTTGTATTTTTGCATCATCAGCATACATATTTAGATAGCTGTCATTTCCAGTGTTACTATCTATGTCCTTTATATACACTAAAAACAATTGGTGCCAGCACTGAGCCCTGTGGAACTCCTCTCGTCACTTCTCTCCATGATGAGTAATTTCTCCTTAGTACTGTTCTTATTTCCCTTTGTCTGAGAAAATCTTCCATCGAACAGTACAGGTTGCCTTGGATTCATTCTTGATGGTACAGTTTCCATAAAAGTCTTTAGTGTGGTACTCTGTCAAATACTTTCATGAAATCATGAAATCTAGATAGATACTGTCCACCCATCTTTCTCTTTTCTGTAATGTTTCTGCAACTCTAACATAGCAGAGATTAGTAACACATGATTTTCCCTTTCTAAAACCAAACTGCCTTTGTGTTATCATACTGTGTTCTTTTAGATGGTTGACCGAAACTTTTCATATCAGGTTTTCTAGTATCTTTCTTACAACACTGGTTGTGATACTGTTCGGTAGTTGAGTGGAATTGGTCTATTCCCTTTCCTGAATAGGGGAACAATGTTTACTTTCTTTCAAATATCAGGTAGTTTACCTTGACCTAAGGATTCCTAGAATATCATATATTTTGGTCTACTTAACTCTTTTACACATTCATGTAGCATCCAACATGAAATTTCGACATGGCCATTTGCTTTTCCTTTCTCTGATTTACTTAACTCTTCTTGTATTTCTTTTTTTGATGTTTGTATATCTGGTAATATGTGTGGGCATGCATGGTCCTTATCATCCCTCTCAAAATTACTTTCTTGTGAGTGTATGTGTGTGTGTGTGTGTGTGTGTGTGTGTGTGTGTGTGTGTGTGTGTGTGTGTGTAAAATCTGTGTTACTAATTTTCGGAAGAAAGTGAGAGTCTAAAATTTTAATTAACATGTCCATGTTTTTCGTCTTAAACCTAACATTAATTTAGTCTTTTTTTTTCTTGTAAAAATAACAAAATAAATTGCATCGTAAACCTCATTGTATGTTGTCCAGATCGGATGCCCATATCGAATAAAAAGAGAATAAAATTTAATATGCACACAGGAAGTGAAGTGTGATTTTATTCTATTGGTAATGAGTTCCAGTTAGGCACGTGGTGTATTTACGCGAAGTGGGTTTTAAATATAATATTATTTCAAAATACAAGTGCTTACGGAATCTGGATACTTTTGGATGACACTGCATCTGCTGAATGACTGTCGCATTTTGGCAGATGAGTACAAAATACACGTTTATGTGTGTGTGTGTGTGTGTTCTTACCTAATTCTTACCTAATTGTATCTTTACAGGAATGAGTCAAGCTCGTACTGTGCCGTGTCTTAAACCATATTTATCGTACATATCCTTAAATTTGTGAATTGTTTTGGCACACACTATTTCATTCGGTAGTGCATTCCATTGATCAATTGCTCTGTTTGGGAAACTGAATTTCCTTACGTCTTTATCGCCTCTCTTCTTATGCAGTTTTTTTGCAGTGTCCTCTTGCTGATGCTTCTCCATATGTTAAGTAATCATTTATGTCTATTTTCTCCTTTCCTGATATGCATTTATATAGCATTATCATGTCACCTCTTTTCCTTCTCTCCTGTAGTGTTGGTAGATTCAGTTTATTTAATCTTTCTTCGTAGCTTAGGTCCCTTAAGCTTGGTATCCATCTTGTAGCGGCCCTTTGAACTTTTTCAATCTTGTCTATGTGCTTTTTGAGATGAGGACTCCAGACTACTGATGCATATTCCAGGGTTGGTCTACTGAATGATGTTATTATCCTTCTTAGCATGTCTTCATTTATGTATGTGAATGCTATTCTCATATTTGCAAGCAGTGTATACATGTTCCGTACCTTCTCGCTGATGTGGTCAGCCGGAGATAGTCTGTTATTAATAATCACACCTAGGTCTTTCTCTCTTTCTGATGTGTATAGGGTTTTATTTCCTAACTTATAATCCCAATCAGGTCTTTTTCCACTTTTACCAAACTTGATTGCATGACACTTGCCCACATTGAATTCCATTTGCCATGTACTACTCCATTCGTGAAGTTTATTTATTTCTTCTTGTAGCTCTTTACAAGAGTCTGTGTTAGTAATTCTCCTTTGTATTTTTGCATCATCTGCAAACATATTCAGATAGCTCTCATTTCCAGTGTTACTGTTTATATCATTTATATACACTAAAAACATGATTGGTGCCAGCACTGAACCCTGTGGTACTCCACTAGTCACTTCTTTCCATGATGAATAGTTTTCTCTTAGTACTTTTCTTATTTCTCTTTTTATGAGAAAGTCTTGCATCCAACAAAACAGTTTGCCTCGAATTCCTCCTTGATGGTACAGTTTCCATAAAAGTCTTTGGTGTGGTACTGTGTCAAAAGCTTTCTTGAAATCTAAATAGATACTGTCCACCCATCCTTCCCTTTCCTGTATTGTGTTTGTTACTCTGTCGTATTAGCTCAACAGATTAGTAACACATGATTTTCCTTTTCTGAAACCAAACTGTCTTTCTGTTATCATACTGTGTTCTTCTAGATGATTTACCCAAGCTTTTCTTATAAGTTTTTCTAATACCTTGCTTACAACAGTGGTCAGTGATATTGGTCGGTAGTTGAGTGGATTTTGTCTATTTCCTTTCTTGAATAAGGGGACAATATTTGCTTTTTTCCAAATATCAGGTAGTTTACCTTGACTCAAGGATTTCTTGAAAATTAAAAATAATGGTTTACATAACCCCTTTGCACATTCTCGTAATACCCAACATGAAATTTCATCAGGACCACTTGCTTTTCCTCTGTCTAATCTACTTAACTCCTCCTGTATTACTTTTTCTGCTATTTGTATATCTGGTAGTATGTGTGGACATGCGTGTTCCACATAGTCCCTCTCAAAATTTTTTTTTTCTTCTGTAAAAACTAATTGGAAATTCTTATTTAGTGCTTCACAAATATCTTTCTCTTGTGTATAAGTGATTCCCTCGTCCGTAATGGATTGTATTATATCTTTTACTTTAGTTTTGCTTCTCATATAGCTGTAAAACAGCTTTGGTTGATCACTACTTTTATTTATTATATCCTCCTCAAACTGTTTTTGGGCTTCCCTCCTTACTCTTGTATAGTCGTTTCTTGCCTGTTTGTAATTATTGTACGCCCTTTCACTATTGTGTCTTCTGTATCTATTCCACAACAAATCTCTTCTTTCTTTTGATTTTTTACATTCTGTATTGAACCATTTCTGTATTTTCTTATCTGCTTCTTTGTGCTGTGGGATGTACTTCTGGACTCCTATTTCATAAAATTCACAAAATTTTTTATATACAGCATTTAAATCTTGTCCTCTAAGCTCATTTTCCCAATCAACTTCTAAGAAATACTTCTTTAGGTCTTGATAATTTCCCTTTTTATAGTTTAGGCTCTTTTTGTAACTATCATTGCTGTTTACTATGTCATATGCTATCCTGAAGTTATAATTTAGTACTGCATGATCGCTTTTGCCGAGTGGAGGGTGATATATTAAACTGTCAATATCATTTTCTTGCCTTGTAAATATTAGATCTAGCACTGAAGGTACATCAAGTCCTCTTTTTCTGGTGGTTTCCCTCACATGTTGCGTTAAGAAAAACTCTTGTACGAGATCCAGGAGCTTTTGGTCCCAACAGCTTTCTTGGCTATTTATATCTAGAGTATTCCAATTTATATTTGTATTGAAGTCCCCAGTTAGTATAATTCTTTCCGATTTCTCTTCCATTTTATGTAGCAATGATCTTACACTCTGAATTGTACTCTCTGACAGGTCCTCATATTTGTCTCTTTCCCATGTGTTGATCTGGGTGGCCTGTACAAATTGGCTACAATTACTTTACCTTCAGATGTGTCGATCTCTACTGCAATCAGTTCTACTTGTGATGGTATATCTAGTTTTATTTCCTTGAATTTTAGATTTTTCTTAGTTAATATTATAATTCCTCCTCCTTTTTTTTTAAATATCTGTCTCTTCTCCATATATTGTATTCCTTTAAGTTTAGTATGTCATTTGATATCCTTGGTATTAATTTTGTTTCAGTTAGGCATATTATTTGTGGTTCATTTTCTCTGACATAATCATTCATCTCTAGTAATTTAGATACCATTCCATCCACATTCGAGTACATCAACTTTATCATCTTGTTTATATACTTGTCATGACATGGTTCTACTACCTTCCTCCTTTTTCTTCCATCCTGTTTGTGTACCACTTTCGTACCTGCAATCCTATTACTTTGTAAAAAAAATTTCTTCTTGTCCTCTTCTGATCTTCCCTCATTTTTTGTTTTTGCTTCCTCCCTTTTCTCTTTCAGTAATTCCAATTCCTCTTGTGTTAGGCATCTTTTTATGCATACATTTTTGAACTCCTCTTTTTCCTTAAGATTCTTTGCATTTTTTAGTATCTCTTCCACAGTGTTTACACTCTGGAAAGTCACCTTTAGAGGTCTTGTCTTGCTTTTCTCGTATTTCCCTAACCTTTTGTGTTCCTCTGTGTCTTTACTACAGATTTCCTCTGATACTTCTTTCAGTAAGCTCATTACATTTGCCATTTCCTTTTTGTCTCTTGTGATCTTGTTTTTAACTTCATCCTCTTCTATACCAGTGATTACTATTGATTTGTTTATCTCTACTGAATCTCTGACTAACTTTGGATTGTTTTGGATTATTCTTTTCACCTCCTTTTTAATGCTTTTTTCCTCCACCCTTGTTTCTAAGTCTTTCTTTACTTTCACCATTTCTGCATACGTGGTTTCTACATCATTTTTGTAGCTTTGCACAGCTTCATTTACTTGTGTTATCTTCTTCTCAATATCACTGCTCTGGTCAATAAGACTGCTAACTTGCCTAATTGTCTCTGTATCATTTTTGAACTCTTCCATAACACTCTCGTGATTGACTACTGTACTTGCCATTTCACTAATTTTCTTCCTAAGTGTACTCAATTCCACGGTTAGTTCACTGATGGTTGTGTGTGTGTGTGTGTGTGTGTGTGTGTGTGTGTGTGTGTGTGTGTGTAATGCATTAGGCTAAACGGATGCTGGATTAAGTTTCCTTATGATGACAGCCATACTACTGTCTGACGTTATGTTGTTGAATCGTCTTACGTGTATGATTTTGTTGGCTCTGTAAACACTAGAGAGAGCATGCATATTTTTTAAAAAACAGAACAGAATAAGAAAAAAAAATGGATTAAAAAATAATCTGTACACAAGATTCCTGGAGTTCTTCATTCATAAATAATCTGTAACTGTAGTACTTGACCAGCTATAGGTTGAAGTCTGGGAAGAAACAACTCAGGGGATGCGAGTTCCAGAGGGATGTAGTTCGGGGAATAAAAGAATTCTGATACGCAGAAGTTCTGCAATTTGGCCGTGTGACATTCCAGTCAGGAGCGCTACCAGATGCCCATGTAGCAGGAGGGAAGCATGGGGAGGTGGCATAATGAATTCAACTTCGTCTGAGCTTTTGCCATAAATGTATCTGTAAAATAATGCAAGGGAGGCAACATTTCAATTTTAATCGTAGGGAAGGTAGTTCATTTGTAATAGCAAGGATATTAATAATTCCAACAGTTTTGTTCTGAATATTGCCAGGTTGTTTTAGTGCAACCTCTCCACATCCATTCCACAAGAGTGAGCAATATTTCACAGGTCTTTTATAAAATATAGCAAACTGCTCGTCAGTGAAAAAGTTTGGGCTCTGTACAGTAATCCAAGTTTCTTTGAGGCGGTTTCAGCAAGTGATCAGACATGAGAGGTCCAGCTAAAGATATTGTTAAGTGAAACACAGAAACTTTCAATACTTTTGGAGATGGGAATATTAGTAACATTGAAGATAATAAACGAATTTGGCAATATCTCTTTGTTAGTAAATTGTTTATATATAGTTTTACTAGCATTAAACTAGACAAGGTTATTTTGTCCCCATTTAGTGATCGTAGATAAGTCTTGATTTATGGAGATGGTTGCACTGAGTTGAGAGTTAGAGATAATAAACTTGGTGAATAGGTGTTTGACTGTGAATAAACCGTGAGTCATCTGCATATGAATGGATGGGATTCTGGGTGACAGAGAAGAGATCATTAATAGGAGCTAAGAATAGGGTTGGCACTAGCATACATCTATGGGTATGACTGTATTCGTTCCATTAATGATATTAATACACTGACTTAATTCATTCCATGGGATGGCTCTGCAAATGGAGTTGTTGCCTGTCGAGAAGCTGTGTATGTTTGGAGCACCCCACCCCCCCACACACATGAGAGTTGTACTCCACACACGGGCGAATAAAACCTCTGAATCAAGCTTTGCGGGGGTTAAGAAGGCACGGACTAATCTTAGCACACCTATTCTCTTGAAAGTAGATTTTGCAAAATAGGTAATATGACTTTTCTTTGATAAATTCCGAGAGAACGAAACCTCAAGTTTCAGTCTCTCATCCCTTGGAATGTTCAGATTTCTTTCCAGGAGTAATTCCTCCAATCTGAGAACTGCTTTTCTATAGGATTAGGTTAGTTACCTCAGTATTTAATGCTGTCATATGATGAGCATTCTGTTTGGAAATCACTCTGTTCTCCCTGACCCTGCCTTCGATAATCTGCTTGAGCCACAGCTGCATGATCCCAGCGTCCTCAAGGCGATGAATAAGTTGCATAAAACGATGGTAATACGGCGACCCTTTTCTGAGGAGTAATGTAAGGAATGAACCTATCAATTGTGTAATAAACATTGGCATAGTTATAGGCATCAGCTGCATAAGCATGATATTAATTATTACGGAAATCATAAAAGTCATCATTGTCCTCCATGTCTAAATCATTGTCTGTTATCAACATTAAGAGTGTGATCATAATATTCATCAATCATTAACACCGTATTTACACCATCAGATTCGATTACGCACCTTTATTTTCGTTTTGTTAATAGCTGGTTGTATTTTTTAGCTCGTGCAAGATATTCCGAAATAGAAAGGGTTAGATATACGCTTCATTAACCCCTTCACACCTTCAGCTCTGTCGTAAGTTTAAAAAAAATGACAGGTAGCGACAACGATATAGTCAACAAGCAGGAACATTATAGTGCAATATTCGCATCCGGAGTTGTTTAAATGACCGAACATTTGATTTTACCCTGTGAATTTAACCTTCGACCCATTTCCCTAAAATTCCGATTGCTCCAGTTGTGCTTCACCCTCAGTCCTTCCACCAACTTTCACCTAAATCGTACCAAACTTGTGAGTTGATCTTGTACTGTGATTCTGGTCATTGTTGTGTTGTTCTCAAATTTAAATTTCTTCATTCTTCTCTGACCCCGAGACCTATGATCATGAAAAGTCGGAACACAGTCAAAGCTAATTTAGTTATAGGACCGAACATATAACCTTGTCCTGTGATCCTGACCTTTTCTGATTGTTTTCAAAATAAAATTCCTTCAGTATCGCTCCACCCAGAACCTACCAGCCAAAATTTTGTGTACATTTTATCGAAACTGAGTCAGATGACAAGCATGCTACCGTGACTGTCGACATTTCCCTGTGACCTTGACATTTGATTGTTTTCAATATAGAATTCCTTTTATTTTTTGTAGCATTACCATAAATCTTTCCAAATCTAAATCAGATAAAAGCTGTTAAGTTGACCTTGGCGTATGAAGCCTGACCTTTTCTTACCGAGTTTTGTCTCAGTCAAACTAAACCTGTTTATTTTGTTCACATACTAACAGACAGCTTAAAATATGGCCTTGTCCTGTGACCTTGACCTATGGCTGACTGTTTTCAAATACACCTGATCGTTCTGCCTTATCATTAAGCATTCCAAGAAGTTAGCCTAAATCTTGCTAGGTCAAAATTTGATCCAAGCCCGGTGACCTTGATCTTTGACCTACTGTTCTAACCCTGAGTCATTCCATGATGTTTGATTTACATCTGATGAAAAGTCTGTTTGTCTGTCTGTCTCTATCTCTGTCTGTCTGTCTGTCTGTCTGTCTGTCTGTCTCTCTCTCTCTGTCTCTCTGTCTCTCTCTCTCTCTCTCTGTTTCACACACACACACACACACTGTCCAATAAACTGCATCGCTTTATGAGCGCCAACGCAAAACTTCCTTCTTCGGATGGAAGGAGTTAGTCATCAATATACTACATATAGCACAAGATTTTCAGCATTATTAGGTTAATAATCATCATCAATAATAGTCTGTGATTACAACTGTGGTAATAACTACCAAGGTATTATCATCCTGATAGCCAGTATTTAATGACGTGGGTATAATCAAGAAGTATGATCAAGTAAGTCGCTTACCTCAATCCCCATCCAAAGGTTGCCATGAAAGAGATGGGCTTCTTGCCAATGTGGTAGGGATTGCGACCACGTTCATCAGTGTACAGGGACTCGATGATTATAGTGATATGATTCACCATGGCAACTAGTGTGTAGCCTCCTCTAGACACCTTCTCTATGGCGTCTTCATAGTTGGTATACTGAGAATAAGAGACAGTATTTAAAAAGGGGGGAGGGGGAATGTACCCTTTTCCTGAAAGTGCGTGAACTGAATATACAAATGTTTTGGCCTGCAAAAAGGTAGTTTGAACAGGAGGCATGGTGACATAATGCATGTGAAACGGAGAAATAATAAAAGGGTGTGAAACGGAGAAATAATAAAAGGGTGCATTATGTGATATGCATACCTTCCTTTCTTAGTTACCTTTCATGACAATAGTATCATATTCCACAACTGTGCTTATGTGGTAGGCGTCAGGACAATGTTGGGCTTCATGTGTACTAATAAGTCAGCCCATCATAGTTAACTGTTAATTATCAGACTGTTAGACTACCTTTGTCCACTCACCTGGCTTTTCTTCAGCCTTGACTTCGACTTCCCTCCAGCCACGGGGATAAAGAAATTAAAGATTGCGATATTGTAATGAAACCTCAAAAAATTGAGTCCCTCTCACTCTTCTTGTACCATTTAGTTACACATTCCATCAAATGTCTGTATTCTAGATAAGGCCAGACTTCTTGAAATAACTGAGGGAGATCATCTGTATTAGAGTGAAATTGATTTTCACTGTCCATGACCAGACTCAACACAAAATACCTACATCATTATGTTAAGGTTAAGTAAAGTATCGGTTTAGGATTGACTACTTCAGACTATATCAGTGCGAGTTTGTGTTATAGACCATCCAGGTAGCTTTCAGATCTATATGGGTGAGACGATCTTAAGCAGTGAAGCATGTTCAGTCATTAATATTTAGAATGGGTGAGTGGTTATCACCAGGGCAGCGGTGAATGTTGAGATAGGACTTTCATGCTTGGTCGTGGGGAGTGCAGACGTGTTTTTGTGTGCTCTCTTCTCTAGCTTTCAGGATTGCCCCAGCGATGGTAGCATCTTTTTTTTTCACCTTTTTGGTGACCATTAGGGGAGCTAGTTATCAATCTCATACCCTTCGAGTCAGACTGGAAGAGTAGGTGTCATTACCCACTCACTCACTGATCGCTCTGAGGTGTGAATGAGGAACTTGTTGAAATTGTCTGCCACCAGATGTTTCTCACTGTGTAAGCCTTTCACGCGCAGATAAATTAACAAGTTTTCTGTGCCATGACGCATCAGCTTTTAGCCCCCTCCCCCCCCCCCCACCTGCCATGCACTCCAGATAAATGTATTCTCGGGTAATTTTCACCACCCCAACATATTTATTTTGCCTTAAAACCCACATATTCCTATTCGTCGATGTTTGTTCTACACGATAAGCAAAAAAAAGTGGGAAAAAAAATACACTATATGTATGTTAGGGTCTTGTGAATAAACATTCAGGAACATACATCTCATTTCCCAACATCGTAAGTCGAACGTTTACTAAACAATCTCTACATGTTAACCATCATTCGAAAGAGAATTTTGTTAGCTTTCGAATGCCGGAGGCTCCAGTTTGATACGAGGTATGGTGTTCGAGCAATAAGCAAAAAAATAAAATCCATTTCTGACTGACAGCAGATTTTTTATTTGGGGAGCTCTAGCGAAAAACCTTTCTCGCCAATGATACGTTTTTAGTTGATCATCCTATGCAGAAATTCATTGGCTTTCATTTGAGACCACAACGGTGATCCTAGGCCTTATAGTTTCGAGAAAAATGCAAAAAATTATGGTGTACCCACACCGTGTAGTGACTGTAGGGTGGTTTCCTGCCTTCCTCTGAGCTACTGCATGTAATTCACCAATTCTGTGTACACTAGATATGGACACTATATTCACATAATTCACTATCACTATTTTTTTTAGTTGAATGCTCACATTTGGTGCAGGGTAGAGGCAGTGCAGTTGACTAGAAACAGTAGCAGAATCTTCATTGGGCCAACAACTGATAATGACCAGGAATGTTTCACAAACACCAAATTTCATATTGCAAACACCAAATCTAATCACAACAGTGCCCAAACACTATACACAAGCACTACTGGTATATCGAAATATGTTGCACAGCCGAGATGGGGATAAGAGAGGAAATTTAAAGTGACAACCACACAGTAGTTTCCCCACTCACAGCTCATTTGGTACTGAATAACCTGTCCGGTCTCTTGCTGATATCGGGACCCAAAGTTGCCAACTCATTACTTTTGACAAGGAGCAGGAAAGCTATGCTCCTCCAAAAATGACGCCGATCCCCAGAAACTTTTTTTCTGATGAAATTTTTTATGCTTTAATGATGACAAAAGCGTCAATTTGTATTGGCCCAACCACACCCTGATGACGACAAACACATCATCATGTGCAGAGGGGTTAACAGCTTCTTTACCCTGAGTACATGTTAATTTACTGTGATTTTTCTCTGTTGATATGAGAACCTGTGTGGCAAAATAATATCATCCAAGACTGAAGTACTGAGAAAACTTCATAAAAAAAATGTTACAGAGGAGAATTCTTGTAGAAACTCCGTAGTTTCTTATAGTGTGTTTTGTAGATCAGTTATACATATATTAGACTCGTGGACGAGCAGTTGTTATACGTGAGTAGTTTTGTAAGTAGATAATCTTCATTCCCTTTGTCATGCAATGACAGGAGAGGTAAAGATTAGTATGGGACTATTTTTATTTGTCTTGTAATTATTAACAAAGTCTCTCACACACGAGTGAAATATAGAATCCCGCTCTTACCTCCCCACTATCTCACTCTATCTCTCTCTGCCACTCTCTCGCCCCTGTTGCTGGCCTCCTTCTCTCCACTACCTGTCGGTTCCATGGCTAGCCCTTTTCTGATCTCCGATTCCTACATTCTCGTTTAGCAGGGGTCGTGTCATGTGGGCTATACTGTGGTGGAAATGTTCTAGAAGCCTAAATGTGCATATGTGTGTATGTGTGTGTATGGTCACGAAGTGCTGTTTTTGGGCTATTGTGCTGGTGTGAGACATTCTGGAGAGGTGCTAAGGTCACTTCCTTTGGCCCTATGTTTGATATTGACCTAACCTCTAGACTATATTATGTATGTTGCTGGTTAATATGTATCAAGGTATTTTACAGTCCTGACATCGCTCGGTCACGTCAGCTAACGGTCCTCTGACAGCTATCATCATTGACATATGCTAATCTATTAATACATAATATTGATTATAATATTGTATAGACATAATATTCGTGATAATATTGTACTGGCCTAATAATATTCTTGAAACATAATACATTTTAAAAAAATTTTTATACATAATTAAACAAATGCACTATAGTTAAACTGATTATAGAATATTGTATAACTTATTGTACAATGTGTATGTATAACAGACATACGCATATAACTGTGCTATGGTAATACTGCTAGGTCATTACATTACATTTGGAGTTATCCCTTTAGTAATGTCTAATATTTCACCTAACTTGTGCGATGATACTGGTGATACAGAAGTGTACTAACATTGTATGAATATTTATACAGTAATTGTTCATAATTCTATTGTAATTTATATATCGTTTGTTGTTACATAACTGTGGCAAGTGCAACACAATTCTAGTAACACTGCAGTAATATTGTAGGAACATTGTAGTAATACATAATTGTAACATTGTATGACTTGTTACATAATTGTATTGTTACATAATAATTGTATTGTACATAATTGTATTGTAATTGTTACATACCGTTTGTAGTTACATAATTGTAACAACTGTAACATAATGCAATCGTTTGTCGTTACATAATTGTAGTAATTGCAGTAATATTGTAGTAACTAGTCCTGACATCGCTAATCCGGTCATGCTGCGGTCGATGATAGTGATGATGTGCCTTGCCACTGGCTCGTGGAGAACAATAAATTGCTCTTTGTTTCACTTATAGAAGGAGTTTATGTGGTATCTTGGCATTTGTAGTAACACACCTATTTTCATTTGTTTGTTATGTGATCTTACTGTTTTTTTGTTTTTTTTTTTGTATGTATTGATAATCTATAGTTTGTTTTTCTTCGTTTGTCTACACTTTTTCGTTGTTGTCCGAGATTGCATAATTGCTGGTTAATTCCCTTGAGACCCTTTTTTAAGGCTTAGTTTATATTGCACAGATATAATTGCAAATGGTATTATATAGCCCCGTAATTTATTTTATATAAAAAAAGTATATGTACACTATATACAGTATTAACTATATACCCTGACTTGTTCACTTGTACCTATCGTGGGCAATATATGTGTCAGCTTCTTCACGATTGTGTGGAAGATTTCTTGCTAACATAATTTGTGTTGACCATTTTTATTTTTTACCTTGAAATTTAATTTGTCTGTTTCCACTAGGTAGCTTTAATTAATATATATATATATTTTTTTTGGGGGGGGGTTTCCTTGTAACTTAATTGGTCTGTTTCTGCTAGGTAGCTTTAATTAATAAACGTTTAATACAGTTCTTTTAATTGCTCACTGAGTAACTGTGATAGTATATTTTCTTTTTTACTTTGTGGATGTAATAATGTATAGCTGTATGTATGAAACACGTATTTTATGTAGGTATAAATGGTAACACTCGTTGGTAGTAAATAAATGCTATAGTAAATGAATGAATAAATACAGTGTAGGATATTTATTGTTGGAGCAATTATTTAGTGACTGAATTATGCAGATAACTGAAGTAGGTATGTGTACGTAAGTTGTAACTATACAGCACGTTTTATATGTTTGTGCAGAAGTTTTTTGTCTACCAATGTGTATTGTATAAATGAAGTAACTATGTAACTCACTAGTTTTTACCGTGGTGTGAATGGTGTGAGTGGTTGTGAGTGGTGGTGTCACACACGAGTTGATTGACGTGGTGTCGTCTCAGCAAACACGCACAGTGACGTCGATTTCTCACCCTCTGGTAGCTGTGGTGGGTAAATGAGTGAAGAAAGGTGAGTAAGATGAGTTGTGAATTTGGGCTTGGTATTTGCTTCGTCTTCTTGACCTCTTCATTCCTTGCATCAGCGTGGTGATGTTGGTGGAGGTAGGGGGCGGATGGAGAGAAGGGTGGTGGTCTGCTGGTTGTTGCTGTGTTCTTGCTTTTCGTTTGCTTGTTTTGTTTTTCTTTCTCAATTTATTCTCGGTCCTTTTTTCTTGTGATTTACTCGTTGTGGGATGAAGAATGTCGCTACTTGTAGGTGCGTGTAAAAGATTATAGAGACGACTCATAGACTTGTTACTTGTAGTTGATCGTAGATGGTTATAGTTCGTTGGTTCGTCATAGAAGTTGGAAGATTGTTTGTATCAATATTTTGTTAAACTACTGGCAAGGCGTCGTGTGACCTCTTCACCTCTACATCAGCGTGATAATCGGGGAGACGGAGGGGGGGTTGGAGAGAATACTGTCAGGACCTGGTTGCGAGTTGTTGGTTGTAAGAGGTATTGGTTGTTTTCTGTCTTGATAATGTAGACTCAATTGTACACTCGTAGACTTGTAGGCTTGCAGGCTCGCAGACTCGTAAACTCGTAGATTCGTGGCCTAAACTCGTAAATTTGTAGATTCGTTCTTTTTACTGTATACTCGCTTGTGGTTCTTTGATTGTAAAATTGTAGCTTCTTGATTGTGTAGAATCAACTGTAGAACTGAAGCTGATATTGGTTACTGTCTCACCTGCTTTTGTAGGAATTCACTGTAGAATTGAAGCTAATCTTGGTTAGAGTCTTGCCTGCTTTTGTACAAGTTCACCGTAGATTCGTAGACGAGGTTCATACTTTCGCTGCCTCCTTCTTTCCACTACCTGTCGGTTCCATGGCTAGCCCTTTTCTGATATCAGATTCCTACATTCTCGTTTAGCAGGGATTGTGACACGTGGGCTATACTGTTGTTGAATTGTTCTAGAAGCCTGTGTGTTTGTATGTGTGTGTATGGTCATGAGGCTGTGTATGTGTGTATGTGTGTGTATGGTCATGAGGCTGTGTATGTGTGTATGTGTGTGTATGGTTTGTGGGCTATTGTGCTGCTGTGAGACATTCTGGAGAGGTGCTAACGTCACTTCCTTTTGCCCCCTAGGTTTGACATTGACCTAACCTTTAGACTCTATTATGAATGTTGCTGGGTATTATGTATCAAGATATTTTACAGTCCTAACAGAATACATTGCTCTCGTTGTTTTATTTCCCCCCCAATAGAAACCTGAATATTGAAAAACCCGGCACTTATATATTTCTTTTCGTCCCCATCTTCAGGAGGGTAGTTGGACACGATGATCGAACGAATGCTGACCGGACTGACTGTCCCCAGATGGACAGGCACCAGCCTCATGCCCTGCTCAATGCACTTTTGGCAACATGTGAACCTAGTATATTATAAGAGTGTACTTTCGGTGTGGCAGTTGATCAGCCTGCAACTCATGACGTACTCACGTGTTTCTTGTGTCAAAGAAGATGAATGAATGGGTAGCCAATTACTGGTTAAAAGTGAAACGAGTTTACAATGCATATATTTAGAAGACAATAGTATAAGTAACCACATGCACTGATGTTTTCCATTAATGTCAAAACACATTTAATTGATTGATAAACTTCGATTGCAATGATAATCAAATATTAAGAGATTTTTGTATGAGAGTTTAATCCAATATGTGCTCACTCATCATAAAACGCTTCTGTCGTACATTGTCAGATGGTGCAGCACACTCCTTATTAGTGCTTTGAAAAAAAAAAAAGTTTTCCACAAAGTATAAATGGTATTATCTAGGTGTATGTCATACACAGATGTGGTTACTGGCTATAATATAATCCTTCCCTTCTCTTTCCTTTTGTTTTAAGTCTTTCATTGCTGGAAACTCATTCCCATCTTCCCCCCACTCCTCTCACTCTCCCCTTCCCTCTCTCAGCACCGAGATCCTCTTCTACCCCCCATCCCTCTCTGACCCAGGGAGGTGAAGGTGGCAGTATCTGCTGTTCTTACATAATACCAACATAGTGGGAATCTACCTTCATGACCATAAGGCGTACCATAAGCTGTTCTTATTGACAGTTTCTCTTTCTGTCAATGTCTCTGTCTCTTTCTCTTTCTGTCTATCTGTCTGTCTTTCTATCTGTCTGTCTGTCGTGGCCACGTTAACTTAAATTGGCAGTCACCCCAACTGCAACTGCTCAAGGTGTGGGTATCTAAAAAGGGAACATGATCTAATGTGTTGCTCCCACACCTTTTACACCCACAGCAGTGAAGCGGCACCGAGGCCTCGGCCTTAGAGTTGTTTATTGCACCTGATAGTATATATATATATATATATATATATATATATATATATATATATATATATATATATATATATATATATATGTGTGTGTGTGTGTGTGTGTGTGTGTGTGTGTGTGTGTGTGTGTGTGTGTGTGTATTAAATACCTATAATGCTAAACAAAATGGAAACTTTACCGATATTTATCACAAAGCAAGGCGTCCAGGCAAATTACAATCCTTGCACGGGGCAGATGTGTAAACGATGAACCGACAGCAATGCACTCTCGTCCTTCGAGGGCAAACTGTTGGCAGGCAAGAATGGGAAGTCTACGGGGGAGATGGCCAACACCCTTGGAATATCAAAGACAATCGTTTTATTATGCCTGACGTGCTGGACAGAAAGTCGAGACCGGAACAACAACCCAGGGGGACGACCACCAATGCAGACCACAGCCGAAGTCGATCGACAGATAAGTGATGAGAAAAATTTCTTTAACGATGCGGCGGTCATACGAGAACAAATGAGCTAGATGTGAGTGCTATGACTGTGTGATGGCGGTTATATGCCGAAGGTATTTATCACAGGACACCAGCCAGCAAAATAAAAACAGCAGCTGATATCATAAGGACAAACGTAGATATGTAGAGAGCCATGTGCAGGAAGATCATAAATACAGGACTCGGGTTATATTCACTGACGAAAAAACGTTCTCCCTAACAACACATGGGAAGATACATTGCTGGAAGAGGAATAAAAGCCGGTCTAGTATTGCAGACGACATCATACGTGACTGTATATATACGAGTAAATAAATTTAACATGCGCATTCCACTTATGAAATAAATGTAACATGTAAAATTGTCATGTCAATCAGAACATCTTGCAGGTGCATGCAAAGATGGTTTTAAAAAAAGAAGTAAGTTCATCTCAGTGTGAAACATCCAAGTCACACAATTTGTCTATGGTTGTAACTTTCGACTCTACCCTGTAACCTTTCCCTTTGACCGAGTATCCAAAAAATCCAGTTACTATACGTATGCCCGTCCTTCAAACACTTAACAAATATTGATTCAAATTTGATTAAAGACGTTTACGTTGAACTTGTCTTCGTGACAGTGACCTTTTCATTATTGTCCTCGATGTTGAACACTTCATCCTTGTCTGACCTTAACCCCTTCCAGACTTTGTCCAGAGAACCAAAGGTAGCTGAGAAAAAGGACTGAATCATTGCCATTGCCCTGTTTCCCTTGCCTTTGACCAATAGTTTCGAATTATTATTCAGTCCATCCGATGCTGACCCTCAACCATTTTACCACATTAGGTCAGTACCAGGTAATATGAAGTTAACTGACCGTTTCTTTGAGCTATGACTTTGTTCAGCTAATTTTACCGCTTCTGCTTAGTCTTCTATATATTCCTTATTTATGATTATCCGTTCAGTAAGATTTTCACACCCGGGAGAATAGACAGCCAAACCAACTGAACCAAGAACATACCCCACTGCATAATAACCACTAGTGTAATAGCTCACCAAATGACATTTGTCCTATTTTCCCAATAACAGATACAACACCCAAAACATCCATGGAGAAGCACGTAGCCAGCACGTCAAATGAAACTTGTGGGGATGTGAATGTCCCCATGGCGTGGATTTGTCTCTCTCTCATTGATGGACACTTTACAGCAGCAAAGTATCTTGAAGTTCTTGAAGAGGAAGTTTTTATTTCTCACTTTGAGGAGGACTACCCTTTTCCTTAGGCAGATACTGTTAGCCCATGACAAATGGCCGGGGCACAGAGCCTGAAACGTCCAGAGATGGTCTGACGAACCATCCACACCTGGAACTACTGGACTAGCAGAGTCGGGATGTAATAAAGATGCAACAGTGCAGCGAAGGATAGAGGTTCAAGGAAGCACGTAAAATGAGGATAGTTAATGAGACGAAATGCCTTGACTCCACCTTGTTGAGAACGGCTGTATATGGGAAGCTTCCTCACATAGAGTTGTCTTTTCCACAGAGGTGAAAAAAACATTTGTATAAAGTCAACAACTGTGCAGCAGTAAAGAAGGAGGAGTCGGCTTAGCAAACCTAAGATTAAGGAAGCAGATTTTACAAGAGAAGTAATATGATCTTTGTAAGATACATCCGAAATTAATAAAACTCAGGTATGCTCAGTGACGATGCACGGTGGAGCTGGACATTGTTAACAAATAGAAGGAACTCCTACGTAAGATTTTGACGTTTCGAAAGATGTAGGATCTGAGTTTTTGATGCATTAAAAACAAGATTACTTTTCCCCAAACCAGAGTTATATGTGCCAAGTCAGACATAAGGTGTGCCATAGCCTCATCAGTTGTTTGTTGCAACTGCTGAGGTGGACGCCGTGGGAAGCAAATGGAAAGGCTAACAGGTGGAGTCATCACTGTATGAATGGACAGGGTTAGATGTACAGCTTGGAAGATCATTGATGAATATAAGGAAGAGGTGAGTTGGTGATAAGACAGAACCAAGAGGAACACCACTATTGACTGCTCTAAGAGAAGAATGGTGGCCGTATACAACAGCAACGACCTGAAAGGAAGTTAGAGAAGAGATCACAGATGGAAAGATAGAAACTTTAAGGGGGCAAATGGATATTAAGTTTTATTCCAGACTCTACTGAAAGCCTTTAAGATGCCATGTGCAATGGCAAAGCTTTTGCCAAAGTCCTGAATGGTTGCAGAATGTGAAATATATATTCTAGAATATTGTCATTAATTCTCTCATCTCATTGTAAATACTTTTGCAGTATTTCTGTGCTAATGAAGAGAAGGGTGAATATCCAACAAGGTAGTGTCAGGCATAAAACGCATATGAAACCTACTGTCTATCTATGATGTATAAAACTTATACAGTCACGATAATGTAATTGTTCATACCAAATTCATGGCGGGTATATCAGATGACCTGTTGTCCGTGTTTTAGTCAAAAACACATTGTTGGTATTTAATGCCATTAAACATAAAGTGTAGGTAAAATAACAAGTGTTCTACCTTTAATCGGTTTTTCTTTGATGCAGTTGAATTAACACTGACGGTGAACGACAATGAGAATTATAAAGCTGAAACTGACTTGAACTTGTTATTTATTTATTTATTTTTAAGCAGAAGAGGGGGATACGGTGGCTCAATCGGTAGAGAGGTGGCCTGCAGTCCTACCGGACCCAGGTTCAAATCCCCGCTGGGGCAGGGAACAGTTTAAGGATTTGAATTTCATACAAAGCAGAATGTCGGAAATTTAGGAATAATTCCTCCCATTTTCTATTTCAGTTGGTGATGGGCAGTCCCAGTCATGCCTTAGTCACGCTTGGAAGCAGTCTAACCACTCTCGTGGTATTGAGAGAGAATTCGGTTGGGACAGACTGGACTGATTAATTAATTTACGACAGTGCTTCCTCCTAGATGGGAATCAATACTATCAATTCACTTTAATTTATAAATAGTGTAAATAGTAATGCTTATGTAAAAAGTACGTATTTGGTCCAGGCCGTAACCCCCAGTAATCCGCCAAGCACTTGCAACAAGCAACATCTTCAACAACTCTGACCATATGGCAACAACCTACAAGCCTCTCCATTGCTACTCTTAAGCTAAGTAACTAAATGACCCTTAGTGGCGAAAGACTGGGCGAATAATATTTCACCAGGGTTTCCAGCTTTTATTTGAGGATCCTTAAATAGATCGTTTAGTTGCTTAGTAGGGAACACAACCTACACGTCATTACGATCCAGGTGAGTCCTGGGAGAAAGACATATATATCCGGACAAATTATGTAGTGTTGTAGGCCTATTTTTGTCTTGTCTAGTGCATGTGATTAGCCAGTTAAATATTTACGACACTACCGGGGGTATATTCTAAATTTTTCTAATTTTTCCCCCACAAAGTGGTCCTTCGAACCGGATTGTTAACACTCCAACATGGCGACTGCTCTGGAATTAAATTATTATCGGGTGGCTTATATAGGCCACTCTCTGGTCACCTGTGACACCTTGATGTATGTGCCTTCACCATGGCCCTTGGTGACTATGGAGATGATCAGAGTAGGGGGTGCCAGAGCAGACAAGTTTTTTGAGTACGAGGAATTTGCAGAAGTACTTAGACCTGGCTATAATTTGGTTATAGTCATGTTGGGGGGAAACGATATTAATGAGTCAACTGATGTGCAGGACTTAGTGGCTACACTACTACAAATTAATGAGGCTATAGAAGATGCAGGTGCTATGTGTGTGATATGCACTGTAGAAAAGAGGGAATATCCACATAATCATCCTTGATATGTGGATCCCATTGTTTACAATAAGATCATGAACGCGGTTAATAAGAAAATAACCAAGGAACTAAAAGGGAAAATTATTTTGCTTGGTGGTAAGACCTATCCTCTGGAGGTACGAGTCATGGACCAAATTCACCCTACTTGGGAAGGAAGACGTAGAATTTGGGCCAAGGTGCGAGGAGCTATTAAATTTCATTATGATCAGTGGGTTGCTAACAAACTAAATATGGATTAATTTTGTAGTAACCCCTAGAAGGCTTTAATTTGTAATCTAAATTTAATTGTACTATTAATTTAGTTGTTCAGATTTATGTATCATTCTTAGTATTGCTGTTTGATGCTGAATTCTTCTATGTACATTTAGTTAATTTAATTCTAGTGGTTTCATTGCTGTAGGCTACATTTAGTGATTCTATTAATTTTGATTTTCAGACTTGGTTCAATATGTCCTTGTCAAGGAGGATTGCAGGCCATAAGGCCTATGTCACCACTCTCAGTGGTAAAGTAAATGATGAATTCCAATCCTCTGACAAAGACTACACTAAACTTAAGGCCTGGAGCCAGCAATTACAGAACCAGCTGACTGTCATGGGAACACTTTATGATTCTTTATTGGAAGCCACAAAGGACGATGATGAATTTAATGAAATTTTTATAGCTAAGACTAACGAAGAAGAGAGAATTTGCCTACTAATAGCTCAAATTAATTCCTCTCTGAAAAGTGAGTCTACCCATTTAACTTGTCCAAGGGCTGAGTCGAAGCTGCCCACACTTAAACTACCCGAGTTTGATGGCACTTCGTCTAATTGGAATTCCTTCTGGGATCAATTTGTTGCCAGTATTGAATCCAGAAAAGATCTTAGTCCAGTAGACAAATTAAATTATTTAAGAGGAGTGTTAAAAGGTGACGTGAAGAAACTCATCGATGGTTTCAGTATAGAAAGTGATGGATATAGCAGTGCAGTGCAGCTACTTAAGGCAACTTTTGATAATCCTAAGAGAAAACAGCACGAACTTGCAATGCGACTGCTACACCTTAAAACTCCTATTCATACTTGTAATTCCTTGGCCGAATTTAGGGCTAATCTAGAATGTACCCTTAGGAAATTGGAAAAAATGGGGTGTGATTTAAGTAGTTCCAGTTGGCTTATCTCTCCACTAGTAATGAAAAAGTTACCCAGTAAAACTATTGAGAGAATCCAGCATGTAACAAATGAAGATTATCCCCAGCTACAGGAAATTAGGGACTCATTATTAAAAGTTATTAATCATTTAGAGTCCAAAGGGCCTGAAGCTCAATCAGATTCCAGTACTAAAGGTGCTTTAACTAAAGAGAAGCCTGATAAAGTCAAATTATCTCCTAAATCAATTCCTAAGATTTACCACACTTCAGAACAAGTATCTTCACCCACATATCCCAAGAATGCTCAGTCACAAACCTCTGCATCGGCTAGTCAGCAGCCAGCTCAGCAGCTGAAGTGTATTTTGTGTGATGGAGCACATCTGTCCAAGAGCTGTGAGGCGTATTCAGGTCGTTCTACTCGTGTAGAAAGACTCGAACAGATAGGACGGTGTGGTAGATGTACTTGTAGGCACAAGACTGATCAATGTAACTTCAATTTGAAAAGATGTGACCTTTGTAAAAAGGGGTTTCATCACAATGTCTTGTGTGATAAGCTGAATACACTTAATTCACAAATTTGCTCAGTCACTCCAACAAATCAACATACCATCTCAACTGCTTTACCGGTTGGAGCTGTTCATATTATTAAGAATAAATCTCAAATTAAAGCAAAAGTTCTTTATGACCAAGGATCACAGAGGACATTCATTTCTCAGGACCTAGTAAACAAGCTTAAATTAAAGCCTAGTGGTACGATTAATTTACAGCTGTCCGGCTTCATTAGTGAAGATCAGAGAAGAGAATATCGGCTAGTTAAGATTACTGTTAAAGCTGGCAGGAAGTACACTAGACTAGAGGCTGTGGTTAGAGACACCTTACCTAACAACATAAGAACAGATGGTCTAGAGAAGTGTTTGACCTATTTGAAAGATCAACAAATTAAAGTATCTGATCCTGGTTTGACTGATCACATAGATAAAATAGATCTCCTTATTGGTGCTGATTTCTATCCTAAATTAGTTTATGGTCTCATTAAATTCAAGGGCATAAATTTCCTAAAAGTACAAGGAGGATTAGTTGTATATGGCAATATTCCTGACAAGTTTGTAAGTACAAGGAAAGCAATTCAGGTTGCTATGGTAACGAATATATGCTTGCAGCCCTCACTAAATTCAGAAGAGCCTGACATTTCCAATTTGTGGAAAATGGATAGCATTGGCATTAAACCTGAACAGGTAACTCACGAAGAAGCTTTTGTGCTTGAAAATTATAAAAAGACTGTTCAGTACTATGATGACCAATATTGGGTAAAACTTCCTTGGAAAGTCAATCGACCTAGTTTGCCCACAAATTATAAATTAGCTCTTAATCGCCTAAATTCAAATTTAAAGAGACTTAAAGGTGAAGGAGATTTACTAGATAAATATGATCAGTTAATCAAGAGTCATTTAGAAAAGGGGTTTATCGAGGAAGTTAAGCAGGCACAGGTTGGACAAAATACTCATTATATTCCTCATTTGGCAGTAATGAGAGACAGTAAGACTACACCTGTGCGAATAGTATTTGATTGTAGTGCCAAATTAGGCTCCCACACTAACAGCTTGAACGATTGTTTGTACACTGGTCCAACTCTAACCAAAAATCTATTAGATGTGCTGCTAAAATTCAGAACTAATGAATATGCCTTTACAGCAGACATCAGCAAAGCTTTTTTACGGATAGGACTTCAGGAAGAAGACAGGGATTTCACCAGATTTTTGTGGCCAAGTAATCCTCATGATGATAACAGTTCTCTGGTAACTTACAGATTTAAATCAGTCCTTTTTGGAGCCACTAGCTCACCCTTCTTGTTGCAAATGACGCTAAATTATCACTTAGAGCAGCAAAAAGAAAATATAGAAGTGGCTAACCAAATTAAAGATTCGCTATATATGGACAATCTTCAGGGGACTGTAAATACTGAGGAGGATCTAAAGAAATTTCATCTGATAGCCAACAAGATTATGCAAGAGGCTAACATGCCATTGCAGGAGTGGACATCTAACTCCACTGAAATAAATTCTGATTCTGAAGTCTGTAATAAAATATTAGGATTGTGGTGGGATCCAGACATTGATGTCCTTAATGTAAAAAATGTAGAGTGGGATACAGTTGATAGCAAAAGATCTTTATTAAGTAACATTAGTAAAATTTTTGATCCCCTAGGACTAATTTCTCCCCTAACTATTCCTTTAAAAATTCTAATTCAACAAACATGGACCAGAAAATTAGGCTGGGATGACCCTTTACCTACAGACTTGCTGGAGAGTTGGGAAACCCTCTCAAAAGAATGTAACAACCTAGCATGTGTTAAATTTCCGAGAATGGTGGGAAAAGAAGGTTCTTCCTATGATTTACATCTGTTTTGTGATGCTTCACCCAAGGCTTATGGAGTAGTTGCTTACATCAGTAATTATGAGGATGTTCCTATAATTTTAACTTCTAAGGCAAGAGTAGCTCCTCTAAAAGGTAAAACTTTACCTCAGTTAGAACTAACAGCCATGTATGTAGCAGTCCATTTTGGGGTGTATATCAGGAAGACCTTAAGTAATATAAAGATTAATACCACCTATATATGGTCAGACAGTGAAGTAGCCCTTCAATGGGTAGTGAACAATAAAAGTAACATCTTGTATGTCAAAAATCGAGTACAAGATATGAGAGATGCTGATCCTGACTGTTATTATCTCCATCTCACAACTAAAGATAACCCAGCTGATTTGTTAACTAGAGGCCTAACTTATGATAAATTTATAAATAGTGACTCCTGGTTTCATGGTCCGGAATGGTTGAATAATAAAGATCTTTGGCCAGAACAGAAATTTAAGACGAAGATGGAGCCTAATGCGCTGACTGTCCTAGAAGTTCAGGAAAAAGAACTTGAACCCTTGTTTGATCCGGAAAGAGTTGGTAGTTGGAAGAAGTTAATAAAGATCACCAGTTTGGTTTTCCAATTTTTGCAAAAGATTAGGGGGAACAAAACTCTAAACCTAATGAAACCCCAACAATATTGGTTGCTATACTTACAGAAGAGTAGCTTCCCCGAAGTTTACCAATATTTTCAGAAACCACTTGTAACAAGGATGCCAGATTTGGTTAAGAGTTTAAACTTATTTGAGCACAATGATTTGATCAGATGTAGTGGTAGGCTGGACCAAGCTGGTCTCCCCTTTCACACTAAATTTCCACTGTTGTTGCCTAGACAGCAACATTTGACGAAATTATTGGTCCTATATGCTCATGAAACCACTTTGCAAGGTGGTGTTTCTGATACATTGTGCAAATTGCGAGAAAACTTCTGGATCCCTAAAGGCCGACAAGTTGTGAAATCTACAATTAAATCCTGCTATACATGTAAGAGGTTAGAAGGACGACCGTATCATTATTCTTCACCACCACCCTTACCTAAAGAGCGGGTGGAAGAAGCTAGACCCTTTGAAATAATCGGTTTAGATTATACAGGCTATATGGAAGTCTTGAAACCAGACACCCTACAAGAGCAAAAGGTGTATGTGGTACTGTTTACTTGCGCTGTCACCAGGGCAGTTCACTTGGAGTTGGTCACAGATTTAACTGCCGAAACTTTTTTGAATGCTTTTAGGAGATTTGTGTCGAGAAGATCTTGCCCGAAATTAATTATCAGTGACAACGCTTCTAATTTTAAATTAGGATCCAAACTTCTACATCAGGTCCTGCAGAGTGCGGAAGTCCAAGATGAATTCACCAGCAGAGAATGTGAGTGGAAATTCATACCGCCGAGAGCTCCATGGTTCGGTGGTTTCTATGAGAGACTAATAGGCATAGTAAAAGGGTGTCTTAAAAAGATATTATTCAGAAAACCAGTAAACATGGATGATTTACACACTATAATTACGGAAGTGGAATGCCGTGTTAACAACCGCCCCTTAACGTATGTCCTTAACAGCCTCGATGAGCCAGAAGCCCTCACTCCTTCTCATCTTATTTGTGGATATCGATTGGACTCCTTGCCTGCAATAACTACGGCACCCTATGATTTGGATCCCTCTTACGTTGAAGCTCATAAATTGAACACTAAGTACCATCAGTTATCCAAATTGATTAACAAATGGCAGGATTCATGGAAAAGTCAATATTTGTCATCCCTTCTCGATAGACATGTACGTCAAAAGTCGGCTAATAAAACGGATGTTGATATTAAGGAGGGGGATGTAGTGTTAATTCACACTGATAAGTCAAGGAATAGTTGGCCATTGGGGAAAGTTATTGAATGCTATCCGGATAAGCAAGGGATAGTTCGTACAGTGAAGTTAAAGACGGCCCAAGGCCTTGTACTCAGGACTATCAATAAATTATATCCATTAGAAACAGCCGTGAGTTCCCGTCCGGAGGCGCTTAATACAGCACTCAGGGACGTTACTCATGGCCGTAGGGATACAGATGCGGGAAGCTCAGATAGACCACAGCGGGGAGCCACACAACAGTTCCAAGCTCACCTGGGGGAGTTAATTAAACGGGGTGATGTTTAGATTTCTTGGCCCCCAGGATGTCGGAAATTTAGGAATAATTCCTCCCATTTTCTATTTTAGTTGGTGGTGGGCAGTCCCAGTCATGCCTTAGTCACGCTTGGAAGCAGTCTAACCACTCTCGTGGTATTGAGAGAGAATTCGGTTGGGACAGACTGGACTGATTAATTAATTTACGACAGTGCTTCCTCCTAGATGGGAATGAACACTATCAATTCACTTTAATTTATAAATAGTGTAAATAGTAATGCTTATGTAAAAAGTACGTATTTGGTCCAGGCCGTAACCCCCAGTAATCCGCCAAGCACTAGCAACAAGTAACATCTTCAACAACTCTGACCATATGGCAACAACCTACAAGCCTCTCCATTGCTACTCTTAAGCTAAGTAACTAAATGACCCTTAGTGGCGAAAGACTGGGCGAATAATATTTCACCAGGGTTTCCAGCTTTTATTTGAGGATCCTTAAATAGATCGTTTAGTTGCTTAGTAGGGAACACAACTTACACGTCATTACGATCCAGGTGAGTCCTGGGAGAAAGACATATATATCCGGACAAATTATGTAGTGTTGTAGGCCTATTTTTGTCTTGTTTAGTGCAAGTGATTAGCCAGTTAAATATTTACGACACTACCGGGGGTATATTCTAAATTTTTCTAATTTTTCCCCCACACAGAAGACCCGCCGACATGTCGTAAAAATACCCCCACTAATACCAATGCACCAGTCCTGTATGAGACAGCTCCTAGGATGTATTCAATATGGACGGTGGGTGTTAGCGCCGAAGTGGCGACATGTAGAGGTGTATGGTGTGTAGGAGGACTACTGGACTTAGGGAGCAGGCTGTGAAGCCTATGCCCAGAGTCGGGCACATAAAGAAAAAAAAAATGGAAGGTTAGAGTTGAAACCTGCAGATGGATATAGAGGAACAGACGAGGGAACTTGGTGGACAATTGAATATCGCCAGTTGACTAGGACTGGATGGTGAAGCCGGTGGTCGAGTCAGTAGAGAAATGGTCTCAGGTTCCATAGGACGTGAGTTCGATTCCCAGATGGGACAAGGAACAGAATACGAGTAGAAATATTGTTTTAAATAACAAACGTCCCTGATCTACCATGAGACCTGCAAGCATGTCGTAAGAACACCCTCACAAATACTAATACACCAATCCTGTATAAGACAGCCCTAGAATGGACAATGGGTGTTAGCGCCGAAGTGGTGACATGTGGAGGTGTATGGTTTACAGGATGTCAAAGAACTGAATGTTTCATAGCAATAGTAACAATGCCTAGTTGATATTCTCCGATTACATCCAATATCAAAGAAATAAAAGGAAATTCAGCTTATAAATATAAATATATTACAAATACACAAAATAAGTTCTCTCAATACACATGCCACTAACACACAATATACCCATTCTCACAACAATGATACCATTCAGTAATACAAGCGCACAATAGTCCAAGTATGCAACTCAGTACAAGAACCACATTCACATAACAGTATACTCTAGGGTTCTTCGGTGTTGTAGTTGAGCAGTTGATCAATGGAAATCAGTTCAGGCCAACATAGTAAATAACACAGCTATCCTTCGGACAAATTGTACTGCAGACCAGGAAGGAGACTTCTTGATAGCTAGGTCCACCTGGCTCATCAATATAGTTCCTCTGGCAGAAAGCTTGAACCCTGCATGACTCAACCTCTTTGGCCTAAAATCCTGTAAAGACACCAGTCCCGGACCAGATACAATCACATACGGTATGATCCAGGATCTTAATCAGGAATTCTGATTATGCTGTAAGGATTTTACAGTGAGCTTTGGGCGTTGTTAACGTTCCCAAACTCATGGCATCGTTAACGTTCCCATACTCATGGCACTTTGCGCAGGTCATACCAGTATCCAAATAGGTTGGTCGTTTTATGAATTCTACTTCATTTTCTCCTCTTGTGTTGATTTTTTTTCCATGTAAGGTCGTGGAACGAATGGTTAATAATTGGCCTCTTCTTGTTTTGGAATTGAAGAAATCGTTAAATGATCGACAATGTGACTTCCATAATATCAGTTCACTATATCATTTAATGAATTTGGATCATTGTGTATTGTGGGAATCTGTCAATAAAGAATCCATGACAAGTGTTCTTGGACATCCATAAAGCCTATGGCATGACGTGGTGACACTGTATGCTAATGAAGCTTTACAATTTTGAGTTAAAAAGTAATTTCCCATTCTTCTTTCCAGATTTTTGAGGGACAGAACTTTCTATAGGAATCTGTCCCATAACATAACAGCAGATGGTTTTACCCATTAAAACGGAGTGCCTAAGGGCAACTTGCTTATCCCTACCTTGTTTAATATTACGATCAATGATATTCTGTCATCAGCTCTTATCCCGAGGAATGTTAACTACCTATGCCATGATGACAGTTGTACAATGCAACACTCCTCCAGTAATGCACAGTTTTTAGCTGGGTGGATTCAAGCAGACCTTGATTCCGTCCACCAGTTGGCCTTGCAGTGGGGACTTAAGTTTTCTCTTCTAAAGTGTGCTGCTCTTGGTTTATCACCTTTAACGTCCCTGTCTTGCATTTGACTTTGGATAATCAGCCGGTACCTTTTCAGAAATCTGTAAAACTTTTGGGCATACATTATGATTAATGATTGAACTTTAAACTTTATTTTAATGATTTTCTTGTCCGTTATGATAAACTATTGAATGCCCTTAAGTATCTAGCGATTACTACTTTGGAAGCCAACAGAAAAACTTTATTAAAGGTGTATAAGTTCCTAATTTTATTTAAGCTGGACTATGGCTCGCCAGTGCATGGGTCAGCACGTGATGCCACACTGAGGTGGTTGGACGTGTAACAGAATAAATGTTTGCAAAAATGTTTTTTGGAGCCCTAAAGTGTACAAGTGTAGCTTATAATAGAAATGGAGGTGAGGAGAATGCACAGACACAAGTATCTTCCCAGAGTTTGACGAATACATAGCGGAAAGATCAAAGCAATTGAAACACGCACTGGTATATCACCAGTTGTACAGTTTCTTCAGATGGAAGTGGGAAGATCATTGTTTCTTTAACTGTACCTCTCCTTTATATTCGTCAGGATCATCTTTTCTCATACAGCATATGAACCGTTTGAAACAGTGATATAGGCAATGTGGCCTCTACTCCCCCTACATCAACACCTCCATCTTATGCAGGGTGCTCGTTGGCCACTTGCCACTGACATCCACTTACTGATTTAGAAGCTTGGCGTGAACATGAATGACTGTGGCTAGTTGTTTAAGAATGTAGTGCTTTGGGAACCACCCAACTTCAGTGTTAATAAATCATGGCTCCCAGCATCGAAGACCAAGGCTTCTGGGTAGGAGCTCCACCACTCGATGGCAAGCTGGTGATAGGGAGAGCTGGAGCTCCCGTTTCACCAGCCCTCAGGACTTGATCCTGACCATCTCCCTTTTCTGAACATTTTCAGTGCATTCTTTTACACAGAGAGTACGCCAGCATGCTCTCCTAATACCTCTACCTTCAACTGTCTACACCACACTATATGCGCATAACATATCACACCTTCTGTTCACATCTTTAGTAATGGCCGCTGCAATCTTATCAAATGAGGTGGTACCTCGGATTGCCACCACCGGCAGGGTAGGGCTGGAGGTTAGCGTCCTCCCGGTCGCCATCAAGCGACTGTGCCGGCAGCGACTGTTGCTATTTCCGGGAATGCTCGTCGGCGAAGAGGCGACGGTGCGGCCTTATTCTTTACCAACATCCGTGGCCTTACCACAAATTTAAACTCGGTTCATTTTTTCCTTCAGTCCATATCCCCTTTAGCCCTTTTCCTCACAGAACCACAAATCTCACCATCTACCGATATATATCCATTTTGTTTTCCCGGTTACCATCTTCTTACAAACTTTCGTAACAAGGGCGGCACCTGTTGTTATATCAAATCCCAATATGCAGTTGACACTATTTTAAACTTCACTTCATCCAGTTTTGATTACTCATTATATAAATTAAATTGCCAAAACATTACTAAATATATCTGTGTAGTTTATCGTTCCCCCAATGCTTCTTCGGAACCCAGTGTATTTGATTCCATATCCACTCAGTTGAGTAACCTTGACCTTGCCCTTGGCAATGAAATTACCATTTTGGGTGATTTTAACATACACAATGTTGAATGGTTATTGCATTCTGCCCAGACTGACGACGCTGGTCTAGAATGCGAGCTGTTTGCAGAATCGTTTAATCTCACCCAGTTGGTAAAGCAACCAACCAGAATACCTGATAATCCTGACCATAATGCCCATCTCTTGGATTTATTCTTGACAAATAATCCAGATCAATACAGGATAGAGGTACTGTCACCACTTGGATCCTCTGACCACAATCTCATCAAAGCCTCATTAGTTAACCCTCCCACACCTCCCCATTCTGAACCTGTCAGGGTGACCTGATGGCACTTTGACAGGGCTGACTGGGATGGATTTAGAAATTATCTTGCTGACATTCCATGGCAGTCTTTCTTCTCTAGTGATCCCAATTCTACCCAGTCCCACATTTGCGACTTAATACTAGCTGGTATGGATTTATTCATACCAAGTCAACAATTCACTAAAAGATCAAACTCTCCAAAATGGTTTGATGGCAATTGTGCCAGAGCAACAGCCCAAAAGTCATTAGCATATAACTCTTACTTAAAATCAAAAACATCTGAATCACTCTCCCAATTTAAAATTGCTAGAAATCATGCAAAAGCTGTATTAAATCTATCTAAATCAAATTTTCTTCAAAAGCAAGCATCAAAACTACTTAACAACCCTAATGACAATAGAATATTCTGGTCAACTCTTAATTCTTTCAATAATAACTTCAACAAGTCATCTTCCATTCCCCCACTAAAATCTTCAGACGGCAATATTACAAATGACTCACGTGGGAAAGCAGATATCTTTGCTAGTACCTTTGCCAGAAACTCTACCATAGATGATACCAGCCAGAATGTCTCAGTAATGGAACTTGATTCTCCCGAAATTGCCCCACTTAAAATACAGACAAGATACATAAAATCCATCCTAGACAATTTACCTACCAACAAAGCTCCAGGCCCAGATGGAATTCCGCCAATTGTTTTGAAAAAGTGTTCCCCTGAACTTGCCTCTGTCCTAGCTAAATTATTCAGACTATGCATACGTACTTCTTTATTCCCAAATTCATGGAAAGAAGCCAATATCCACCCAGTTCCGAAGAAAGTAAGTTTGTCTGACCCATCCAATTACAGACCAATAGCTGTCACATCTTCTCTTGGTAAGGTATTTGAAATTTTAATTAATAAGCATATTGTTAAACATCTTGAATCCAACAACTTAATTAGTGATAGACAATTCGGATTTCGCCAAGAAAGATCCACCATTGACATACTCAATCTCTTAACTCATACCATCCATCAATCAATTGATCTTTTTGGAGAAACTCATGCAGTAGCTCTTGATATCTCTAAAGCTTTCGACAGAGTATGGCACCGTTCCCTGCTGTCCAAACTCCCTTGCTATGGACTAACGTCTTTTGTTCCTTTGATTTCTTCTTATCTTAGTGACAGGAAAATAAGAGTAAAAGTAGATGATGTATATTCGAATTTCCACTCAATTAACGCCGGCATGCCGCAGGGATCAGTTCTGGCGCCAACCCTATTTCTGGTTCATATTAATGATCTCTTATCTGTCACTCACAATCCCTTTCACTCATATGCAGATGACTCAACACTACATAGTTCATTCACACTCAGACATCCATTTACAAAGTCTAATATCTCTACCTCTCAACTCAGTACAGCCATCTCCATAAATCAAGATCTATCTACAATCAGTGAATGGGGACAAAACAACCTTGTCTCTTTTAATGCTAGTAAAACTAAATATATACAGTTTACTAATAAACAGATATTGCCAGATTCGTACATTACCTTCAGTGCTACTAATATTCCCATCTCCAAAAGTTTTGAAATTCTTGGTGTCTCACTTAACAGTGCTCTCAGCTGGACCTCTCATGTCAGATCACTTGCTAAAACCGCCTCAAAGAAACTTGGATTATTGTACAGAGTCCATAACTTCTTCGCCGATGAGCAGTTAGTTATAATTTATAAGAGTCATGTGCGCTCTCAGCTTGAATATTGCTCTCCCTTGTGGAATGGTTGTGGAGAGGTTGCATTAAGACAACTAGACAAAATTCAGAATAAAGCTGTTAGAATCATTAACAACCCCGCCATTACATATAAACTACCTCCCCTGCAAGTAAGAAGGAATGTTGCCTCCCTTGCATTATTTTACAGATATTTTTTTGGCAAATGCTCAGACGAAGTTGCGTCCATGGTGCCACCTCTCCATGCCTTCCCTCGTGCTACACGGGCATGTGGTAGCACTCATGACTGGAATGTCACTCAACCATACTGCAGAACTTCTGCCTATCAGAATTCTTTTATTCCCCGAACTGCATCTCTCTGGAACTCGCTTCCCCAGGGTTGCTTTCCTCCAAATTTCAACCCACAACTGTTCAAGTCTAACTGTTACAGATATTTTATGAACAGAGAACACCAGTAATCTGGTGTATGGATAATTTTTTTTTTACCCATTTGTTTTTCCTTCCTCCGTTCTGTTATTAAAAGAAAAAAAAAAAAATCATCAGGCACCATCTGGGGTCCCACCAATTGTGCACCGATGACATGAAGTCGAGTGAATGTGTGGGTGCTGACTTGTGATTGAATAAATATGTCCTCAAGTTTTAGTTGCCGACTTATACATCTGTGCTTACCTTTGAACTTTTTGCGACAGGCAAAACCATAGAATACGCTCTAAATTCTCGTTATGGTTCATTTGTCATTTATTCAGACTCTGCATCAAAAATTTGGGGACTTCTTGCACTACTGATTCTCATGAGATGAAGGGCTGCATCATTAATATACTGCATTCATACAACAAGTCCTTCACACTGATCTGGGTGACTGGTCATTGTCGTGTTTACGACACTGAGCAGCCTAACTTACATGCGAAGTCAGCTGTGGAACTCGCTGAGACTTGGAACGTTCCTCATGATCTACTGTTGAGTCTCTTCCTCGGAGAGCAATCATTAAATTTTCTGGGGCAAGGTCAGTGGACTAGAATTAATATTCCAACGTGCAAGCCACTCCTTGACGACGGTGATACTGCACATCATCCCAGTCGCTTTGGGGAAAGATTCTTGACGTGGTTAAGGGTGAGCTGCACGTCCATTACCAATATATTGCCATATATTGATAGACGGTTACTGACTAATTCATAGAGAAAAACACCTAACCAAAAATCGTAATACCAATAAACCCTCCAGACAAATAGCTTCCCTACAGAAAGGTCCAAAAATACAAATGGCTAAACCAAACTAAATAGCCAGTGTGCTTACAATAATCGGTAAAATACCGCGACCTACAGAACACAGGCAGCATCAAATATGTAATGCCTCTCTACATTACATACGTCATTACCTGCTGACTGTCAGGCGAGGGACAGGCATTAACATACGGAACAGCAATTTTTGAAAGACAGCCAAGTAAGTAAAGAGCTGTTCCATATACATCAACAATTAAGAAAACTTGAAAAAAAAAGTACAAAACATTAACATATGTACAGTAGTGGTCATAAATAATCACCTATCCTCCGGTACCATGTGCCTCAGGCTGGCTCCTTTGTGAGCGGCAAGTCACACTGGAGTAAGAGAGGCTGAGAGGGAGGGGCTAGAAAGAGAAGCTAAGGTGGGTGGGGGGACGAGTGATGGTGAGGGAACGGAGTGAGGGAGGGGAGGGAGGGTATGTACTGGAGGGAGAATGATATGCGAAGTGGTGGTCACATTTGTCTATTTTCTATCATTCAGGGCATGACATAAAGGAGATAATATTCGGTAGATAATACAGCATTACACTTTGTATAGTGGCACCATATAACAAGCTTTAGATATATGGTGATATCGATGGCTGGCTTGTGAGAGAAATAAACTGACGTGACAGATCAAGCATTAGCACAGAGCCATCGAGACTGTGTGGACCCAGATTGTCAATGCATGGAAGCCACAGAACGAGAGGACACGGACCCGCCTCCTTCAGCATACCAAGGACGAGTGGGTGCTGTTCAAACGAAACCAGCAAACCATCAACAACATTGTTTCCTCGGTGCCGCGAAGACTGCAAGAGGTTATTGGGGCAGGAGGCCACTGGAGCGCTTACTATGGCTTTCCTGGTTGCTTTGGCTGAACAATGTCTGTAAACATTGACAGACATATTTTGGAAATTTGGGTAGGATTTTGTTTTATTTTTATTTAAATTGGTTTTTCATATAGAGATGCCATAAAATAGTTGACATGATGGTGACTGTATAGAGGGAGTACAAAGCGAGAGGATGGTCATATTTACTGTGAACACAGCTGTGTCAGAGGTTGCATATGATATTTATTTCCAAAATTTAATTACATGTAATGGTAGAGGAAGTTTCTTATATGAACATTACGGAAGTCAAAGCCATCCATATTCCATTCTGGGTCCGAAGTCAAAATACACGGATAATCATAAATATCTGGCTCTGCAATAATGTTTGATCTGTCACATCAGTATATTTCTCTCTCCTGCCAGCCCTTCATGTCACCACCTATCTCTAGCTTGTTATCTGACGCCGCTATACAAGGTGTAATGCAGCATTATCTACCGAATATTAACTCCTTGATATCATGCCCTGAATGAAAGAAAATAGACATTATGTGACCACCACTTCACATTTCCTTCTCCCTCCCATACTTACCCCCATTCCCCTCCCTGACTCCACCGTCACACTATCACTCGTCCCCCAACTCACCTTCCATTCTCTCTCTGGCCCCTCCCTCTCAAACCCTCTTACTCCACTGTGACTTGCCACGCATAAATTAGCCAGCCTGAGGCACGGGGTACCGGAGGATAGGTGATGATTTATGAACACGACTGTACAAAAGTAGAATTACATCGCCCAGTAGGATCCCCATCGACTGTACGTAACCAGTACCTCTTTGTATTGCACACTTGCATTCATCAACGGGTGTCTGTCAGGCGAGGCACGTGGTTAAATATTGGGGACATCAGTATAAGAAAAAGAACCGTCAGAACCAGGAACTGTTCCAAGTAAGTCAACTGTCAGCCCTAATTAAGTCATAAAAAATATACAAATGTTCACTCGGAAAAAGAATAATTAACACAGTAAGATGGTTACATTACTCTGACCAAACCAGTCTCCATCAAGAAAGCCATCAATTTATTAATCATAATGAGATCTCCATCAAAGATGGTGGGAAGGGTGAAGGGACGTCTGCAGCGCTGCAGTATTTAGGGGAAGCACGTTCACAAATAAATCGCCGACAGCGCAGGATGTTTTGGCCAGTAGATAACACCACACTACAGATGTCCCAGTACGTTACATTAGCTTGGGTTAATTAAAATAAACGGTAAGTTACATCCGGTTGGTCACTATAGAGTTAGCGTATAATTCAATTAAATATTTCACGGTGGCGGCGACTGCGCCATGCCATAATCGGCATGTTGCGAGGATGTTGGCTGCTTCTCTGATTATACTCCTTGCAACTTACACCTGCCTATGTACGATTGTGATGCAGATGGACGAACATTGGCTGAAGATGGGTGTGATGATTTGGTGTTGACACTTTTATATTTTCACAGGGTTTTCACTGAGGTGGTTTGGCCATGTGGAAAGGATGCAGGGTGAGAGACTGACGAGGAAAGTGTATGTGAGTGAGATGGAGCGGTGGAGAGGGAGGGGGAGGCCGAGGATGAGATGGAGGGATGGAGTGAAGAAATGAGAGAGGGGGGTGTGAGTTGGGAGCAGGGCAGTGACATGGCGGGGGACAGGGCGATGTGGAGGCTATTTCTTTGTGGCCACCCCGTACGGGATTAAAACGCCTGGCAACAGATAGATCGATAGATAGATAATAACACCATAATAGCTCTGACAAAGATATTTCAAGTGCAACTGTATCATACCACAATTACAGTGTATGTGTTAAATATTTACCGTTAATCAACGGCTCTGTGAAACCAAGAAACCTAAAATGAAACCCACTTTTGCTATCAAAGACTAATTTCAGTATCTTTTAAACTCAATATCTTCAATGACAATTTCCTAATCAGTTTGGTAGACTTTTGATGATTTCGGGTCACTGACCTGAAATGTTTCAGATACTGCTTCCTCAATGGGATCAGTATGAGATGGTGTGTAATGCCGTGGGGTAACACCTAACCTTACCAATACAAGAATACAATGGATAAGAATTACTTTACCTGAATGTGTTAAGATGATGAAAACAGTTTGATGACTTTTAGACCAAAACTCCTACGTCCTCTGTCAGAAGAGGTTTATTACTTGTTTAATTATGGATAACACCGACACTTTTCAGTAATATTCAAAGTTTGCGGGGGTTTAAGATGGCATCGTTGAGTTTTAAAAGAACTGTCCACTACCTCGTTTCTTACTCCAGAGAATGCATTGATATTCATAACTTTATTTATAGTCTACTATAGTATGTATGCCTGAATCAGATTTAATTCACTTGCCTCAAATCCTTCATATACGGCTTTGACAGTAGGGTCAGTGTGCGTTAAAAAGTAGTGTCGAGGAGCCCCCGCCATCATCCACATTTCAATACCCCATTTCCAGCCTGAGATATTTAGCATGTCTTGAAATGTCTCCACCGGCTTATCCTTGCCCTGGACGGTGAGGTGAGCGATCAGGGCAGACTTGAACCCCGTTGATATGATGAGGCAGAACACCAGCCACCAGCCAACCAACATCTACAACATACTCAATTATAAATCAGTCATTATAACAAATCTGTGTACATACTACTTTGCAATTGTATTAACAGTCAATTATAAAATATTGTAGACCACTAGTTCACCCGATCAGTACGATGAAACAAGATTAACTTAAATATATTACCTCAAAACTCTTTTACATGAGGGAAAGCCTTTTGCAGTGAAGTACGAGTACATGGAAATAAGCTCCATTTAGTTCATTTACTGTAAAAGATCTCTAAATCATAATATATTATACTCGAAGTGTCAGGAATTTCCAAGGGCAGCAGATGGGGATGAAATATTATGTTTTTTTTTCAATATTTAAGTGATTACCTGTCCAGAGACATTAACGGATGGATCCTTAGGCGGTTCTTCCAAGAGGATGGCCCAGCCGTATAGGAATGTGATGATTAACTGTACAGTCTTACCTCCTGCCACCTGCACCCGCAGCCTCTGCAGCATCCATAACACCACTGCCCACACCAGCAGACTCACCAGGATGCCCAACCACACCATGGCTGATAGTTTTGGAAATTTTCTTGCATATTAATATTAATGATAATAATAATAATGATGATGATAATAATATTAATAATAATAATAATATTGATAATAATAATTCATATCAATATAATCAAGATTTCTTCCCTCAGGTGTTGGGTTTCAGGGCTGATGGAGCAACAGAAACGAAATACCGTTAACATTAATATACACAATGGAAATTCTAAATTTCTGAACGAGCATAGTTGCAGGAGTGGGCATACATGGCAACACTAGAACAAACACTCCTTGCAAACGAAGAGACTCCAATAGCTATCCATATTAGAAGGTTAATATACACCATACCAGTAAAATGCGCGTGACGAGCGAGTGAGCACCATGTTTTTTATGTAAAATTATAGGCGGAATCTCCGATATTTAATTGATATAGCTGATGCCAAAAAAATACAGTGTTATAATTGAAAATCTATTTTAATGTCATTTTGTAATCTATTTTATTGTGATTCGTTCACATTTAGAGCCGAACAGTCCCTTGGAGAACTCGGGATTCCAAGAGGTTCCTACGCCTTTATGAGTGAGTTTTTAGGTGATAAAATTTATTGAATGAAAGTATCACATGCAGAAAGAATTTAAACTCTACTTCACATAGGAGTAAAGCTATTAGCTTCTGCTTAGCGTTACGATCGGGTTGGGCCAGGCCACTCATTTCCAGACTTAACTAAGAGTAAACGTCATTCGCTAATATCACTCACTCGTTTGTAATCAGTGTTAGAGTTTGATACAACACTTTTAAATACATTGTATAAATTATTAACAATGTAATTTTGCAATTTCTTTTCAAATGTACTCAGCTAATGGCACAAAATAACAAGAATTAGAATTACATGGTGACATCGAAAATTAGTCACGAAAGGAAAGATGCGACTTGATCATAAATGACGCTGACGATTAAGGTTGCCAGATATTGTATTGGTGGAAAAAAATACGATCTTTGTGCAAAACGTTGGGTAAATTCTTTTTTCTCAATTAACACAATGTAGAGACACAATCGGGTCTAGAGTAATTAAGCGCAAGAATTTCTTGCAACGGCATTTACATTATTCATTGTAGAAAAATATAATTCCTGTTTTATCTCTCTACTCCATATTTCATTTTGCCTGTGAGCTTCTTCAAAATTCTTATCGCTGCAGATTTTTTTTTTAAATCCCTTAAATAAGGACTTTCTACAAAGGTGAGCATCACTACCTGGTGTTAAAACAAGGTAAAAATCTCTTAGTAACCTCGTATACGTAGAGTTGGCTAATGTGCTTTCTTGACAAGCAGAAAATCTCTCCACTCACCTGGTTTCATATTAAAAAATTGTTTTGTCCCATTTTCTGTCACTGCCTCTGACTCCCTTTCCCTTTTGCACCTGTCGCCCCTCCCACCCACCCTAACAGACACTCATTACACTTCCCTTCAGATCTCTACCGATGGTCATATAAATGTTCACAAGCTGTTGACGATAAATGCTCATGTGCTGTGGAAGATGAGTTGGAACAAGTGTACGGTTATAAGGTCAGACAGGTAGCTGCACATGAAAACCAGCATGGTGAAACAGTGACAATTTGACGAACCTATGAGTGACGGGCAAAGGACAGTTAGAGCTTTAGTGATAGTTACCTGTGAATGGTCTGACAAGGGCGAGGTGTTGTGGTAGAAGAGATGGCTTCAATGACACCACAGTCATGAGGTCGGATGGGTAAGCCCTCAGGTAATCCAAAACAGTCAGCCGCTCTCGTAAAGGGGTCACAACGGTGCAGAAATCTACCTCGTGTCTCTGGAGTCGGCCCAGCATGCCATCATACACCCCATTTTTCATGTTACCCCACAAGCGGTCTATTTCCTCACGAACAACATAGCTAAAAGATTATACTGATTTAGCACCGTTTACTCAAGAAATGTCTCAGTTATTAATTTTTTAAAGTACGACAGAAATGAAGGGGTAGAAGAAACCTGAATATTATTTCCTCAATTTTGAATAAAAATTCGTGTCCACTTTGTTCTCGCTGTCTCCAAACTACCTTCCTTAGCTTAGAAGAGACTTTTCGAAGTAAAGGGAGGAATTAGAGATGGACCAACATACTTTCGCTACTGGTGTGAGGAAAATGGTATCACAACCTGTGGTAACAGTCTAAAAATTGAATAATTTTTAGACTGTTACCACAGGTTGTGATGCCATTTTCATCACTCCAGTAAGAAAGTAGTACTACTCCATATCTAATCCCTCCCTTGACTTCGAAAAGTCTCTTCTGAGGTAAGGAAAGTGGTATGGAGATAGTGGGAACAGGGTGGAAATGAGTTTTTATTCAAAATGGAAAATGCTTCCGAGACAAAAATAGTCAAATTTACTAATTAGGGGTCACTGAGAACGAAAGTCATGCTTGTAATGTCTGATCGACTCTACTTTTTAAGATATTCCACTTGCTCAGTATTTACGATCATTGACTTCAATAGCTAAGATACTTGAGTACTAAGTGGACTTGGTTCTTATTTCAAACAAGAAATGACCCAAACACGGGCAAGGATTTGACTGAATGTATAAATAAAAGTTTTACTGAGTTTGAACTGCTTTGGCGGTTTTGCCAAAATAATTCGTGATGCCACCTGAAATTGTTATTGTGTCATGAACTGCATCATATCATTCTGAGACGTCACTAATGATACAATCATTATTCAGGTTACATCACAAAATATTTTGTCCTATACAAACCATGCGGATCAAATGGTGTCGTTCAATTTTTTTTATATATATGCATGGAAAAAGAAACGAAATGCCAGAAGTCCGAAAAATGTTCCCTACAAGAAAAAAATAAAAGCAAGATAACAGAGAGCCATATTCAAGGTCCATTAATTTTGAGATACCTTGACTGAAAGTCATGTGATAGATAGTAACAAATATAGACATAGAACGATAGTTCCAAAGTTCAACTGTTGCATACATGAACGACCGGGAGTAATGGTTAACTCCTCCATTAGAGCTTGGACAGAAAAAGGATGACAGTTTACTGCTAGACGGGTGTTATGCACACGTCGTAGTGGTGGAGGGATGCAACTAGACGGTTCAGAGGAGTAGTGACCATTGAATCAATGACTGAAAAGAGATAAAGATGCAAAGGTACAACAAGGAGATGCAAGTTGAAGGGAGCCAATAAGAGGAGGAGAGCTAATATGAGGAAAAGCCTTCGACCCAACCTTGTTGTGAACTACTGTACGTGCGGATCCTCCTCACACATGAGAGTTTTACAGTGAAGGGATAAAGTAGGCAATGATTTGGCTTACCATACCTAATCTCTTGGAAGCAGATTTTACAAGAAAGATAATATGATCTCTCCAAGATAAATTCCAAAGGAATGAAATCCAAAAAATGATTAAAGACGATGAAAGATAGAGTTGGGCATTTTTAAATTTCGAGGATATTCCCGTAGCAGATTTTGACGAGTCGAAAGATACAAATGCTGCGTTTCTGATGCATAAAAATAACAAGATTAATTTTACCCCAATCAGATCCAAGCCAGACATTAAGGATACCATCTCTTCATCCCTTTTCTGTTGAAGTAGCTGCAGAGATGGACGCTGTGGGAAGAGGATAGAATGGTGAAGTGTGGAGTCATCAGCATATGAGTGGATAACGTTAGATATTCAGCTTAGAAGGTCATTGATAAATAGAAAGAAGAGAGTTGGTGATAGGACTGAGCCCTGAGGAACACTGCTATTGATAGCTCTAGAAGAACAGTGGCCATCTAGAACAGCAGCTATAGAACAACAAGAAAGGAAGCAACAGACGAAGGCTCAGACAGAAGGACAGAAACCATAAGAGGGCAGTTTGGATATTAATGATTTATATCAGACTCAATCGAAAGCCATTGAGATCTCAAGTCCAATGGCAAAGCTTTCGCCAAAGTCCCAAAAGGAAGATGACCAGGAATCTGAAAGGAAAGTGAGAAGATCACCAGTGGAGTGTCCCTGGCAGAACCCATACTGGCAGTCGTGAAGAAGATTATGATTGGAAACGTGCCTTATAATAATTTTGTAATGGACAGATGCAACAACTTTAGAAGTACAAGATGTTGAAGCTGTTGGACGATAGTTAGAAGGTTGGAAACGGTCACCCTTCTTCGGGAAAGGCTGAATGAGAGGAAACGTCCAGCAAGAAGGAAAGGTACAAGTTGATAGACAGAGTCGAAAGAGTTTACCTAGGCAGGGTGTGACACAGAAACATAGCTCTTGAGGACAACCGGAGGGACACGATCAAACTCGTATGCCTTGTTAGCCATTTAAGGCAGAAAACGAATCACGTGAAGATATTTTAATGTCAGCCATGAGGAAGTTGGAGGAAGGGAAGCGATGGAGGAACGGCACCGGAATCATCTAAAGTGTAATTGGAATGGAAAGTCTGAACTAAGAGCTCAGTTTTATCAGTAGAAGAAACTGCTGCAGAATCATCAGAGCGAAAAAGAGGAGAGAAGGATGATGAAGTACAGTTGTTAGAAAGGATATTGATAAGATGCCGGAAAGAGTAGGAAGAAATTGAGATAGAGAGTTCAGAACATTTAATAAGAATGAAATTATTTTTGGCAGAGCAAAGGACAGACTTGGCACGATTCTGGACAGAAGTATAAAAGAGATGAAATTCAAGGAAGGATTGGCTATGGTAACTTTTGAAGGCTCTCTCCTTGTTGTAGACAGCAGTAGAACAAATGCGATTAAACCATTTTTTTTTTTTTTAATAGAAACAGGATAAGAGAGGAATGTATGCTTCCATGCCCAAGAGAATTACCCTCATAATGTGCAAGTCATACTGAGATGGATCACGGCCATAGAAGCGATAATCATTTCAGGGAAAATCAATAAGTACTGCCTGAAGGCCTCCCAATCAGTAGCTCTACAGTGCCAAAGCTGCTGCTCCTTGGTAGGGTCCATAGGAGTTACTGGAGTGATAGGACAGGTTAAGATCATGAGGTCATGGTTGGAGGGACCTAACAGAGAAAATATTTACAGCATAACAAGATGGATTAGTTGTAAGGAAAAGGTCAGGTATGTTGGAACTCTCTCAAAGGCAGTCAGGGATTCATGTAGGATATTGAGCAAGCTGCTTTAGGTCATTAAGCATAGAGAAGATGTAGACTTGTTCAGCAGGTGGAACAGTGAAAGAAGAGGGTCAAAGGTAGTTGTGAAAATGACAATAACATAAAATTAAAGGTTTCAGAGAAAGGAGAAATTGTGAGGATTGTTCCATCTTTGAAGTAAGATAGTAAAAATTTTTTTTATAGTCAATAGAATCAGGAGATAAGTAAACAGCACACACACATTAGTCAGAGAATGACAGAATAGCTGAGGTCAGTAGGGAGAGAAATCAGAAGATTCAAGTTCAGGAACATGAAAGATATGTTGTTGCGTACATATGAACAACAGCCACTTTTGGCACTGAAGTGAGGATAGAGAACGAGTTGAACAGAGAGTGTTGCGATGGTTTGGTCATATGGAGGGAATGGATGAAGAGCAATTGGTGAAAAAGATAATGGGGTCGGATGTGAAAGATGTAAGGCTGATAGGAAGACCACGAATAGGATGAATGGACAATGTGAAGAGAGCATTAGATGCGAGTGTTATGTTTGTAGAGAAAGGAAGAATGGCTGCGCGTGATAGGGATGACTGGAGAAAAATTGTGAATGGATAAATGGTGATGTGGCCCGAGAGGATATTCTCCCACATTTGGTCTGATCAGCTGATCAGGTCATGTGCTGATAAGGGGATGGGTCCATTATGATGTGGCAGAGGTAAACCAGCTCTGCTGTTGGGCCCTGCAGCCAATGTAGCTGATTGCACTGCACAGTTGACCCTTGTGCAGTGTGGTGCAGTGAGAATCTGTCTCTTCTGCCCTTGTGACTTAGAAACAAGTAGATATGTGTGTGTGTGTGTGTGTGTGTGTGTGTGTGTGTGTGTGTGTGAGTAAATTGGGAGTGTATCGTCCTGTCTCTGCTAAAGGGGGTGCAAGCATCCTAGGTATATAGATAAAGAAAGCAGGAGGATATAGAGAAGGGTTTGCTATCAGTCGCCTCAGACAGCTGGGTCTCAGTAAGGAAGAGAAGGTGAGGTTCAGAGGAAGAGAGGTGGTGTTCAACAGATAAGAAATTAGAGGAAAGGCAGTGAATGTCAAAGAAAATAAAGAAGTGAGTCAGACAGTGGTTCCAAGCAATTCTCTTGGCCGTCACTGGGAGAGGCGAGGATGGTGGGAGAATTTATGCCCCCTCCCCCCTCCTGGGGACTAAAGACTAGATGCTGAGATGCCATTTTCTTAACCTGACCCGTCATATGGGTATGTTGCAATGATTTGCATTTGCCAGTCCCGGCGACGTACTAGTACGTCGCGCAATTGCAAGGTCCCAAATTTGCACAATTTTCAATTTCCGCGCGTGATTGTTGTATGAATACACGGGACACCTTCCTCTATTCCTCTACAAGATGCCAAGCAGGGACAATGCCTTACACCGCATAACCTCCCCCCTTCCCCCCTCATGCCATTGTCTTGGCAAAGGACCTGTTACCAGTGACCTGGCTAGTAAAGATATTCAGGGCCAGAGTGATTCCCAGTCGATGACAATGTGGAGGACAATATTTACATAGCATTAGAAGAAGAAACAGCCAGAAATAATGATAAAGTAATGTGGCAAAAAAAGGTCAGGTATGGTGATTAGTTAGTGAGTGAAACAATGCTTATAATGCCTTTATTACTGCTTGAAACCCAATATACTTTCATACTACATATACATTCGTACCAAGTAAATAAATAAATACCGTTTATGAGTGGATAAAATAGTTACCCTCCCATAGAACTCGTTTTCTTTGGTGCCAGCATGTTAGAAAACCCAGTCAGGTAAGGAGGAACTCCTACCTGGATTGGGTATTTTAAACCTCCGGTGAGCGATTTCTCTATGAATTTTCGATGTTTCTCACCAAAAGCGAAGTTTTTAGCCCCAAAAAAATTTTTCGAAAATACCTCGGGACTGGGGGATGTCGGAGGTGCGGAAAACCTCGGGACGTGATGGGTTAACATAAAAAAAGAAGTGTGGTGTGTATTGTGTAAGTAGTTTGGTGTCAACAGTAGGAGGAAATTCTGTAAGAGATTATGCTGATCTATTTTCTGTGTTATTGAAATAGTGAAAAAAAACAAAAAAACAAAAATAAAAGGGGATGGTCAGAAGATAGTTCCGTGAGCTGATGAAATGGAAGATCTAGCTCTCCCTATCACTGGCCTTCTGTCCATCTCCGGACTACTGCCTTGTTCGACTGGTGGTACAGTCGATGCCCTCTTTGATTATTACTGTTTGATTTTCCAAAGGCACATATTTCTGTTTAGCCAAAGTGAGCAGTGATGCCTCATACTTGATTTAACGAGGCTGGTAACTTCTGCTATATGTATGGCGAAATGACATCTGAATCAAAAGTATAGTATTACCGCTGTGGTTAAGAAAAACTACCACCTGTAATGTGGCTGTAAAACTGGAGATCAAGACAAGAGCCGGGCTCCAGGTATATGCTGCAACACTTGTGTAACAAATCGTCGCCAGTGGTTTATTAAGAAAAGGAAATCTATGCCATTTGCTGAGCCAATGATTTGTCGAGAACCAACACATCATTAAAACAACTGCTACTTCAGTATGGTGCCCTCCATTCAGGAACGGTCTGTCAGAGCAGATAAAGTGGACTGTCAAATATCCGAAATTCTGGCAGCTATTCGCTTAGTATCCCACGGGGATTGGTGCCTGTTGCTGAAGCACCAGAATCCTTCCTGTTTGGATCAGACGAGGAGGAAAGGAATTTCAAAACATCTACCTCTGCACAATCAACGTCACTTGACTCAGATTTTGCCCCACCCTCTTCCACGAATCACACCTCATAACAAAAGTTGAACTGAATGATCTTGTGAGGGATCTGGAAATGCACAAGAGCAATACAGAGTTGTTGGGCTACAGACTACAGCAATGGAAATTCCTGTCAGATGGTGTTAGGATTTCCACGTTCCTAACCGTCAAAAGAATCTTGTCCAATATTTCTTCATGGAGGATGATCTTGTAGCCTGCAACAACATCGATGGTCTGATGGCAACACTCAACATCGTCCATAATCCAGCTGAGTGGTGACTCATCGTTGTTTCATCAAAGACGAGTCCTAATGCTGTTTTGCTGCACAACGATAATGTTTTGCCATCCATTCTAGGTGGTCATGCAGTTCATGTAAAGAAGAGTTATGACAACATAAAAAACACTTTTGAGGTGCATAAACGACGACCGATATCAGTGGCAGCTTTGTGGTGACCTGAAGGTTATTGCCATTTTACTTGGTCTGCAGAATGGATATACAGAGTATTGCTGTTTTCTCTGTGAAGAAGATAGTCGTGCAAGACGGTCTTGCTACACTAAGAGACACTGGTTGCTCATTCGATAGTCAGTGGAGCCAGAGAGGAAGAACGTTCAGCATTCACCACTTGTCAAAGACAAAATCAAAGAAGCCTTCAAGTATCTCTGTGTGAAATTCCCAGGGTTAAGTCAAACAGAAATAAATAAATGTGTTTGTTAGTCTTCAGATTCCTTAACTTCTTCGAAATGATGCATTTGAGAGCGCAATGTGTGGCAAAGGATGCTTGACAAGCCTTCGAGCTAGTAACAACAACATTTCTAGGCAACAACAACGCAGACAACTATAGGGAGTTGGTAGAAAACCTGCTTACGACATACAATAAGCTTGGCTGCAACAAGTCACTCAAGACTTATTTATTTGCACTCTCATTTAACCCGTCACGTCCCGAGCCTTTCCGCACCTATGACATCCCCCAGTCCCGAGCCTTTTTGGAAAAATTTTTTCTTATGAAACTTCCGCTTAGGTCGAGAAACTATGGAAAATCTTGAAGAAAGTTGTCTCTGCAGTCTATAAGTGGTCTATACAGGTGCGGTTTCCCCCCGCAGGTATCGTATTCTGTAATGGGCTGGATATGCGTAAACGTTTTCTATGGTAAGGAGTAATGGGACAAACAACACACAACACCTCTACATTTATTGAATTTGTACTAATAAACAATAACAGTAACAATATAATGGATTTCAGACACATATATAGGAAAAATAAGCATTGTACCATCGCGCGAGCATAGCGAGTTAGGTCCGAGTCGTATCATGCTATCTGCTAATTTTCTGTTATGAGTCTACCGATCATTTTTTCTACTTGTATACTTCTGTTTCAATGACAATTTACTAATTACAACCGTTTGTAAGTGATTTCAGATGTTTTCATTCATTTTGATGACATGCAGCATAAGTTTAGCGCACATCAGCTTAGTAAGCGCACTCGCTATGTCTCGTATTTCAACATACCAAATTGTTTTATCACTTTCTAATTATTTTCCCATTTACATAGAACCTTTCCCCCACCACTGTGAAGGTTTTCAATTATTTTCATTCATTACGAGGGCATTTAGCGATATGCTAGCGCCTATTCACGTAGCAACCACGATCTCAAACACTCGTGTTTCATCATCTACTTTATTTATTCACTCCAATTATATTTTCCCACTTACATTACACACGTTTACACCCCTCCAATGAGCGTGAGAATATCGCCTGAAAATACCCTCGCAAGGAATGTTACGTCATACATAATACTCACACACTTATATACTAATTCACGCACACACTTATATACTAATTATTCACTTTATCACTTGCTGACTTTTATTTTGACTAATACGTGCCTTATTCATTCGACTAGGCGTCAGGAAATCTTATCTTTATAGACACGCTATGAATATTTGACTTAGGAAATACATCATCATATACAATAATTTGAACTTATATTATACCAGTAAGAATGTCACATAATAGAAAATATATAATAAGGGGCCGTATTTATTGCACTGAGCGACAGAATATCGCATCAAACAACCCTCTCTATGTAAGTTTCAACTTAGGGCAGATTTATATACTTACACCCAATGTTTGCACTTATGTTCTACCCGTAGGCACTTTATACTAATATTTGGCGATCCACATGACTGATTTTTTCACAGAGCGTCTGTCTGTCGCATTTACATCATAATTTCTGCGTCCTTTCGCAATCACACCATGCTAAAATTGCAGCAACGTGTGGTATTCACTAAAACATGGGTGAATACACAGACCCACGTCACACTGCACGCACTCATAGCGGGTGTCCTTCCTCTGTGTCGTGAGTCGCACCTGGGAATTACTGCACACGTGACACCTGCGCTGGGGCCTAGGTCTGTTGGGCTGGGGCGGGATAGGAGTGGGGAAATGGCTGGCGGATATTCTCTGGGGAGTGTGGGTAATAGGGGCAGTGCGGGGGCGCTGTTGGGGCCTTTCAACCGCATATTTTGCAAAGATTTCTCGTGTGAGCTCCCTCACAAACCCTTCAAAGGTTTCCTGAACTCCTGTGGTCATGGCGTGAAGGTGGTGGCAATTCAGAGCAGTGATATCTAGCAAGTGAAAGAACAGTTTCTTATACCACTTCATCGTGGTCCTGGCACACTCTACCGTCGATATCATGGAGTCTGACTGGTCCACGAGGCGCATGTTTATATTATAGTCCATGACACATTCAGGTTTCCAAACACGACGCCTGCTCTCGCTATGGTAATCAACAGAATCAGTACGGTGCATCAAGGGGCGGTGAACCGTGGACAAGAGGCTTACTTCTCTGTTGTGGTTCCACATTGTTGCAAGGATGTTGTTTGCTTTGAAGAAGACAACCTCACTCCTTGCAAGTTTCCGCCCTACCTTGACCATGTGACGCCGGTTCACCTTTACGGTTCCACATACTCCCGTTTCATGTCTGTGAAGATAACGAGCGAGAAGAGGGCTAGTGTACCAGTTGTCGAGGTAGAGAACGTGACCACGATGAAGGTAGTCTTGTATCATCGTCTTTACCACTGCTCCAGAAAGTCCTATACTTCGATCTTCTATTATGTCTGTTCTGTGCACCGGTGTACAAGACTATGTCTTGCACGTATCCAGTCCTACAGTCACACATAACAAAGATCTTGAACCCAAAACGGTGCCTTTTGCTGGGTATATACTGTCTGAATGAAATATTGCCTCTCCACAACACGAGACTCTCGTCTATGACGAGATCTCTATAGGGATAGAATGAGGATCGAAAGGTTTGCCTGAGGTGATCAAAGACCAGCCTAATTCGCCTCATTTTGTCCGTGTTGTTTGTATTTGCAGGGTTATTAGCATCATAAAAATGGAGGCGACTTAGAATTTGTTGAAACCGATTACGGCTCATCACTTGACAAAATATGGGGTAAACATAACAGGGTCCCTAGTCCAGTAAGCAGGAATTCTATTTTTTCTTATTATACCCATCAAAAGGACAAGGGCAAAAAATAAGAACATTTCTGGAATGGAGACAGGGTAATCATAAATCATTGAATGCCTACTCCTTGTTCCCAATCTTTCACTTTCTGGCCGCTATGGCCGCTTACAAACAGGTTTGTTTGAAGCACGATCTGATCAACGAAGGCCTCACTGAAAAACAGGTGGAAAAATCCAACCTGCTTGAATTACAGTGAATACCTGGTGCAATGCAGCCAGATCGCCCCTGCTCAGTGAAGGGGTGAATGAGGGAGAGAAAATCACTCCCATCCTCCCAATCCCACGACACAAATCCTCGTCCCCATCACCGCCTTCGTCTGGGTGGGGAGGAGATCCTGGTTGGGGAGGTTGGGGAGAAGGAGCACGGAGGGCTTCCCCACTGTCACTCCTCTTCCCTCTGCCTTTACCCTTTCCCTTTCCCTTACCCTTACGGCCTTGAGGAACATTAGGGGCTGTGGGGATGAAATAGTTTGATATTGGGGAGCAGAAGACGTGCTGGGAGTGGTTCCTCCCCACCTTCCCCCTCCATTACCACACCACGTGCTCTCTCACGCAACCTTGCTCGACCACGTGTTAGGGGATATTGGGGAGCATAAGACGTGCTTTGGAGTGGTTCCTCCCCACCTTCCCCCACCCACACAACCCCACGTGATAAGGAACGCACCCGCACTGGCCCACGTGATCCACTCTGCCGCCTCACACTGCGTAGGGAGAGCAATGACTCACCCACCTCACTCTCACTTTCCCTAATCCCAGGAATGTCCATTTCACTCCCCACTCCCTCCACTTCACTTCCTACCGCCCCAAACAGAATGCTTGGCCCATACCTGCTTAGACGTCGTGGTGTGCGCTCTGGGCCACGATGCGTAATCACCTCCCGCCCATACCACGTGGCAGCACGTCCCACGTCTCCGTCCTCGTCCTCGTCCTCGTCCTCGACCTCGAATTCGGCTTCCAAGGCACGCTGGGGATAGGGATATGACATACCACGTGCCTTCTTTGCCTCCTGCCCCTCTCTAGCAGCACGGTAAGTCACGTACTGCCGTTTCCTTGGTGACGGAACTTCCTCATCACTGCTGGTTTCTTCCTCGTCTGGCTGCACATAATCTTTGTCCATCTCCTCGTCATCCAGTGGGGAATCACTGTCGCCGGTAAAGGTGTCCAGGGCGACTTGAATTTCGCTCTCTGAGAGACCTCTCTTAGCCATGTCTGAGCAGGACCGTGGCTACCAGGTGAGTGGACGAGCGGCGGGCTAGCGTGGGTCGCGCAGGGTCGCCGAGTGTCCCGCCTGGTGGCAGGTAGGGGAAGGTCAGGCGAGGGTCCGTACCGCAAATCAAGCGCGAAATTTGAAAATTGTCGAAATTATGCACATTGCAATTGCACGACGTACTGGTACGTCGCCGGGACTGGCAAATGCAAATCGTGGGTGACGTACTCCATATGTCGTCGGGACGGGGCGGGTTAAATATATTTCCACAAAACTGCGGAGCAGTGCGACGAGCATGGCGAAGCGATTTCACCAGGACAGAGCAGCAATGGAGAAACTGTATCAGGGCAAATGGGGCCCACCAACCCTTGCGGGCTATTGTCAGGGATGCTCCATTTCATGAACACTTGAAAGAAGCCCATATGCACAGTTCAGAAGCTGAAAAATGGCTGAACTAGGTACTGACACAAAATAAGACTATTATATACGTGGTATGTCATATATTCATATAGCATCACAAACAGATGGGAATTTCTGAGTAACAGTGTACTGTCGGCGTTATGTACATAAATGTAATATATAAAACTTATTTTCGAAACACTAGCAAATCAGCTGCTCTTTTTATCATATCTGATTTCAGTGCATTGAAAATCCATAAGAAACAGCAAATTTTATCTCCAAAGCAGACAACTTTTAAAAACTTTTAGACCAGTCAAAAGTGGTATCTGGAGCTGCTGAAGCGGTTATTGTTTCTGCAAGGTGAAAACTAACAGGACTGAGCCAAATGTGTAAAATCAAATACGCTACAGCAGGTTAGAAGTGTTTTCCGCATTGCTTGTGTGTTTCTCTTTGTCATTACATAATTATCTTTCATAATTCGAGACATACAATAATCGTGGACAAAGTTCAGTCCCCTCCAGTTACAGTCAAGATCCTGGTATTGTTTATTTTCGGGAATTATTTCCAGTTAACAGTCAAGATCCTGGTATTGTTTATTTTCGGGAATTATTTCCAGTTAACAGTCAAGATCCTGGTATTGTTTATTTTTGAGAATATATTACGAGTATATAACATATGGCAAAAGGGCTCCGTTTTATTTTTTAGGACACATCATCCGTATCACATTAGCTGAGAAGAAGAAATAAGTGGCAGTTCGCTTGGGTCAATTCCCTCTCTTGATACGCCACTCTAAGTACCGTGAATATTAAAACCAGGTACTCAAAGGTGTAGGTCAACTCATAAATTATTTTCCGGCATTAAAACAAATCACACACTGGGATATCATTGGACTGCACTCCAGTTTACATAATAGCATTAAAGTCTAAGTAGAAACGTCAGACATAATTTTTCTGTTACTGGTCACTTTTCCTCTGAACTTTCTGCTTGCATCCCTCCACCTCCACGTCGGGCACGTAGCACTCGTCTAGCAACAAACTCTCATCCCTTTTCTGTCCAGCTCTCTAATGCAAGAGTTAACCGTTACTCCCAGTCCTTCAGTTTATGCGACAGGCCAGCTCTGGAACTTTCTCCTTCTGTCTGTTTTTCCTACCTCATAAATTATGATCTCCAGTTTTTTAAACGCAGTTATGATCTCCAGTTTTTCAAACGCAGTGTGTCCAGGCATCTCGCAATGAATGGATCTTGAATTTGGCTCTCTGTTGTAATGTTTTTGTTGTTTTTTCTTTTTCTTGGAAGGAATGGTTTGCGGGCTCTTAGCCTTTGGTTCCTTCTTTGTCGCATAAAAAAAAACTTTCTTTTACAGATATGTTAAAAGGTGAATCTAGGGAGGAGTAAAGTTATGGTCCTCGGGAGACGTAAGTCAGTGAATGTACCATGAGGTTGGATGAGGAGGAAACTGAATATGTGAGTGCGTTTAAGTACTTGGGAAGTGTGATGAGTAAGTATGGAAGTTTCGAGGGTGAAGCGCTTGAAAGGGTACACCAAGGAAGAAAGGTTGCTTGTTCGTTGAAGGCAGTGATAAGAAACGGGGAAGTGAGCATGGAAGTGAAAAAGTTACATGACAGTATTGTGATACCAACTTCAACGTATTGAAGTGAAGCTTGGACCTTGTTGGAGGGACAGACGTCAAGAGTGAGAGCAGTGGAAATGAGTTATTTGGAAGGAGCATGTGGGGTCACAAGGAGAGACACAGTGACAAATGAGGATGTGAAGGAGCATTGTGGTGTGAATGTGGATGTGATAAGAAGCGTAAGGAAAAACACACTGAGGTGGCTTGGCCATGTGGAGAGGATGGAGAGACAGAGACTGACGAGGGAGAGTATGTGAGTGAGGCGGAGGCGGGGGAGAGCGATGAGGAGACCAAAGATGAGATGGTGGATGGAGTGGAGAGGTATATGAGAGAGGGGGGTGTGGGCTGGGAGCAGAGCAGTGAAATCGCGGGGGACTGGGCGACATGGAGGCGATTTGTTTGTGGCCGCCCCTTACGGGATTGAGGCTTCTAGCTATAGATAGAGGTAGATTAAAATGTTGGCCTGCTTTCCTGTTCCTAGGCAGAGTAAAGATGGGAAACATAATTCCCAAGACAGCATTTACCGAGCACTGGTTTTCTCCATAATGCCTCGAAGACCCAGCAGTAACGTAAACTTGCCTGGAAAAATGAATATCCCCAAGCTCTTGGTTGGTTGACACATGATCTGCTTGACTGGCACGTGATCAACAAGAAAGGATGAGAAGTCAGTGCATAATTTAGTTTAACCCTGGAAATGAATATTCGTTGTTAATATTTCTATCTAGCTTCTTTATGAGGAACACTGAAACACATAATTCAGTAGAAATGAAAGGGCTTTAGCTGTGGAATAACTGCCTATATTGGTCAAGAGTAGAGAAATTTTAATAAGGAACTATAGTAAAAAGCAATGTACAGGAAGTGCAGATGTTGATGTAACATCTGGACAATTTACGAAGAACTGTGCGTTCTCTGTCTGAGCACTTTTATCCTTTATGAAATCTCAAGCCAGAAAGTTGCCAATAGGAACAGACAGTGTATAAGTAAGTTAAAAGTTTAAAGAAAAGGACTTCACTTCAGTACAATCCAATCACCAATTAGCAATGTAGGTGCGGTAAGAGAAAGAATAGTAACCTCCACAGAGAAAGGACAGGTAGACAACCAGCACGGTCAACATTCCTGCCGAGTTAGTTACGTGAAATTCAACTTCTCTGAGAATTCCTTGATGAGTCTGGCATCCATGGAGTCTCTAAGGGTGGCAGTGCTGTATGGTTCATCAGTGTCCGGAGTGTAGTCCACGTAGGGGAAGTAGCGAGCAGTCACTATCTTCATCCCATGACCGTTCATATTAGGGAACTGATCTATGAAAAAAATATACATATAACCCCACCAGATATGGCAGTAGCAAATAGGATAATGATGATGATTCTCATGATGAGAAATGGCGTACTCTTTACATGAGTGGGAAAGAGTGATGATGCACTACCTCTCCCGGAACTGTAATTGTAAGTGTTTATGATGATGATGATGGTGATGATGAGAGATGGCGATGAGAGATGACGATGAAAGATAGAGTTGGGCATTTTTAAATTTCGAGGATATTCCCGTAGCAGATTTTGACGAGTCGAAAGATACAAATGCTGCGTTTCTGATGCATAAAAATAACAAGATTAATTTTACCCCAATCAGATCCAAGCCAGACATTAAGGATACCATCTCTTCATCCCTTTTCTGTTGAAGTAGCTGCAGAGATGGACGCTGTGGGAAGAGGATAGAATGGTGAAGTGTGGAGTCATCAGCATATGAGTGGATAACGTTAGATATTCAGCTTAGAAGGTCATTGATAAATAGAAAGAAGAGAGTTGGTGATAGGACTGAGCCCTGAGGAACACTGCTATTGATAGCTCTAGAAGAACAGTGGCCATCTAGAACAGCAGCTATAGAACAACAAGAAAGGAAGCAACAGACGAAGGCTCAGACAGAAGGACAGAAACCATAAGAGGGCAGTTTGGATATTAATGATTTATATCAGACTCAATCGAAAGCCATTGAGATCTCAAGTCCAATGGCAAAGCTTTCGCCAAAGTCCCAAAAGGAAGATGACCAGGAATCTGAAAGGAAAGTGAGAAGATCACCAGTGGAGTGTCCCTGGCAGAACCCATACTGGCAGTCGTGAAGAAGATTATGATTGGAAACGTGCCTTATAATAATTTTGTAATGGACAGATGCAACAACTTTAGAAGTACAAGATGTTGAAGCTGTTGGACGATAGTTAGAAGGTTGGAAACGGTCACCCTTCTTCGGGAAAGGCTGAATGAGAGGAAACGTCCAGCAAGAAGGAAAGGTACAAGTTGATAGACAGAGTCGAAAGAGTTTACCTAGGCAGGGTGTGACACAGAAACATAGCTCTTGAGGACAACCGGAGGGACACGATCAAACTCGTATGCCTTGTTAGCCATTTAAGGCAGAAAACGAATCACGTGAAGATATTTTAATGTCAGCCATGAGGAAGTTGGAGGAAGGGAAGCGATGGAGGAACGGCACCGGAATCATCTAAAGTGTAATTGGAATGGAAAGTCTGAACTAAGAGCTCAGTTTTATCAGTAGAAGAAACTGCTGCAGAATCATCAGAGCGAAAAAGAGGAGAGAAGGATGATGAAGTACAGTTGTTAGAAAGGATATTGATAAGATGCCGGAAAGAGTAGGAAGAAATTGAGATAGAGAGTTCAGAACATTTAATAAGAATGAAATTATTTTTGGCAGAGCAAAGGACAGACTTGGCACGATTCTGGACAGAAGTATAAAAGAGATGAAATTCAAGGAAGGATTGGCTATGGTAACTTTTGAAGGCTCTCTCCTTGTTGTAGACAGCAGTAGAACAAATGCGATTAAACCATTTTTTTTTTTTTTTAATAGAAACAGGATAAGAGAGGAATGTATGCTTCCATGCCCAAGAGAATTACCCTCATAATGTGCAAGTCATACTGAGATGGATCACGGCCATAGAAGCGATAATCATTTCAGGGAAAATCAATAAGTACTGCCTGAAGGCCTCCCAATCAGTAGCTCTACAGTGCCAAAGCTGCTGCTCCTTGGTAGGGTCCATAGGAGTTACTGGAGTGATAGGACAGGTTAAGATCATGAGGTCATGGTTGGAGGGACCTAACAGAGAAAATATTTACAGCATAACAAGATGGATTAGTTGTAAGGAAAAGGTCAGGTATGTTGGAACTCTCTCAAAGGCAGTCAGGGATTCATGTAGGATATTGAGCAAGCTGCTTTAGGTCATTAAGCATAGAGAAGATGTAGACTTGTTCAGCAGGTGGAACAGTGAAAGAAGAGGGTCAAAGGTAGTTGTGAAAATGACAATAACAAAATTAAAGGTTTCAGAGAAAGGAGAAATTGTGAGGATTGTTCCATCTTTGAAGTAAGATAGTAAAAATTTTTTTTATAGTCAATAGAATCAGGAGATAAGTAAACAGCACACACACATTAGTCAGAGAATGACAGAATAGCTGAGGTCAGTAGGGAGAGAAATCAGAAGATTCAAGTTCAGGAACATGAAAGATATGTTGTTGCGTACATATGAACAACAGCCACTTTTGGCACTGAAGTGAGGATAGAGAACGAGTTGAACAGAGAGTGTTGCGATGGTTTGGTCATATGGAGGGAATGGATGAAGAGCAATTGGTGAAAAAGATAATGGGGTCGGATGTGAAAGATGTAAGGCTGATAGGAAGACCACGAATAGGATGAATGGACAATGTGAAGAGAGCATTAGATGCGAGTGTTATGTTTGTAGAGAAAGGAAGAATGGCTGCGCGTGATAGGGATGACTGGAGAAAAATTGTGAATGGATAAATGGTGATGTGGCCCGAGAGGATATTCTCCCACATTTGGTCTGATCAGCTGATCAGGTCATGTGCTGATAAGGGGATGGGTCCATTATGATGTGGCAGAGGTAAACCAGCTCTGCTGTTGGGCCCTGCAGCCAATGTAGCTGATTGCACTGTACAGTTGACCCTTGTGCAGTGTGGTGCAGTGAGAATCTGTCTCTTCTGCCCTTGTGACTTAGAAACAAGTAGATATGTGTGTGTGTGTGTGTGTGTGTGTGTGTGTGTGTGTGAGTAAATTGGGAGTGTATCGTCCTGTCTCTGCTAAAGGGGGTGCAAGCATCCTAGGTATATAGATAAAGAAAGCAGGAGGATATAGAGAAGGGTTTGCTATCAGTCGCCTCAGACAGCTGGGTCTCAGTAAGGAAGAGAAGGTGAGGTTCAGAGGAAGAGAGGTGGTGTTCAACAGATAAGAAATTAGAGGAAAGGCAGTGAATGTCAAAGAAAATAAAGAAGTGAGTCAGACAGTGGTTCCAAGCAATTCTCTTGGCCGTCACTGGGAGAGGCGAGGATGGTGGGAGAATTTATGCCCCCTCCCCCCTCCTGGGGACTAAAGACTAGATGCTGAGATGCCATTTTCTTAACCTGACCCGTCATATGGGTATGTTGCAATGATTTGCATTTGCCAGTCCCGGCGACGTACTAGTACGTCGCGCAATTGCAAGGTCCCAAATTTGCACAATTTTCAATTTCCGCGCGTGATTTTTTGTATGAATACACGGGACACCTTCCTCTATTCCTCTACAAGATGCCAAGCAGGGACAATGCCTTACACCGCATAACCTCCCCCCTTCCCCCCTCATGCCATTGTCTTGGCAAAGGACCTGTTACCAGTGACCTGGCTAGTAAAGATATTCAGGGCCAGAGTGATTCCCAGTCGATGACAATGTGGAGGACAATATTTACATAGCATTAGAAGAAGAAACAGCCAGAAATAATGATAAAGTAATGTGGCAAAAAAAGGTCAGGTATGGTGATTAGTTAGTGAGTGAAACAATGCTTATAATGCCTTTATTACTGCTTGAAACCCAATATACTTTCATACTACATATACATTCGTACCAAGTAAATAAATAAATACCGTTTATGAGTGGATAAAATAGTTACCCTCCCATAGAACTCGTTTTCTTTGGTGCCAGCATGTTAGAAAACCCAGTCAGGTAAGGAGGAACTCCTACCTGGATTGGGTATTTTAAACCTCCGGTGAGCGATTTCTCTATGAATTTTCGATGTTTCTCACCAAAAGCGAAGTTTTTAGCCCCAAAAAAATTTTTCGAAAATACCTCGGGACTGGGGGATGTCGGAGGTGCGGAAAACCTCGGGACGTGATGGGTTAACATAAAAAAAGAAGTGTGGTGTGTATTGTGTAAGTAGTTTGGTGTCAACAGTAGGAGGAAATTCTGTAAGAGATTATGCTGATCTATTTTCTGTGTTATTGAAATAGTGAAAAAAAACAAAAAAACAAAAATAAAAGGGGATGGTCAGAAGATAGTTCCGTGAGCTGATGAAATGGAAGATCTAGCTCTCCCTATCACTGGCCTTCTGTCCATCTCCGGACTACTGCCTTGTTCGACTGGTGGTACAGTCGATGCCCTCTTTGATTATTACTGTTTGATTTTCCAAAGGCACATATTTCTGTTTAGCCAAAGTGAGCAGTGATGCCTCATACTTGATTTAACGAGGCTGGTAACTTCTGCTATATGTATGGCGAAATGACATCTGAATCAAAAGTATAGTATTACCGCTGTGGTTAAGAAAAACTACCACCTGTAATGTGGCTGTAAAACTGGAGATCAAGACAAGAGCCGGGCTCCAGGTATATGCTGCAACACTTGTGTAACAAATCGTCGCCAGTGGTTTATTAAGAAAAGGAAATCTATGCCATTTGCTGAGCCAATGATTTGTCGAGAACCAACACATCATTAAAGCAACTGCTACTTCAGTATGGTGCCCTCCATTCAGGAACGGTCTGTCAGAGCAGATAAAGTGGACTGTCAAATATCCGAAATTCTGGCAGCTATTCGCTTAGTATCCCACGGGGATTGGTGCCTGTTGCTGAAGCACCAGAATCCTTCCTGTTTGGATCAGACGAGGAGGAAAGGAATTTCAAAACATCTACCTCTGCACAATCAACGTCACTTGACTCAGATTTTGCCCCACCCTCTTCCACGAATCACACCTCATAACAAAAGTTGAACTGAATGATCTTGTGAGGGATCTGGAAATGCACAAGAGCAATACAGAGTTGTTGGGCTACAGACTACAGCAATGGAAATTCCTGTCAGATGGTGTTAGGATTTCCACGTTCCTAACCGTCAAAAGAATCTTGTCCAATATTTCTTCATGGAGGATGATCTTGTAGCCTGCAACAACATCGATGGTCTGATGGCAACACTCAACATCGTCCATAATCCAGCTGAGTGGTGACTCATCGTTGTTTCATCAAAGACGAGTCCTAATGCTGTTTTGCTGCACAACGATAATGTTTTGCCATCCATTCTAGGTGGTCATGCAGTTCATGTAAAGAAGAGTTATGACAACATAAAAAACACTTTTGAGGTGCATAAACGACGACCGATATCAGTGGCAGCTTTGTGGTGACCTGAAGGTTATTGCCATTTTACTTGGTCTGCAGAATGGATATACAGAGTATTGCTGTTTTCTCTGTGAAGAAGATAGTCGTGCAAGACGGTCTTGCTACACTAAGAGACACTGGTTGCTCATTCGATAGTCAGTGGAGCCAGAGAGGAAGAACGTTCAGCATTCACCACTTGTCAAAGACAAAATCAAAGAAGCCTTCAAGTATCTCTGTGTGAAATTCCCAGGGTTAAGTCAAACAGAAATAAATAAATGTGTTTGTTAGTCTTCAGATTCCTTAACTTCTTCGAAATGATGCATTTGAGAGCGCAATGTGTGGCAAAGGATGCTTGACAAGCCTTCGAGCTAGTAACAACAACATTTCTAGGCAACAACAACGCAGACAACTATAGGGAGTTGGTAGAAAACCTGCTTACGACATACAATAAGCTTGGCTGCAACAAGTCACTCAAGACTTATTTATTTGCACTCTCATTTAACCCGTCACGTCCCGAGCCTTTCCGCACCTATGACATCCCCCAGTCCCGAGCCTTTTTGGAAAAATTTTTTTTCTTATGAAACTTCCGCTTAGGTCGAGAAACTATGGAAAATCTTGAAGAAAGTTGTCTCTGCAGTCTATAAGTGGTCTATACAGGTGCGGTTTCCCCCCGCAGGTATCGTATTCTGTAATGGGCTGGATATGCGTAAACGTTTTCTATGGTAAGGAGTAATGGGACAAACAACACACAACACCTCTACATTTATTGAATTTGTACTAATAAACAATAACAGTAACAATATAATGGATTTCAGACACATATATAGGAAAAATAAGCATTGTACCATCGCGCGAGCATAGCGAGTTAGGTCCGAGTCGTATCATGCTATCTGCTAATTTTCTGTTATGAGTCTACCGATCATTTTTTCTACTTGTATACTTCTGTTTCAATGACAATTTACTAATTACAACCGTTTGTAAGTGATTTCAGATGTTTTCATTCATTTTGATGACATGCAGCATAAGTTTAGCGCACATCAGCTTAGTAAGCGCACTTTCGCTATGTCTCGTATTTCAACATACCAAATTGTTTTATCACTTTCTAATTATTTTCCCATTTACATAGAACCTTTCCCCCACCACTGTGAAGGTTTTCAATTATTTTCATTCATTACGAGGGCATTTAGCGATATGCTAGCGCCTATTCACGTAGCAACCACGATCTCAAACACTCGTGTTTCATCATCTACTTTATTTATTCACTCCAATTATATTTTCCCACTTACATTACACACGTTTACACCCCTCCAATGAGCGTGAGAATATCGCCTGAAAATACCCTCGCAAGGAATGTTACGTCATACATAATACTCACACACTTATATACTAATTCACGCACACACTTATATACTAATTATTCACTTTATCACTTGCTGACTTTTATTTTGACTAATACGTGCCTTATTCATTCGACTAGGCGTCAGGAAATCTTATCTTTATAGACACGCTATGAATATTTGACTTAGGAAATACATCATCATATGCAATAATTTGAACTTATATTATACCAGTAAGAATGTCACATAATAGAAAATATATAATAAGGGGCCGTATTTATTGCACTGAGCGACAGAATATCGCATCAAACAACCCTCTCTATGTAAGTTTCAACTTAGGGCAGATTTATATACTTACACCCAATGTTTGCACTTATGTTCTACCCGTAGGCACTTTATACTAATATTTGGCGATCCACATGACTGATTTTTTCACAGAGCGTCTGTCTGTCGCATTTACATCATAATTTCTGCGTCCTTTCGCAATCACACCATGCTAAAATTGCAGCAACGTGTGGTATTCACTAAAACATGGGTGAATACACAGACCCACGTCACACTGCACGCACTCATAGCGGGTGTCCTTCCTCTGTGTCGTGAGTCGCACCTGGGAATTACTGCACACGTGACACCTGCGCTGGGGCCTAGGTCTGTTGGGCTGGGGCGGGATAGGAGTGGGGAAATGGCTGGCGGATATTCTCTGGGGAGTGTGGGTAATAGGGGCAGTGCGGGGGCGCTGTTGGGGCCTTTCAACCGCATATTTTGCAAAGATTTCTCGTGTGAGCTCCCTCACAAACCCTTCAAAGGTTTCCTGAACTCCTGTGGTCATGGCGTGAAGGTGGTGGCAATTCAGAGCAGTGATATCTAGCAAGTGAAAGAACAGTTTCTTATACCACTTCATCGTGGTCCTGGCACACTCTACCGTCGATATCATGGAGTCTGACTGGTCCACGAGGCGCATGTTTATATTATAGTCCATGACACATTCAGGTTTCCAAACACGACGCCTGCTCTCGCTATGGTAATCAACAGAATCAGTACGGTGCATCAAGGGGCGGTGAACCGTGGACAAGAGGCTTACTTCTCTGTTGTGGTTCCACATTGTTGCAAGGATGTTGTTTGCTTTGAAGAAGACAACCTCACTCCTTGCAAGTTTCCGCCCTACCTTGACCATGTGACGCCGGTTCACCTTTACGGTTCCACATACTCCCGTTTCATGTCTGTGAAGATAACGAGCGAGAAGAGGGCTAGTGTACCAGTTGTCGAGGTAGAGAACGTGACCACGATGAAGGTAGTCTTGTATCATCGTCTTTACCACTGCTCCAGAAAGTCCTATACTTCGATCTTCTATTATGTCTGTCTGTGCACCGGTGTACAAGACTATGTCTTGCACGTATCCAGTCCTACAGTCACACATAACAAAGATCTTGAACCCAAAACGGTGCCTTTTGCTGGGTATATACTGTCTGAATGAAATATTGCCTCTCCACAACACGAGACTCTCGTCTATGACGAGATCTCTATAGGGATAGAATGAGGATCGAAAGGTTTGCCTGAGGTGATCAAAGACCAGCCTAATTCGCCTCATTTTGTCCGTGTTGTTTGTATTTGCAGGGTTATTAGCATCATAAAAATGGAGGCGACTTAGAATTTGTTGAAACCGATTACGGCTCATCACTTGACCAAATATGGGGGTAAACATAACAGGGTCCCTAGTCCAGTAAGCAGGAATTCTATTTTTTCTTATTATACCCATCAAAAGGACAAGGGCAAAAAATAAGAACATTTCTGGAATGGAGACAGGGTAATCATAAATCATTGAATGCCTACTCCTTGTTCCCAATCTTTCACTTTCTAGCCGCTGGCCGCTTACAAACAGGTTTGTTTGAAGCACGATCTGATCAACGAAGGCCTCACTGAAAAACAGGTGGAAAAAATCCAACCTGCTTGAATTACAGTGAATACCTGGTGCAATGCAGCCAGATCGCCCCTGCTCAGTGAAGGGGTGAATGAGGGGAGAAAAATCACTCCCATCCTCCCAATCCCACGACACAAATCCCTCGTCCCCATCACCGCCTTCGTCTGGGTGGGGAGGAGATCCTGGTTGGGGAGGTTGGGGAGAAGGAGTACGGAGGGCTTCCCCACTGTCACTCCTCTTCCCTCTGCCTTTACCCTTTCCCTTTCCCTTACCCTTACGGCCTTGAGGAACATTAGGGGGCTGTGGGGATGAAATAGTTTGATATTGGGGAGCAGAAGACGTGCTGGGGAGTGGTTCCTCCCCACCTTCCCCCTCCATTACCACACCACGTGCTCTCTCACGCAACCTTGCTCGACCACGTGTTAGGGGATATTGGGGAGCATAAGACGTGCTTTGGAGTGGTTCCTCCCCACCTTCCCCCTCCCTCACAACCCCACGTGATAAGGAACGCACCCGCACTGGCCCACGTGATCCACTCTGCCGCCTCACACTGAGTAGGGAGAGCAATGACTCACCCACCTCACTCTCACTTTCCCTAATCCCAGGAATGTCCATTTCACTCCCCACTCCCTCCACTTCACTTCCTACCGCCCCAAACAGAATGCTTGGCCCATACCTGCTTAGACGTCGTGGTGTGCGCTCTGGGCCACGATGCGTAATCACCTCCCGCCCATACCACGTGGCAGCACGTCCCACGTCTCCGTCCTCGTCCTCGTCCTCGTCCTCGACCTCGAATTCGGCTTCCAAGGCACGCTGGGGATAGGGATATGACATACCACGTGCCTTCTTTGCCTCCTGCCCCTCTCTAGCAGCACGGTAAGTCACGTACTGCCGTTTCCTTGGTGACGGAACTTCCTCATCACTGCTGGTTTCTTCCTCGTCTGGCTGCACATAATCTTTGTCCATCTCCTCGTCATCCAGTGGGGAATCACTGTCGCCGGTAAAGGTGTCCAGGGCGACTTGAATTTCGCTCTCTGAGAGACCTCTCTTAGCCATGTCTGAGCAGGACCGTGGAGGTGAGTGGACGAGCGGCGGGCTAGCGCGGGTCGCGCGGGGTTGCCGAGTGTCCCCGCCTGGTGGCAGGTAGGGGAAGGTCAGGCGAGGGTACGTACCGCAAATCAAGCGCGAAATTTGAAAATTGTCGAAATTATGCACATTGCAATTGCACGACGTACTGGTACGTCGCCGGGACTGGCAAATGCAAATCGTGGTGACGTACCCATATGTCGTCGGGACGGGGCGGGTTAAATATATTTCCACAAAACTGTGGAGCAGTGTGCGACGAGCATGGCGAGCGATTTCACCAGGACAGAGCAGCAATGGAGAAACTGTATCAGGGCAAATGGGGCCCACCAACCCTTGCGGGCTATTGTCAGGGATGCTCCATTTCATGAACACTTGAAAGAAGCCCATATGCACAGTTCAGAAGCTGAAAAATGGCTGAACTAGGTACTGACACAAAATAAGACTATTATATACGTGGTATGTCATATATTCATATAGCATCACAAACAGATGGGAATTTCTGAGTAACAGTGTACTGTCGGCGTTATGTACATAAATGTAATATATAAAACTTATTTTCGAAACACTAGCAAATCAGCTGCTCTTTTTATCATATCTGATTTCAGTGCATTGAAAATCCATAAGAAACAGCAAATTTTATCTCCAAAGCAGACAACTTTTAAAAACTTTTAGACCAGTCAAAAGTGGTATCTGGAGCTGCTGAAGCGGTTATTGTTTCTGCAATGGTGAAAACTAACAGGACTGAGCCAAATGTGTAAAATCAAATACGCTACAGCAGGTTAGAAGTGTTTTCCGCATTGCTTGTGTGTTTCTCTTTGTCATTACATAATTATCTTTCATAATTCGAGACATACAATAATCGTGGACAAAGTTCAGTCCCCTCCAGTTACAGTCAAGATCCTGGTATTGTTTATTTTCGGGAATTATTTCCAGTTAACAGTCAAGATCCTGGTATTGTTTATTTTCGGGAATTCTTTCCAGTTAACAGTCAAGATCCTGGTATTGTTTATTTTTGAGAATATATTACGAGTATATAACATATGGCAAAAGGGCTCCGTTTTATTTTTTTAGGACACATCATCCGTATCACATTAGCTGAGAAGAAGAAATAAGTGGCAGTTCGCTTGGGTCAATTCCCTCTCTTGATACGCCACTCTAAGTACCGTAATATTAAAACCAGGTACTCAAAGGTGTAGGTCAACTCATAAATTATTTTCCGGCATTAAAACAAATCACACACTGGGATATCATTGGACTGCACTCCAGTTTACATAATAGCATTAAAGTCTAAGTAGAAACGTCAGACATAATTTTTCTGTTACTGGTCACTTTTCCTCTGAACTTTCTGCTTGCATCCCTCCACCTCCACGTCGGGCACGTAGCACTCGTCTAGCAACAAACTCTCATCCCTTTTCTGTCCAGCTCTCTAATGCAAGAGTTAACCGTTACTCCCAGTCCTTCAGTTTATGCGACAGGCCAGCTCTGGAACTTTCTCCTTCTGTCTGTTTTTCCTACCTCATAAATTATGATCTCCAGTTTTTTAAACGCAGTTATGATCTCCAGTTTTTCAAACGCAGTGTGTCCAGGCATCTCGCAATGAATGGATCTTGAATTTGGCTCTCTGTTGTAATGTTTTTGTTGTTTTTCTTTTTCTTGGAAGGAATGGTTTGCGGGCTCTTAGCCTTTGGTTCCTTCTTTGTCGCATAAAAAAAACTTCTTTTACAGATATGTTAAAAGGTGAATCTAGGGAGGAGTAAAGTTATGGTCCTCGGGAGACGTAAGTCAGTGAATGTACCATGAGGTTGGATGAGGAGGAAACTGAATATGTGAGTGCGTTTAAGTACTTGGGAAGTGTGATGAGTAAGTATGGAAGTTTCGAGGGTGAAGCGCTTGAAAGGGTACACCAAGGAAGAAAGGTTGCTTGTTCGTTGAAGGCAGTGATAAGAAACGGGGAAGTGAGCATGGAAGTGAAAAAGTTACATGACAGTATTGTGATACCAACTTCAACGTATTGAAGTGAAGCTTGGACCTTGTTGGAGGGACAGACGTCAAGAGTGAGAGCAGTGGAAATGAGTTATTTGGAAGGAGCATGTGGGGTCACAAGGAGAGACACAGTGACAAATGAGGATGTGAAGGAGCATTGTGGTGTGAATGTGGATGTGATAAGAAGCGTAAGGAAAAACACACTGAGGTGGCTTGGCCATGTGGAGAGGATGGAGAGACAGAGACTGACGAGGAGAGTATGTGAGTGAGGCGGAGGCGGGGGGAGAGGGAGGAGGAGACCAAAGATGAGATGGTGGATGGAGTGGAGAGGTATATGAGAGAGGGGGGTGTGGGCTGGGAGCAGAGCAGTGAAATCGCGGGGGACTGGGCGACATGGAGGCGATTTGTTTGTGGCCGCCCCTTACGGGATTGAGGCTTCTAGCTATAGATAGAGGTAGATTAAAATGTTGGCCTGCTTTCCTGTTCCTAGGCAGAGTAAAGATGGGAAACATAATTCCCAAGACAGCATTTACCGAGCACTGGTTTTCTCCATAATGCCTCGAAGACCCAGCAGTAACGTAAACTTGCCTGGAAAAATGAATATCCCCAAGCTCTTGGTTGGTTGACACATGATCTGCTTGACTGGCACGTGATCAACAAGAAAGGATGAGAAGTCAGTGCATAATTTAGTTTAACCCTGGAAATGAATATTCGTTGTTAATATTTCTATCTAGCTTCTTTATGAGGAAGACTGAAACACATAATTCAGTAGAAATGAAAGGGCTTTAGCTGTGGAATAACTGCCTATATTGGTCAAGAGTAGAGAAATTTTAATAAGGAACTATAGTAAAAAGCAATGTACAGGAAGTGCAGATGTTGATGTAACATCTGGACAATTTACGAAGAACTGTGCGTTCTCTGTCTGAGCACTTTTTATCCTTTATGAAATCTCAAGCCAGAAAGTTGCCAATAGGAACAGACAGTGTATAAGTAAGTTAAAAGTTTAAAGAAAAGGACTTCACTTCAGTACAATCCAATCACCAATTAGCAATGTAGGTGCGGTAAGAGAAAGAATAGTAACCTCCACAGAGAAAGGACAGGTAGACAACCAGCACGGTCAACATTCCTGCCGAGTTAGTTACGTGAAATTCAACTTCTCTGAGAATTCCTTGATGAGTCTGGCATCCATGGAGTCTCTAAGGGTGGCAGTGCTGTATGGTTCATCAGTGTCCGGAGTGTAGTCCACGTAGGGGAAGTAGCGAGCAGTCACTATCTTCATCCCATGACCGTTCATATTAGGGAACTGATCTATGAAAAAAATATACATATAACCCCACCAGATATGGCAGTAGCAAATAGGATAATGATGATGATTCTCATGATGAGAAATGGCGTACTCTTTACATGAGTGGGAAAGAGTGATGATGCACTACCTCTCCCGGAACTGTAATTGTAAGTGTTTATGATGATGATGATGGTGATGATGAGAGATGGCGTATCCTTTATATCAGTGGGAAATGGTGATGTACTATGTAGCCCAGAATTGTAGGTGTAATAGTTGTGATGATGATGATGGTGATAAGAGATGGCGTACCTTTATATCAGTGGGAAGTGGTGATGATGTACTACGTTGCCCAGAATTGTACGTGTAATAGTTATGGTGATGATGATGATAAATGATACACTGTTGACCCTGTTTAGCAGTGGGAAATGTAATGATAATGATGATAATGCTGGAAATGATGAGAGGTTACGAAGTTGGGAATCAGTGGCTTAAAACTGGTAATGATGATAAGTTATGAATTGTTAAATCTGTCCCATAATATGTATTTTGTGTTGAAGTTATCTCACTTTGAGATATAGTACACCATGATTTTAACCTCTTTTCATCATACTTTTAAAGCATGGGTAATATTTGGAGATAATCTAACTTGTCTCTCATTCATATACATGCATTAATTTTAACACTCCTGTATAGTTTTTAATTCCTTCACTGTTTCACACACCTTCCGTCACTCATTCTGGTTCTTATTCTCAAATTGTATCGTATGTGATTTTTGCACGATGTGTGAAAACATAAGCCTACATTCTAACAAGGGGATGTCATTCCGAAGAAATGTGCTTTTCCTCAGTGAAGTTAAATTTCTTCTGAACAGAACCTGAATGTCCGCTTGTCCAGCGTTGCAGTACATACAGCGGCGGTACACCATCAACTGTTGCAGCTCTCTTGGCTCACTCACACCTGAAAAAGAAAATATTCTGGTATATTTTGAGTACAATGTATAGTTAGTGGCTGCTACAGTTAAATAGTGTATTTTTCGCGCATGGAAATTGAAGGGATAATGAGAAAGAAAGGATAATCATGAACCAAACTTCGCCGACATAACTGTCCGCATTGTGTCCTGCCCTCCATACTTCTCATTTTCCTAAAAGACACACACTGTGCATCCTTCTCATGCTTTAGTTGTGTGCTTCAAAGAGTATTACATTCACATAAAATTAACTCATGGAATACATCTCGTACCACAGCTGGTATAATATTGCCACTGGACATCTGCCCATGGGGGTGAATGTGGATATACTCCCTATGACAACAGTACCGTGGCCAGACGGTACAGGGAGTAAGGGGATTTAATCTGTAGATAACCAGAGACAACAATGAATGTTGGCCTATGACCAATGGTGAGGTGGTTGATGTAACAACGAGAGGTATTTAAAGAAGGTTATGACAAAAGTAAGATAAGATGTGACAATTTCTTCACAACCAAGTATACAGACTATTACATAATCCTAATAACAATAGAATTTTCTGGTCGCCTCATAGTTTTTTCAGTAACTTTAGCACGTCATCACACGTTCCTCCACTAAAATCTTCAGATAGAAACGCTATAAATGATCTATGTAGAAAACTGAATATCCTTACCAGTGCATTTGCCCAAAATCCTACCTTAACCTGCCAAGTGCCGGAGTCATACCTGTACGGTCTGCAACTGCAACCGGCATAAACACATGAATATTCAAATTGGCCGGGAGATGACTGGCATGGACACAGACGCACCTTCCCCACATGTGTACCCACGCTATGAGTCGCCCAGGCCGCTCCCATGAAGCGAGAGAGGCCTGCTCCTCAGTCCTTCTTTGTTACTGCTTGTTTGAACATCATGTCACACCACGGCCATTCACAGCCTGAGATTGATGCCCTTTTGTTCATCCCTCATGATGGTGAATGTGATTCACTCATCGATGACGATGTGACTGATAAAGATTACATTCAACCAGTCATTGAAACAAGCAGTGATGAAGAAATACTATCGCCAAGAAAGGCTAGGTATATGGTGTATAGGCTAGCCACGTCCCAACCATGTGTGCCACGAGGCAAACCACCGCCATCAGCACCACACTGCACTTGCCCTTTGGATGAATCATCTAGTGATGAAAAGGCAGTGGAAAGCATCTCCAAGCTACCTAGATGGGTGGGCTTATCCAGGAAAACAAAAAGGTGTGAGGATGGCATCCAAAGGATGAAGAACAGGATGAGTACTACTTTATTCTACTCATCTGGCTCAAGTGGCACTCCAGCCCGGTCACCACGATGCACACCCTCACCCCAGCGAAGCACCTCCACCACCCTGCCACCACGTGCTGTCTCACCTCTGCCTCCCCGCCCTTCCTCCCCGCAACCTCAAACGGTGGGGAAAGTAGGAAAGGGGAAAGGCAGGAGGAAGAAAAGCAATGGTCATGGAAGCAGTTTGGCTGGAAGGCCTTCTCTCTAACCTACTCCCCAACTTCCTCCCTAGCTTCCTCCTCATCAACTTCCTCCCCAACTTCTTCCCCATCCTGACAATGGTGATGGTGCCCCAAGTGGTGATGAAGGAGGCATGGAAGGAGGCAACGACGTGAATTGGGAGTGGGATGATGGGAGTGATTTTTCCCCCATCATTCATCCCTTCACTACCGGTAATAGGGATGGCTGTACTGTCCCTGACCTTACTCCAACCTTAAGGAGGATTGTTTTTTTCAAGAATTTCTTATCACAAGAATTACCTGTAGTCTTGAAAATAGTTCTCTTGACCAATGCACATGCCTCCTTCCGCCGTGGGGGAGCAACACAAACACCCCACAGCAGCCTCTTCGATGCCGACGTGTCTTTGGATGAGATGTACCTGTTCCTGGCCCTGGTTCTCCTGACGGGGCTAATCAAGAAGAACAGACTGCCGTTCTATTGGACTGTTGACCCCATGATGGCAACGCCTTTCTTCGGGAGAGTTATGGGCAGGAACAGGTTGCAGTATATACTGACCTGCCTGCATTTCTTTGATGCTTTCGACCCTGTAAACCTTAACAACTTGGAGAAGATGAGAAGGATTGGGTTGGTTTTCGATCACCTGAAGGAGAGGTTCTCTACCTCTTTCTATCGACACCGAGACCTGGTCATAGACGAGAGTCTCGTGTTGTGGAGAGGAAATATTTCCTTCAGGCAGTACATCCACAGCAAGAGGCACCATTTTGGCTTCAAAATCTTCGTTATGTGTGACTGCAAGACTGGATATGTGCAGGACATGGTCCTGTACACCAGTTCATAAAAGGACTCTTGGACTTTCAGGGGTCGTGGTGAAGACGATGATGGAGAAGTATCTTCATCGTGGGCACATACTGTACCTGGATAACTGGTACAAAAGCCCCCTTCTCACTTGGTTCCTGCACCTGCAGGAGATGGGAGTGTGTGGTACTGTCAAGAAGTACAGACGGCATATGGTGCATGTGGGCTGGAAGCTGGTGAAGAAGGACATGGTGTTTTATAAGGCCAGTAATATCCTTGCCATAGCCTGGCACCACAACCGAGAAGTCAACCTTCTCTCTACAGTGCACCGCCCTCTGATGCACCTAACAGGTCAACTGACTATCAGAGCGAGAGTCAGGTGCCAGTGCGAAAGCCTGAAGCCATCCTAGAACACAACATCAATATGAGGCTAATTGACCAGTCACACGCCACGATATCCAATGTTGACTGTGCTAGGTCCATAATGAAATGATACGAGAAGTCCTTCTTTCATCTTCTTGATATCACGGTCCTGAATCCCCACATCCTCCACGCCAATATAACGGGAACCAGCGAAACCTTTGAGGCATTCATTAGAGAAATGTGCAGGGAACTCATCGGCACCAATGGGCATGATCGTGCGACTTCTCCTCAACCCCACGGCAGTTACATCCTCCTGCGATTCACCAGCCGTCACTTTCCCAGCATGGTCCCTGCCACAGAGATGCACAGGAATGTGCAATGGCACTGTCATGTGTGTCGACACAGCACCGTCAGGCCCCGTACACAGTAGTGGGTCTATGCATCGTTCCCTGCTTTGAGGAATACCACACCCAACTCCATTAATAACTGAACAAAAGAGGAGTGCGAAAAATGAGGCAAGTGAAATGTATTTATTTGTAAATATGTAACGATAATTATCTCATAAGTAAGTAATATAACAAGTAACTAGTGTTTGTGATATTATAATAGTACCTGAAGTAAAATAAGTTACATATGTGTGTGTGTGTGTGTGTGTGTGTGTGTGTGTGTGTGTGTGTGTGTGTGCGCGCGAGAAAATATACCAAATGAAATGACACTGTGAGAATTTTGCCATGTAAGAAAAGAGTACGGTAGTGTGTTGAGAGTGCGAGGAAAAAACAACAAGCCTGTGTAGAATTATAAGTTATGTGGAAAACAAATATATACAGTATAATATGTGTGGGCACAGACTTTCTACCTCAGACACGTAGAATAAGAACTACTACAAACATTTTGTGGGCAATCCATCTCACTCACTCGCTTGTCATAATGAGCCAACATACATAACTATGCCTGGGGACACTTCCTATATCATCTGTATACCCAACAAGAGTGTCCTTGGCTCGAATACCATAGTTACCGATGAGGAAAATGCAGATCTTCTGCCTCTTCTCACTCTGTGCCAGTGAAATCTACAGGTGTTACTCCAAAGTTTTCAGCCGCCTGCTCAGGAAGAATCGACCTCAAAATCGACCTAAATGGCTTCTGCGAGTACTTTTATATTCGTTCTCCATGTTTTCTAATCATTCCTAACCTATTTTGGAAAAAAAAAAGGTCAAAAACTGTCCGGCACCACGGCTCCATTAGGGTCCAAAGTCTGCCGGCACACAGTGGGTTAAAGGAAGTCAATCAGAATGTCCCTGTACTAGAACTTGACTCTCCCGAAATCGCCACATTTAAGATACAGACTAGATACGTAAAAATAATCCATCCTGGACAATCTTCCAACCAACAAAGCAACCAGGTCCAGATGGCATTCCAACAATCATTTTGAAAACAAAAAAAAGTGTTCCCTAGAACTTGCTTCTGTTCTGCTGTAGTTAAATTATTCAGACTATTCAGTGGTACTTTTTCATTCCCCTAATTCTTGAAAAGAAACCAACATCCATCCACTTCCAAAGAATAGAAATTTATCTGACCCCTCTGATTACAGACCACTAGCTATCATATCTTCTCTTGGTAAAGTATTTGAGATTGCAGTTAATAAATGCATTGTTACCTATCCTGAATCCAACAACTTAATTAGTGACAGATAGTATGCTTTTCACCATGAAAAGTCCATTGTTGGCATACTCAGTCTCTTGAGACATTCCATTCATTAGTCAGTTGACCATCACTGGAGAAACTCATTTAATAGCCTTTGATATTTTAAAGCTTTTGACTGAGTGTGGCAATTCCCTGCTACTTAAACTCCCTTGGTATGGCCTATCACCTTTTGTTTCACATATTTCATCACCTCTCTACTGCAGACAAAAGAGTAAAAGTAAATGGTGTTTGTTTTCAGTTTCCAATCAGTTATTGCCGGAATGCCACAAGGATCAGTTCTGACTCAAACCCTATTCCTAAATCATATTAATGATCACGTTTCAATCACCAATAATCCCATTCACTCCTACGTAGGTGGCTGAACGCTTCAAAGTTCATTTAACACTTCAACACCCATTCACAAAAATTTAATATCACTCTCAACTCAGTACAGCAATCTCCATAAATCAAGACTTATCTAAAATCACTGAATAGGGACAAATAACATTGTCTCATTTAATGCTAGGAAAGCGAAATATATACAGTTCACTAATTAACAGATAATGCCTGATTTCTATATTATCTTCAGTGCTACTAATAATCATATCTCTAACACTGACGAAATTCTCAGTGTCTCACTTAACTATACCCACAGCTGGACCTCTGACAACCTTACACTCACTCCTGGAACTGATAGTGAGGGGTCAGATAACGTATCATGTTGAAAAAATCCATTTGGTCATTGGTCGTCTACTAACATAGTGTTGACGACTGATTTGGTATCCTAAGTGGCAAATAGAGGATGCAACTAGTTGGCAGTGAAGGTGTTGGCCACTGGGTCATGGTAGATGCAAAACCCGGGAGGAATGCTGCATTCTCGGTGGAACCATTGGTAATACCATGGTAGTACCAGTGTGACTCGCAAACCAGTATGTTGATGAAATGTTAAAACTTGGAATTATTGAGCCATCAGTGTCCCCGTGGAATGCCCCATTATTCTTCGTGCCCAAACGAAAGGGAGAAATGCGTGCCATAGAAGATTACCGTAAACTAAACAATCACACAATCCCGGACAGACTTCCCATGTCATTGCTAAGCGACATCCTACAGATTATTGGACCAGAAAATAATGTATTATCCACGGCCGATTTGGACAATGGATACCATCAAATACGAGTACATCAGGAGTCACGTAAATATACTGCCTTTTCCACTAATACAGGACATTATCAGTACAGGAGAATGCCCATGGGACTGAATACAGCCCCGGGCACATTCCAATGTCTTATGAATTGCGTACTGTCCGGAATTTTAGGACAAGGAATATTTATTTATCTTGATGTTATCATCGCAACGAAAGATATCACAGAACATCTCAAGAAATTAGAACTACTCTTACAAAAGCTTGGTGATGCTGGTTTAAAAATGAAGCTTTCTAAATGCGAATTTTGCTTTAAGGAAATAAAATTCTTAGGCCATAGATTAATTGCTAAAGGTATTCACACCACCGATGACAAAATACAGGTAGAGACTTCCCTGAACCCACTATGGCCGACGAAGTTAGACAATTTTTAGGTCCACCAGGGTACTATAGGTCATTCATACAACAATTCTCTCATGTAGCCTTTCCTCCATTACAACTACTCAAAAAACATGCTATATTCCAATGGGGAGAAGAACAAAAACAAGCATTTAACAAATTAAAAAAATAAACTTACAAATGCACCATGTTTAGCATATCCGGATTTCACAAAACCCTTTGTTATTTGTACAGATGCATCAGTTAAAGGATTAGGGGCTGTATTGATGCAAGAAGATAAAAGAGGACAGAATCAACCAATTGTATTTACCAGCAGACAAATAAAAGGTGCAGAGAAAAATTATTGCACAACAGACTTTGAGGCACTTGCAGTGATTTTTTGCATTACAAAAGTTTCGAGATTTGGTATATGGTTACGAAATAATTTATTCACCGACCATAAACCGCTAGTGGGTATGTTTTAAGAAAAACTCCTCTCTGGGAGGAGAGCAAGATGGAAATGTACAATCGAAAACTACAATGTCCATATTCATTTTATACAAGACAAAATGAATCTAGTAGCCGATGCATTATCTAGGAACCCAAAGACAATTCATGTCACAGCATTAGATCTCAAAAGACACATCACAAACCACGAAGAAATCGCAAAAGCACAAAGACTTGATCCAACATGGTCTAAAGTTATATACAAGTTAGAAAGTGGAGATGACATACAATTACCCAAACTACATGTACCACTAGAACAATTCACAATAATCAATAATGCCTTATACAGGATCAACCCAGGACAACCAAAATGCTGAAGAAATAATAAACAATTGGTAGTACCTAATGACATGATACCCCAAGTATTACGAACGATTCACGACAGCCCACATTCAGGATATCCTGGAAAGGATAGGACATTAAAACAAGCCCAGTTGTTATATTACTAGCCATCATTGCAAAAAGATATAAACAATCATATAGACAGATGCGAATCCTGTGCAAAACACAAAGGATACCCAATCACACCTGCACTGATGGGTAATTACCCTGTACCACATCAACCATGGGACGTTGTCGCAGTTGATTTACTCAAGATGCCATTATCATACAATAATAACCAATACCTATTCGTAGCAACGGATCATTTTTCCTGTTATGCAATTTTAGCCCCAATTAAAGATAAAACAGCAGACACAGTAGCAAAGGCAATAACAGATGATGTAATATGTCACTTTATTACCCCAAAGGTGCTAATAAGTGATAATGGAGGAGAATTTAATTCCGGTATCTTCCAAGATATATGTAAACAATCGGCTAAAATATCAAAAAGGTTAACGTTTTAGCCTATCACCCAGCATCCAATGGGTTAGTACAGAGACAAAACAAAAAAGTATTAGATGTACTACGACACATTCTCAAAGAATATTATGCAAGCTGGGATGATTGGATTCCCAGAATAGGAGCCTCAATTGATGGATCTATAAATAAATCCATAGGTGACACACCACATTTCATTATATATGGGACAGATAAAAAACTACCTTATGAGATTCTAGAAGCCTAGAATCTACCCATATACCTCTACGATGATTTAACTCTGTTTACGTGAATACCAGGACATACGTAAAAGAGTTAAAAAACAACGATGTCCAAGGAAAAAATGACGGAGGCATTTAATAAAAAAGGCAAGAGACTCGCCTATCAGCTTAGGAGACATTGTCTATATCATACGAGAGACAATAAATTATCCCCAAAATTTGAGTGCCCATATAGAGTAATTAACATAAAAGCAAACAAAGTTTTAATTAGGTCACTGTGAAGTGGTGAAGAGAAACAAGTTCATATTAAACATTTGAAACGAATTTCAAGGGAACTATCCAATAATTATACAGCCTCGGATACCACCGAACAACCGAACATAACTCATGAAACAAACCAAGAAAACAACAATAATTACAAAAATAAATTAAGGTCATATAGCAAACAATGAAACATAGGCGCAACCGTTTCAAAAAAATCTGCAGCACATCATTTACATGATTGAAATACCGATTTAAACTCCTTCTATGAATGATATAACAAGCAGGTTATTGCTTTCTGTTAGTCAACCGTAATGCACATCATCACTGACATCGACCACAGCATGACCATATTAGAAAACGAATAGACTTCTTTTTGTCGGTAGGTAACGATGAAGGATGAAGGGACTTATGCTATGGATTTTCCTTTACATAGCAAGATGATATGCTCATTTAGACCCCCAGTAGAGTTCGTTACAGGACACTTATGCAAGGAATGTCTAATGCTGGTAATGGCAAGATCACAATTGACTTACTTCCAGTTCATGAGCTACGTCAGATAATTAGACAAGGCATACATAAACATAAATTGAAGCCTTTGTTCCGAAGTAGGGATCTCATGCAATATTATCCATATTTAGAAGCAACACTAACAGCAACATCAATAGTAGTTCATGTACCATTCATAACTGACGACCTGTTCACAGTATACGAAATACACCCCTTCCCTTCTAAGAATAATAACACTTTGGTCATCATCAACATCAACACTGACATCGAACTCATCATGGTCTCCAAGAGACGGAACACTGTCACTTTTGCCAGTGAATCAACGATTGGACGAAAGTGCCGTACATTCTTACATCCTCTTCACCTTTGTCCTGTGTACATTTTCACGTTTCAGCCTACTGAAACAGTCCCTTGTGAAATGGCTGTCATAAGAAATCACGATATTCATAATCACTGCAACTTCACTTTTGCTCGAGATAAGCTTGTACACCATCGACGCATCGGACACTCACAGTTTTTTAAATTCACTCATAACACATCAGTTTACATAGTCTGTCCAGATATACCACCATCTCATACTTCAGGATCTGGATTATACATAGCACCAGACTACTGTGAGGTATTTACACCATCCATATCCACTTTATCCACCATCAATCACTACCCACTCTCAATCATAACACACAATCATTTCCACCCACTACCTGATAAGGACTTAAACATGAGCACAAATATTAAGATGACTTCACCTAAGTTTGAAACTATGCAACTGATCAATGAAACAATGAAGCCCTAGGTAGATTTGAGTCTGAGTATGTTTAAACCTTATTATGTGTATAGCCCAGCACCTACTGTCTTTATAATCTTCTGTATTTTATTTGCAGTAGTGCTGTTCGCAATGCACAGAATGCATGCAAGAATTGCAAACTTGGAGTCAGTATTTAGTGGGGGTAAGGTGCGAATTCAAGTAAACCCCCCTGAATGAACTGTACATATTTTGAAATTAGTATTAATTTTACAAAAAAATAATAATTGAATGACATAATATAGAAGTATACCAGTATCATTACCTCTGTATGAAATATTAATAGCTCTTACCACAATCTTAACTTTGAACTATTTTATTTATTTTTTTGCATATATGCATATATGACTGTTATACATACACATCTTACAATATGTCATACAATAACCAATTTAACCATATTGTATTTGTTCAATTATGCATATAACTTGTTTAAAATGTAATATTACTGAATCATTGCAATAATAACATTAATATTATATCTAGGCAATATTATAATCAATGATGTGTATTAATAGATTAGCATATGTCAATGATGATTGCAGTCAGAGGACCGCCAGCTGGCGTGACAGAGCGATGTCAGGACTCCATATTATAATAATACAACTCATAGATAGATAGATAGATAGATAGGTAGATAGGTAGAAGCACCAAGCCAGGGTGTGAGATAGGAGGTGTATCAGAGAGAATCAACCAAAAAAGAAACAAGCTTGCAGCTCTTAAGTGAAGGAATGCTAGAAGTACACCGAAAGCAGTACATACACACAGACATACAGAGTTCTAGAAACTTCCACGACAGTATAGCCCACGTGACACGACCCCTGCTAAACGAGAATGTAGAAATCAGAGATCAGAAAGGGGCTAGCCATAGAACTGACAGGTAGTGGAGAGAGCAAATAAGAAGAGGAGTCCGATGAAACTTAGTAAATTGAGTCCCTGTGTAATACATACGCTGCTCAACTTTGACTTTCTTTGAAGATAATGAATCAAGATCAACTCCCTGTATTTGTCTTTAGCTCCTTCTGCTCTTCGACTCGGACAATAATTATAACCAAAACTCAAGACTTAATCTTTTGTAGAAAACTTTGTAGCTTCTTGCAGTGTGTTTTGTAGATCAGTTATACATATGTTAGACTTGTGGACGAGCGGTTGTTATACGTTAGTAGTTTTGTAAGTAGATAATCTTCATTTCCTTTATCATGCAATGACAGGAGGGGTAAAGATTAGTATGGGACTATTTTTATTTTTCTTGGCAATATTAACAAAGTCTCTCACACACGAGTGAAGTATAGAGTCCTGCTGTTATCTCCACACTGTCTCATTCTATCTCTGCCACCCTCCCTCCCCTGTTGCTAGCCTCCTCCCTTCTTCTCTTTCTCTCCGTATATAAGAACTTTCATCTCGTGGACTAGACTGTCGTCCAAATGTTCTAGAAGCCTGTGTGTGTGTATGTGTATATATGTGTGTGTGTGTGTGTGTGTGTGTGTGTGTGTGTGTGTGTGTGTTTGTGTGTGTGTGTGTGTGTGTGTGTGTGTGTGTGTGTGTGTGTGTGTGTGTGTGTGTGTGTGTGTGTGTGTGTGTGTGTGTGTGGTCACAAGGCACTGTTTGTGGGCTATTGTGCTGGTGTGAGACATTCTGGAGAGGTGCTGACGTCACTTCCTCTGGCCCCTAGGTTTGACATTGACCTAACCTCTAGACTATATTAATATATGTTGCTAGTTATTATGTAGTAAGATATTTTACAGTCCTGACATAGCTCGGTCACGTCAGCTGGCGGTCCTCCGACAGCAATCGTCATTGACATATGCTAATCTGTTAATACATAACATTGATTATAATATTGCATAGACATAGTATTCATGGTAATATTGTAATGGCCTAATAATATTCTAGAAACATAATACATTTTAAACAAATTGTATGCATAATTGAACAAATGCACTACAGTTAAATTGATTAAAAAATAGTGTATAACATATTGTAAAATGTGTATGCATAACAGACATACGCATATAATTGTGCAATGGTAATACTGCTAGGTCATTAAATTACATATGGAGTTATCCCCTTAGTAATAGCTAATATTTCACCTAACTTGTATGATGATTCTGGTAATACAGAATTGTAGCAACATTGAATGAACTGTAACATAATTGTACTTTTCTATCTATCTATTGCCAGACGCCTCAATCCTGCTTGGGGTGGCCACAAACAAATCACCTCCAAGTCGCCCTGTCCTCCGCCATTTCACTGCCCTGCTCCCAATTCACACCCCCCTCTCTCATATATCTCTCCACCCCATCCCTCCATCTCATCCTCGGCCTCTCCCTCCCTCTTCCCCCCTCCACCTCACTCACATACACTCTCTTCGTCAGTCCTTCACCCTCCATCCTCTCCACATGGCCAAACCACCTCAGTGTGTTCCTCATAACGCTTCCTATCACATCCACACCAACACCACAACGCTCCTTTATGTTCTCATTCATCAGCCTGTCTCTCCATGTGACTCCACAGGCTCCTCTTATATAACTCATTTCCACTGCTCTCACTCTTGACTTGTGTCCTTCCAACAACGTCCAAGCTTCACTTCCATACGTTAGAGTTGGTATCACAATACTGTCATGTAGTAACTTTATCATTTCCATGCTCACTTCCCTGTTTCTTATCACTGCTTTCAAAGAACCAGCATCCTTTCTTCCCTGCTGTACCCTTTCAAGCACTTCACCCTCCAAACCTCCATCCTTATTCATCACACTACCAAAGTACTTAAACGTACTCACATTTTCCAATTCCTCACCATTCAACCTCGCTGTACATTCACTGACTTCACCTCTCTCAAAGACCATCACTTTACTCTTCCCTACATTCACCTTTAGATTCCGTTTCTTACACACTCTCCCAAACTCATCCACCAAGCCTTGCAGCTCCCCTTCGTCTTCACTCAACAACACAGTATCATCTGCAAACAACAGTAGAGGGAGTTTCCAAACACTATCCTATCTCACCAGGGCCACTCCAACATCCACTACCCTACCTTGTACCTTTTTTATTACTCCATCCATGTACAGATTGAATAACCATGGAGACATGACACATCCCTGTTTCAACCCAACTTTCAAAGAGAAAAATTCACTTAGTTCACCATCCACACGCACTGCAGCTTTCGCACCATCGTACATACTCTTCACAGCATTCAACTACTCCATATATTCTTAACACTTTCCACAATCCTTGTCTATCCACCCTGTCATATGCTTTCTCCAAATCCATGAAAGCCACATACAATTTCTTTCCCTTCTCTAGAAACTTTTCCACTAAAGATCTAAGAATGAATATCTGATCTACACAACCTCTTCCCTTCCTAAAGCCTCCCTGTTCTTCTCCAACTAATTTCTCTGTTCTTTCTCTAACTCTGTCAATAAGTATCCTACCATACACTTTTCCTATTATACTAAGAAGACAAATGTCCATATGATTGCCACACACTTCTTTTTCCCCTTTTCCTTTGTACAAGGGAATAATTATACCTGACTTCCAATCCTCCGGGACTCTACCTTCCTCCCAGGCCAATCTGCACATCTTCCACAACCATTCTACTACTATCTCTACCCCATGCTTCAGCATTTCACCACACACTCCATCCATTCCTGGGGCTTTCCCCAATTTAACTTTCTTCATTGCTTCCACAACTTCTATCCTACTGATTTCTTCCTCTCTTCTCACTTCCCTCCTTCTCCCAGCCACTCCCCAGCCACTTATGCTCGCATTACTTCCATCCTCTACGTTCAACAATTCCTTAAAGTGTTCTCTCCATCTGCTCACTTTTTCTCCCTTCTCCACTAGTAATCTACCATTTTTATCTTTCACTCCCCTGTTAACTTCACTTCCACCCTGTCTTACTCTTTTCACCTCTTTCCAGAACATTTTCTTACAGTCCCTCCACTTTACACTCAAATTCCTTTCAAATTCCTCATCCACTCTCTTCTTACTCTCTCTTACTAATCTTTTCACCTCTCTCTTTCTTTCTACATATAACTCTCTCTTCCGCCTCTCAACTTCTTCCACGCCCCTATTTCTCATCCATTCATTGTATGCTTTCTTCTTTTGTGCCACAGCCTGTTTCACCTCTTCAGTCCACCACGCTGTTCCTTGCACCCCCATCCGTCTTCTCTTCCTTCCACACACCACATCACATGCTGCACATATTTCTTCTGTAAATATCCTACACACACCTTCCACGTCTCCCATCTGCTCCAATTCATATTTGCCAAATCGTTCCTCTACTTCTCTCTTATATTCTGCCTTTTTCTCATCCTCTTCTAACCTTTCCACTCTCCTTACCACTACTCCTTCCTCTCGTCTTTCCTTTCTTCTATTCCTCCATCTTACTTGAAATCTAATTCTGGCCACCACCAAGTAGTGGTTAGAAAGTCCACTCCCCCATCCTCTATAAACTCTTGCATCCATTACACATCTTCGCATCCTTTCATCCACACACACATAATCAATCATTGCCTTCCTTTCATTCAGTTCACCACCCACCCTTCTCATCACTCGCCATGTATACCTGTGAACCATTTTATGCCTGAAGAGGGTATTGGCTATCACCAACCCCCTCCCAGCACAAATGTCCACTAACGCACACCCATTCTCATCTATCTCAGCAGGCACATCCCACTCACCAACTATTCCATCCACCTTCACTTTCCCGACTTTACCATTCATATCACCAGTCAAAAACACTCTCTCATTCCTTCCAAACTTTTCCATGCACACTTCTACATTTGTCTCACTCTTCTAGCACGATCTTGCGTTGGCGCATACACACACACAATCGCCCACATTTGTATTCCAACTTTCAACTTTACCCACACAATCCTAGACCCAACTGATCCATACTGTCTTATGCTCCTCTTCCATCTTTTACTCACAGCTATACATACTCCTTCCTTTGCCCTCTCATTCTCATCTACTCCTGCATATACCCCATCCATACTCCCATTCTCTCACACTTTCTCCTCTCCATTTTGTTTCAGTTATTCCACATACATCCACTTTCGCACCCTCAAGCACCTGGACAATCTCTCTCTCTTTCACCTCTTCATTCGCTCCCCTTACATTCCATGTTCCGATAATCATGTCCTTTGTCCGGTCCTTGCTCGTCATCGTTTGGTCAGTCCTTGTCCGAGGCTTCTTGTTTGTTTTTTTAGTTAGTTGTTTTCCGGGGAGGGGCACTAACCCTCCGCCAACCCTTTTAGTCGCCTTTTACGACAAGCAGGGATACTGGGGGAGTATTCTTGAAAAAAAACCCTATCCCCAGGGGGTACATAATTGTATTATAATTGTTACGTATCGTTTGTAGTTACATAACTGTAGCAAGTGTAACATAATTGTTTTAACATTGTAGTAATATTGTAGCAACATCGAAGTAATATAGAATTGTACTAACATTGTATGAATTGTTACTCACTAACTGTATTGTACATAATTGAATTGTAATTGTTACATGTAGTTTTTAGTTACATAATTGTAGCAAGTGTAATGTAATTCTAGTAACACTGAAGTAATATTGTAGTAACATTGTAGTAATACATTCTGAGGAGTAGACTGTAGCACCAGTCGAGCAGGGCAGTAATCCCAAGGTGGATGGAAAGCTGATGACAGGGAGAGCTGGAGCTCCCGTTTCATCAGCCCTTGGGACTAGGTCCCGACCATCCCCCTTTGCTGAACTTTTTCAGTGTCTTAGTAACACAGAGAGTAGATCAGCATGCTCTCCAATACAAGTTTATCAACACCAAACTACATGCACAGTACACATCACACTTTCTTTTCAAAATTAAAAAAAATTAAATGGCGTCGAATAACATAACCTCAGAGTCCTCGGGGGGGGGGGGTGGATCATAAATGCCCCCACCTTCTGCCCCTCTCCCGGTGACGACTCAAGATGCCTGGAACCACTGTCTGACTCTCTTCTTCATTTCTGCAACATTCGTGGCCTTTCCTCTAACTTTCGCTCTGTTGAGCAAAACCTCTAACCCTCACCTTTTTCTAATTGAGACTCAACTGTCTGAGGCAACTGACAGCAGTCCGTTTTCCACATCCTCCTACTTTCTCTATACTCATTTCAAAGCCAAAGGTGGCTGTTGTGTATATATACGCAACAACTTATCTTGCGTTCGTGTTCCTGAACTCGACTCTTCTGAATTCTCTACACTTTGGCTTCGGCTTTCATGTCATTCTCTGACTAAATTTATCTGTTTACTTATCTCCTAATTCTACTGACCATCAAAAATTCTTTGGCTTTCTTGCTTTTGCGATGGAACACACTCTATCCATTTCTCCTTTCTCTGAAATCTCCATTCTAGGAGATTTCAATGTTCACCACCATCTTTGGCTCTCCTCTCCTTTCGCTGATCCACCTGGTGAACAAGACTACATCTTTTCTATCCTTAATGACCTAGAGTAGCTTGTACAGCACCCTACCCGTATCCCTGACCGCCTTGGAGAGAGCTCCAACATACTTGACCTCTTCCTTAAAACTAATCCTTCTGCTTACACTGTTAATCTTTTCTCTCTGTTGGTCTCCTCCAATCACAACCTAATCACCTTAACCTGTCCTATCACTCCGGTACAGCCTGCGGACCCTCCAAAGAAACGTCGTCTGTGGCACTTTGGAGCTGTGGATTGGGAGGCCCTCAGAAAGTACTTCTTTGATTTTCCCTGGAATGATTATTGCTTCCATGGCCGGGAGCCATCTGGATGTGCTTTGCGCATTATAGAGGTTATTCTCTCGGGCATGGAAGCATACATTCCTTTCCCATATCGTTTGACTTATGCACGAAAGCCTTGGTTTAATCACACTTGTTCTAATGCTGTCCGCAACAAGGAGAGGGCTTATAAAAGGTACCGGAGCCACCCCACCCCTGAATCACATCTTTTATTCGTTTCTGCCTGGAATCGTGCTAAGTCTGTTCTTGCTCTGCTAAAAATAATTTCATCTGTACTAAATGCTCTCAACTCTTTAACTCGAATTCTTCCCTCTCCTTCTGGCACCTTGCCAAAAACCTTTCTAACAACTTTATCTCATCAACTTTCCCTCCTCTTTTCTACTCTGTCGGCTCTGTAGCTATTTCTTCTACTGATAAAGCAGATCTCTTCACTCAGACTCTCTCCTCCAATTACACTTTAGACGATACTAGTGCTGTTCCTCCATCACTTCCCCCCTCTAACTTCCTCATGGCTGACATTAAAATTTCTTCAGTTGATGTATTTTCTGCCATTACAGGCCTCAATACTAATAAGGCATATGGGCCTGATGGAGTCCGTCCTGTTGTTCTCAAGAACTGTGCTTCTGTGCTTACACCCTACCTAGGCAAACTCTTTTGCCTTTGTCTATCAAATTGTACCTTTCCTTCTTGCTGGAAGTTTGCTCTCATTCAGCTAGTCCCAAAGAAGGGTGACCATTCCCAGCCCTCTAACTATCGTCCAATTGCTTTAACATCCTGTCTCTCGAAAGTTTTCGAGTCTGTTCTTAATAGAAAAATATTAAAGCATCTTTCCTATCACAACCTTCATTCTGATCGTCAGTATGGGTTCCGTCAGGGACGCTCCACTGGCGATCTTCTCACCTACCTTTCAGACCCCTGGTCATCCTCCTTTTGGCACTTTGGCGAAAGCTTTGCCTTTGCACTTGGCATCTCAAAGGCTTTCGATCGAGTCTGGCATAAATCTTGAATTTCCAAACTGCCCTCTTGCGGTTTCTACCCTTCTATCTGTGCCTTCATCTCTAGCTTCCTTTCTGTTCGTTCTATAGCCGCTGTTGTAGATGGACATCGTTCTTCTCCTAGATCTATTAACAGTGGTGTTCCTCAGGGCTCTGTCCTATCACCAACTCTCATCCTTTTATTCACCAAAGACCTTCTAAGCTGTACATCTAACCCTATCCACTCATACGCTGATAACTTCACCCTTCATCTTTCCATTCGATTCGTGCAACGTCCGTCTCAGCAGTTACTTCAACAAACAAGGGATGAGGCTATGGCACACCTAATGTCTGACTTGGCTCGTATCTCTAACTGGGGTAAAAATAATCTTGTTGTTTTTAATGCATCAAAGACTCAGTTTTTGCACCTATCAACCCAAAAAAATCTTTGACAGGTATACCCACTAATATTTAATAATATTCAGCTTAATCCTGCATCATCCTTTAAGATGGTTGGGGTTTCGTTTACTCAGGACTTATCTTGGAAAGATCATATTACATCTCTTGTAAAATCTGCTTCCAAGAGATTGGGTATGCTAAGCCGACTCCATTCCTTCTTTACCCCTGCATAATTGTTGACTCTATACAGGGGTTTTATCCACCCCTGCGTGGAGTTCAACTCTCATGTGTGGGGGGGGCTCCCCACATACAGCTCTTCTCAATAGGGTGGAGACAAAGATTTTTGCCTCATTAACTCTCCTCCTCTTACTGGCTCCCTTCAACCTCTGTTTCTTTGCCACACTGTTGCATCTTTATCTCTTTTCTATCGCTACTTCAATGGTCACTGCTCCTCTGAAATGTCTGAATGCATTCCTCCACCTCTACGACAGGCGCGTAGCACCCGTCTAGCAGCAAACTCTCATCCCTTTTCTGTCCAACTCTCTAATGCAAGAGTTAACCATTACTCCCAGTCCTTCATTTATCCAACAGGTCAACTCTGGAACTGTCTCCCTCTGTATTTCCTGCTTCCTATGATCTCCAGTCTTTCAAACTCAGTGTGTCCAGGCATCTCGAAATGATCGGATCTTGAATTTGGTTTCTCTCTTGTATTTTGTTTTTCTCTTTGAAGGAACAGTTTTGTAGGCTCTTGTCTTTGGTTCCTTCTTCCTCACAAAAAAAAAAAAAAATTGTAACATTGTATGAACTGTTACATAATTGTATTGTTACATAATAACTATATTGTACATAATTGTAGTGTAATTGTTACATATGGTTTGTAGTTACATAACTGTAGCAAGTGTAACATAATTCTAGTAACACTGTAGTAATATTGTAGTAACATTGTAGTAATACATAAAAGTAACATTGGAAGAATTGTTACATAATTGTATATTTACATAATAATTGTATTGTACATAATTGTATTGTAATCGTTACATATCGTTTGTAGTTACATAATATTAGCATCTGTAACATAATTCTAGTAACACTGTAGTAATATTGTAGGAACATTGTGATAATACATAACTGTAACACTGTATGAATTGTTACATAATTGTATTGTTACATAATAATTGTATTGTACATTATGGTATCGTCATTGTTACATATCGTTTGTAGTTACATAATTGTAACAACTGTAACATAATACAATCGTTTGTCGTTACATAATTGTAGTAATTGCAGTAATATTGTAGTAACTGCTATCCTGACATCGTTAATCCGGTCATGCTGCGGTCGATAATAGATGATGTGCCTTGCCACTTGCTCGTGGAGAACAATAATTTTTTTTTTTTTTTTCACTTATAGAAGGAGTTTATACTGTATTTTGGCATTTGTAGTAACACACCTATTTTCATTGTTATGTGATCTTACTGTAATTTTTTCTTGACCTGTTGATTTTCTATAGTTTGTTTTTCTTCATTTGTTTATGCTTTTTCATTGTTGTCCAAGGTTGCATGAATGCTGGTTAATTCCCCTGGGACCCTTTATTTAAGGCTTAGTTTATATTGCACAGATATTACTGAAAATGACATTATATTGCCCCATAATTTGTTATTTTATATAAAAAAATATATATACACTATACACAACATTATACTGTATACATTCACTGGTTGTTCATTTGTATTTATCCTAGGCAATATATGTGTCAGCACTGTGTGGAAATCTTTGTCTTCACGATTGTGTGAAGGATGTTGTTCATTCTTGCTAACGCTATTTGTGTTGGCCATTTTTTTTCCTGGTTTTCCTTGTAACTTAGTTTCTCTGTTTCCACTACGTAGCTGAATGTATGAAACACATATTTTATGTAGGTATAAATGGTAACACTCGTTGCTAGTAAATAAATGCTATAATAAATGAATGAATATATACAGTGTAGAATATTAATTGTTGGTGCAAGTATTTAGTGACTGAATTATGCAGATAACTGAAGTAGGTATGTGTACGTAAGTTGTAACTGTACAGCACGTTTTATATGTTTGTGCAGATGTTGTCTATCACTGTGTATTGTATAAATGAAGTAACTATGTAACTCACTAATTTTGACCGTGGTGTGAATGGTGTCGGTGATCGTCCAGGTGATGAGTTTATTGACGTGGCGTGGGATGTCCTTAACTTCTCAGCAAAACGCTAGCAACGTCGATTTCTCACACTCTGGTAGCTGTGATGAGTAAATGAGTAACGATGAGTAATGTTGAGTGACGATGAGTAAGGTGAGAGGTGAGTGAGGGATCAGGTTTTTGCTGCCGTCGTCACCCCTGCCTCAACATTGTAATGGTGGTGGAGGTGGTGGGTAGGTTGGAGAGAAGGGTGGGGTCAGGTGGGGGGATGAAGTTGTGGGTTGTGAGTTAACTCTCGCTCTTCGTTTGCTTGTTTGTTTTTCTTTCTCGATGTATTCTCGGTCCTTTTTTCTTGTGATTTACTCGTTGTGGGATGAAGAATGTTGCTACTTGTAGGTGTGTAGAAGATTATAGAGACGACTCGTAGACTTATCACTTGTAGTTGATCGTAGATGGTTGTAGTTTGTTGCTTCGTCATAGAAATTGGAAGTCTGTTTGTATCGATATTTTGTTAAACTACTGGCAAGGTGTCGTGTGACCTCTTAACACCTACATCAGCGTGATGATCGGGGAGATGGAGAGGGGGTTGGAGAGAATACTGTCAGGAGCTGGTTGTGAGTTGTTGGTTTTAAGAGGTATTGTTTGTTTTCTGTCTTGATAATGTAGACTCAACTGTACACTTGTAAACTCGTAGACTTGTAGCCTAAACTCGTAAACTTGTAAACTCGTTCTTCTTGCTGTATACTCGTTTGTGGTTACTTGTTCGTACAATTGTGGTTTCCTGATGGTGTAGAATCAACTGTAGAACTGAAGCTGATGTTGGTTACAGTCTCGCCTGTTTTTTTTAGAAATTCACTGTAGAACTGAAGCTAATCTTGGTTAGAGTCTCGCCTGCTTTTGTAGAAATTCACCGTAGCTTCGTAGACAAGGTTCGTACTTTTGCTGCCACCGTCTATTATATGTGACTCTTTGGTCTTGTAATATGTAAGTCCTGAGTTTTGGTGAAAGTTATTGTGCTAGTCGAGGAGCAGGAGGAGTTAAAGATGAATACAGGGAGTTGATCTTGATTTATTATCTTCAAAGAAAGTCTAAGTTGAGCAGCGTATATATTACACAGGGATTAATTTACTAACTAAGTCTTGTCAAACCCCTCTTCTTATTTGCTCTCTCCACTACCTGTCGGTTCTATGGCTAGCCCCTTTCTGATCTCTGATTCCTACATTCTCGTTTAGCGGTGGTCATGTCTCATGGGCTATACTGTCGTGGAAGCTTCTAGAACTCTGCATATCTGAGTGTATGAACTGCTTCTGGTGCACTTCTAGCTTTCCTTCACTTAAGAGTTGCAAGCTCGTTTCCTTTTTGGTTGATTCTCTCTGATACACTTCCGATCTCACACTCTGGCTTGGTGCTTTTATCTATCTATCTATCTATCTTTGAGTTGTATTTTTATAATATGGAGTCCTGACACCAGTGATCAGGATCACCACTATGGCAGTGGAGTGATCTGCTGGGTGTGGTTGGGTCTCTGATTTGCTGGTGCAACTCCTCGCTAAGAGATAACAGTGGCCTATGCCCGGAGTCGGACACATTAAAAAAAAAAAAGAAGTAAATGAATAAATAGTGATGGTGGTGGTGAGTTCCCACCAAGATGATGCTGGCCCTAGGCATGAATGAAGGAATAGGGGACACACAGAAAACAGCAAGGATCAGTTATGCAAACAAATTGGAAAATTAAGTTAAAATATGCATTCTACAACAAGATTGTGAACACTTGGAGTGGTCTATCGGATGTAGTTGTCAATGCAGTTACTCTGACTAAGGTAGAAATTTGGATGGTGTGTGAAAAGATAATAAAGAGAAACTATATTAAAGAACATATATAAAGAACAATTGCCTTGTTCACAAAGACCACACGACCATAAAAAGTACTGGAAGTGATCGAATGTTGTAATCGCAGGCACACTGAGTTTCTGCCAAGAATCGTTTAAGTTTCCTTTTTTTTTTCACTTCTCTGTGTATGACAGTGAAAATCAGAGTTCAGTGAAGTACATTTTTTTTCGTATATCGTATTCTCGCTAATAATTTGATTTCGTGATGATATACAGTCCTGCCCCACACCAAAATAACGGACCACCTGAATTGCACCACCCAATTCCAGCAGCTGTAGCAGAGATTCGTCTGAGATTACGAGAGGCATTTTCATTCACGGCGATTCTCGTGATGTTAACGGGACCACTAATATACACGCTATATTACTGACATATACAAGGGAACTGAATAGTGTTATAACCAAATTGGGACCGGCAAATTCTGTAATGCAACAACTGAATTTTATTTGAGACCTAACTAACCTAATCACCTTTCACGAAAGCCAACAAAACGAAATGTTACTGACAATTCCAATGGATTTTTTATTCCATGGACCAAAAATAAATAAATATACCCAGAGATACTGCCTTTCATTAAAGTTCATTGTGGCCGCAAAATTGGATCCGAAAACTATAAAAATGAGAAATGTGAACGTTATTACTCTTCCTGCTTTAGTATTCTCAACAGCTTATATCTTTCTTTAGGTCCTCTTCCTTACCAGTAATTCTCTGCAGATTGTTCGATAGTAAAAGCTATGGCACTTGGGCCGTTATGAAAAGCATGGTGCGAGAGGGCATGGCGGTTTCAACAAAGGGGGTGTCAACACCTTCTGCCAGTGAATGTATTTTGCACTTTACTCATGATATTCCCGGAGGATTTTTGGCCTACATTTTTACAGTGAAGAAAAATACAACCTTTTACCCGCCCCATCCCAACCACTTTTCCACCACTGACTCCCCCCAATCCCGACCATTTTTGGAAAAAATTTTTTTTGGCTCAAACCTCTGCTTTTGGTGAGAAACATCGAAAATTCATAGAGAAATCGCTCACCTGAGGTTTAAAATACTCAATACAGGTAGAAGTACCTCCTTACCTTACTGAGTCTTCTAACAGGCTGGCACCAAAGAAAACGAGTTGTATGGGAGGATAACTATTTCACACCACTCATAAACGGTATTTATTTATTTACTTGGTACGAATTTATATGTAGTACGAGAGTATATTGGTTTTCAAGCAGTAATATAGGCATTATAAGCATTGTTTCACTCACTAACTCATCACCATACCTGACCTTTTTTTGCCACATTACCTGATCATCATTTCTGAATGTTTCTTCCTCTAATGCTATGTAAAATTTGTCCTCTACATTGTCATTGATTGGGGAATCACCCTGGCTCTGAATTTCGTACCGTGGCATGACATGGCTTTACTGGCCAGGTCACTGATAACATGTGAATTGCTGAGACAATGGCGGGCAGGGGGGAGAAGGAGGTCATGCTGGGTAAGGCATTGTCCCTGCCTGGCATCTTGTAGAGGAAGGTGTCACGTGTATATGTACCAAAAATCACTAGCGAAAATTGAAAATTATCCAAATTAGGGACCTTGCAATTGATTAGCGTTTTAGTACGTTGACGGGATTGGCAGTGACAAAACGTGTGGACGTTAAAGAACGTCGACGGGATGCCGCGGGTTAATAACTGTTTACCATGAGAAGTTGTCTTTTGCTGAATATAATTGTCTGTTAATAGTGTAACTGGCGTAGTTACCCCAGTAGTGAATGGGTGAAATATAAAAAAAAAGTTATAACGTAAGGAGACAGGCAAACCATCAAGAAGATAAATTCTTTTACTTATCAGTTTTACGGGCTCTAAAGGGTAACCCTCGTCCCCAGCTGTGTTTACTTAGCAGTCACTGGTCTGATAACACGCCAGACGTTTTTTCAGAAATTATGCAGAAAATCCCTCTTGTCCTTGAACTGTGGGTGTAATTTCTAGAATGGGAGGAGATAAAAGAGAGTATTTGCCAACAGAAGCCTAAATAACGTTTGCTCTGCCTTCTTAATGGCACATCAGTGGTCTTGTGTAATTTGTGTAACTTCGCCATTGGCTCCCTTTCATAGCAGGTGCCTCTGTACTTGGTGAGTGGCTGTAGATATTCCATAAGACAGCCTATGGTTAATTAGCTGAGAGAGGCGGAGTAAGTCTGCTTTATAAGCTCAAGGAAAATGTGAAGAGGCACTTTTTTTCTCATTTTGTACACACATCCCTGTACACTTTTTTGTGTCATTTGTACACACATCCCTGTACACATTTTTTGTCTCATTCTGTACACACATCCCTGTTCACATTTTTGTCTCATTTCTTGTACACACATTTTTGTACACATTTTGTCTCATTTACTGTCACGTTACATTTTTGTCACATTGTGTTGCACTTTTCCCCAACACTACTCAATACGTGACTTTGATTACAAAACACACTGTTTGTGCATCATTTCTCAGTTTTGGTTCACTCCTCCATTTACATTAGTGTGTGATTTATATCTGGATTATTTAACTGAAGTCTCCACGTTTCCTTGAGCTTTGTGAGTACTTAGCCTCCACTGAGTGTGTTCTGGTTAAGTAAGAAATAACTTGTTTTATATTTATATTCTGATGCCTATATGAATCCTCCTCTTGTAAAACGAACCCTGGTTTCTTCTTTGGGTGCGTATGTTATAGTGTACAGTAAAGTTAAGTTAGTTTTCTTGTAAGCTTTGCCTCATCCCTTTTGGTGATTAATTAAGGGCTAAGAGTGCACCATATTATACACCCCGATAACAATTTGCTACCTCCTAGCCAGGTGAGCTCTGTGACATAATATTGGGAATCTTGGCCGCATACACAGTGCTTACTCTTACCTACTTAAGTATAATCAGTAAATATGACCCTAATGAATGATAGTGATGTGAAAGCATTTTTGGATTTAAGCCTTCCCCAACCAGAGTGAAAACACTCATAAAACACGAGCTCATATTGCTTGCCCAGGCCTTACAGTTGAGATTTCCTGCCTCAGTCACTAAGTTACTTGATTTAGAATTGGACACCATGTTTGAGCATAGCGAGTCCTCCATAGCTAGTTCTGAGCCATTTGATATTGCACAAGGTGTTGACCCTGAGCCTTTGGCATCGGAGATACCTGGCCCTATTGATTTTTCTGCTCATGATACTGGTGACAAAGTGCAACTTGAGTTAGCCAAAAATTAAGCTGAGGGAACTAGAAGTGCAAGCAAAAATGAGAGAACAAGAATGGAATGCTAAAATGAAGGAAATAGAATTACAGGCTCAAATGAGACAAAAGGAAATAGATCACGAATTCAGACTGAAGCATCCTGATATTTTACTTAGAGCTAGTAGTTCATCTGCCAAGGAATCTTTTGATGTTGCTAGGAACATTAAGCTAATACCTCCCTTTAATGAGCAAGATGTCACTAATATTTCCATATGTTTAAAAAGGTGGCAGGTCGTCTCTCGTGGCCAAAAGAAACTTGGATAGTACTGCTGCAGAGTGTTTTGAAAGGAAAGGCTCAAGAGGCTTATATTTCTTTATCTGTTAATCAAAGTACTAACTATGATTGTTTAAAAGATGCCATTCTCAATGCATATTAACTTGTGTCAGAGGCATATTGGCTTAAATTTAGATCCACCTTTAAACAGAAAGATCAGACTCCTGTGGAATATGCTAGAGTACTCACAGACTTATTTGATCAATGGTTGCATTGTAAGAAAGTTGATGATTTGTGTAAACATAAAGAATTAGCGATCTTGGAGAACTTTTTCACTGGTAAGATAGATAGGGATGTGGCTACATACTTAGTGGAGAAAGATTTAGATATCCTAGCTGACACTGCTGTTGTAGCAGATAACTATAGTATAATTCATAAGCATGAATGTAAGCCTCAGTTATTTGTTAACCCCTTAAGACCGCAGTTGTTTCACGCAGGGTACCTCCCACAACCGCAGTTCGAGGGTGTTTTGGCTACTTTCACCAAGGCAAAATTGACTGTGTTCTGGCTAAAGAGGAAGAATTTACACACCTGATAAAGCAATCCGCACCCCCGTAGGCCTAATGATTACCGCACAATCACGCGTGAAAATTCAAAAAAAGTTTATGATAGTTACCCCTCGAAAACAATCGAAAACATGAAAATTTTGATAACTACCTATTTTTCTTATTGAAACAGGTCATTTCAAATTGTTTTGTCACACCAAACATGAAAACAGGTGTATGTAGGTGTGGGGAGATTACTAGACTGTGGGCAGATAAAGTAGGCTGTGGAGAGTAGGCCTATAGGTACGGAGGTTGGAGATAACCAGCTTTTAGCATGAAAAGAAAGCACTTCAGTGTGTTCTGTAACATCTACCATGAAAACAAGTGTGTATGTAGGTGTGGGGAGATAACTAGTGTGGGGAGTAGGCCTACATGACCTTGGTGGTACTTGGGGAGAAAAAATTTGGCAACAATCAAATTTTCTTGTGGAAACCCTCCATTTCAATGGGATTTGTCATACCAGCCATAAAAACAGGTGTGTATGTAGGTGTGGGGAGATAAAACTAGTGTGGGGAGTAGCCCTACAAGGCCTCATAATCACCCCAAAACTAACACAGATGCATTTAATATTTATAACCATCAAGGGAATCAAAATAAAGTTGAATAATGCTATAAATGCATGCATAAGAAAGGAAAATTATAAAGCAATCATTTGTTTCCGATTTCTCATTTTACTCTCCCAACTTCTCGTTACACATTTATCACACCATTACAATTATCGCTATCATTACACTTCACAGCACTTATCAATACCGTTTCGGCAACAAATTCTCTTCTGGAAACTCTCCATTTCATTGGAATTCATCACACCAGCCATGAAAACAGGTGTGTTTGTATGTGTGGGGAAATGAAACAGGTGTGGGGAGCGGCCCTACAAGGCCTCATAGTCTTTCGAAAACTAACACAGTCGGACACTACTCAGAGGTGCTAATCTGGGCAGGTAGGGAGAATGAAAAAAAAAAAAAAAAAAAGACTTGTCCTATGTAGTACAATATACAGCATTCTCCAACTACGTATGTACAGAAACTGGTAGGGACGAAGTGAGAAATGAACAGAGTGAGGTGTAAAAATTTGGGAAGAAGTAGAAATAACATGAAACAGGTATGTTCATCAGGCCTGACACTTGGGGACCTGTTGGGGGTTGGAAGGGTGGTGAGGGACAAGGAGGGAGAGATGGGGTGGGGTTTGGGGGGGGGGACGAGGCTAGCAGGGAGGGAGGAGGGGCAAGAGAGCGTGGGAAGGGATGCAGGTTGTTGTGGGAGGAGAGATGCAGTTGCGTGGAGGGAGAGTGATGGGGGACAAGGAGGGCGTGAGGGAGTGTAATAGAGGGTGGCATGGAGGCGGTCGAGAGGGGGGGTGACCCCCCACCACCCGGGTTGGTCCGATCCCCCCTCACGCAACATCAGGGGCGAGTTCTCATTGGCCTGAAGCCATGTACATCATAATTGGGGTACAGCAAGTGCTCCGCTGTTTTTTACAGGCCGCTTTCAATTGGTGCGATTAGACATTTTGGCATAAAACTCAAATCGCATCAATTTATGTGATTAGGACTTAAGAGGTTAAGGGTAGGAGAGTGAACTAACTAGTTTTTGTGAACCCTTCTTCTGGTAAAGGCAAGTTAATGTCAAGTGACACTAGTGGGAACACTGCAACCCCACAGCATGTTAGTTCTACGAAAGTGAGTACAGTGTTGCCAGAGGGTCAAGAAAAAGTGTCAAGTTTGGCCAGTATTGCCAGAAAACGGGGCACTTGGAGGATTTGTGCTGGAAAAAACGAGGGAAAAGTTCCTCTGTAAAACCTATTATTTTGTTAAACTATTGGGGATCTTTTGACACCAACAGAGAGCATCCACCCACAGATATTGTTAGCTGTAGTCAGACACAACCTCAGCAGGTGCATATTGTTCATAAGGCCAGAGTGGAACTGTCAGTGGTGGATAGACAGATTCTTGTAGAGCCATTGTTAGACGCTAGTAAGACTTGGGTAGTGCTGCTGTCAGGTTCATGTGAGAGTGGTAATAAGACTCCATCAGAGTGTCCTCCCCCAAGCAGTACTCAAAGTAACTCCTCCCCAGGTCATTTATTTGCTAACTTTATTTCTGAGGGGTTAGTTTCAGTTGATGGAAAAGATGGTAAGGGAGTCACTATACTTAGAGACACAGAAGCTTCACATTCATTAATGTTGAAGGGGATTGTTGATGTAGTGACCCTAATGAATGTGGCTTGTTGCAGGGTATAGCTGAGTTGGTATCTGTTCCCCTAGTTGAGGTGAAGCGCCAGTCAGAGTTAGTTACTAGTTCAGTGCAAATGGGTGTTGTTGACCAGCTTCCTGTAAATGTGTCAATTTCCTTCTGGGTAATGACTTGGTGGGAGGATAGGTGAGTGCTCTTCCCTGCGTGTCAAAAACTACCCTGAGTGAGAATAGGACTAAAGAGTTGGAAGATACATGTCCTAAATTGTTGCCTGCATGTGCTATATCTACAGCTATGGCGGCAAAAGCCAACCATGAGAATGTTGACAGTAATGTCACTGGCAATGCCGATGATGATATTGGGCTTTGTGATACCTATTTTGTCCAGTTAAATGACTAAAAAGTTGATGATTCTCCCCAGACTGATGCAAGTGCAAAGTTAGCTGATATGCAAAGATCTGATCCAGAGATTGCCACTTTAACCCCTACACCGCGGGCTTGTTTACCAATGACTTGCGTGTCCCGCGGGGTTATTTGGGCTCCGACAGACTCTCAAAAAATATTTGCCAAAAATCAGTTATTAGTCCTAGAATAATAAAATTAAATATGCTTATGGCACATACCTTCAGCTTTCTCCTGGAATGATTGTTGAGCCTTCGTCGGTTACCGTAGGACTTGTGGAGACCTCTGAAGTAGGGTAACGAAGTCTCTACTTTACACTTCCCGACAACCCGTAATATGATTACCACAGCCAGATACAAACACTATAAACACTATTCTACAATTTTCAAGTAGTTTGGGATCCATACTAAAAAAAAAAACACTGTGAAAGCAATGGAAATTACGAGCGCGTCTGATCGTCGCACTTGCGCTAGTTCGCTCTAGGCACTCTGTCATTTATTATTCATAAAACCCCTCACACTTTATATTTCTATTACTATATGACACTTATATATATCTGGAGCCTTTCTCCATAAGTTTCCTTCAGTCGTATTAGTTTATTGTCACTGAAGTCATTCAATTTTTCATTCAGTAAAATACGTAGAGAGCCACGGATTCACTTTCACTGTTATAACATAAATTATTTGTACTCATATTCTTATATTACTAATTACTTACATTACTATTTACATTTTCTCTTCTATTTTCAATATTTACCCTGCTATTTTACTTACACTATGTTATTCACTGTCACTTTCAGTAAGATAAAACTATAATACACTGTTCAATCATATGAACTGAACATCCATTGCATTCACCTGCTATTTACACATTATTTACACATTATTTCCAAATAATTCTGCTTCCACACTTGCACTGTTAGAACTGCTTCTGGCTGTGGTAATCGAAGAAGCAGGTAACACAGAGGGGAACCTGGCACTCAGCGCACTGCCAAGAGGTGCGTTTATGCTCAGGTGTGCGGCGTGTGGTATGCGCACATACCTGACACCTACGAATTGCAGCCTTCCTTTTCCCTGTGGCAGGCATTAGCTCAAGTCTGTGCCAATCCATATACTCCCTCTGCTCAAGTCGGTCGGGAAGTGTTACTGGATGGCGCCTTGGAGTTGCTGCTTGCACCCTACCATATCTTTCCAGCAGCTGCTGGACACAAGTCCTGGCGAACAACCTCAGGGAGAAGGACTTGGGTGGCTTGACCTTCATCTTGTACAGGATGAAGGTGTTCAGCATCGTCATATCTATGAGATGCAGAAAAACTTTCCTGTACCACCTAGTATTCTTCCTGAGGCAGTCGATCTCACCAATCATCATGTCGGACTTGTCCACCAGCCGCATGTTGATATTATAGTCCAACACAGCATCAGGTTTCATCACAGGTTCGCCTGTCCTACGGTCGACCTTCCCACTGTCTCTCATCTCCCCCTTATGTACGGTGGTGAGCATGTGCACGACCCTCTTGTCATGCCACCGTATTGCCAGCATCTTCTCACACTTGCGTAGGTGCACGTCTCCTCGCTGCGAGGTTCCCGCCTCTGGGAATTTGGGGAAGTTGGCACGATTACTTTTCACAGTGCCGCAGGAGCCAATGCCGTGCTCAGAAAGGTATTTGGCAAGTTTCGGTGCTGTATAGTAGTTGTCTGTATACAGCACATGATTCCCACCAAAATACTTTTCCACGAGCACTTTCACTACACAGCCTGAGAAGCCAAGGGGGTGTGTTTTATCGAGATCGACAGTGCTGGCTGAATATATGACGAAGTCAAGGATGTACCCCGTCTTACAGTCGCACAGTACAAAGAACTTAATTCCAAAGCGATGGCGTTTGCTTGAAATGTACTGAACAAACCGAAGACGTCCTCTGAACAAAACCAAGGATTCATCAATGACAACCTTCTGAAAGGGGTAGAAGAATGACATGAACTTATCCTTCATTCTGCTCAGAATCTCCCGGATCTTCCAGAGTGGGTCGGTTTGGGAAGGTACATCGTTGTCGGCAAAGTGTAGGTTTCCCATGATGTTCCAGAAGCGATCTCTGGCCATGTACTTATTGAAGGTGGGTGAGGGTAATAAGGGGTCCATGGAGCAGTATTCTTCCAACTCATGCTTCTTGGAGTGTGGCATGAGAAGCATGAGGGCAAAGAACACATACAGCTCCTGCACTCCCAGCATGGACCACTATTGCATCTTGGCTGCACCTGTACCACTTGCAGCACGTTGTGATTCATACCTGTTGGTCTCATCACATATGTGCTGCATGACTTCGTCATCTAGGAAGGCAAAAAGGTAGTCCACACACTCAGCATTTTCGTCCATAGTGAAGGCAGGCTGAACTCCTGAGGAGCTCTCATCAAAAACAAGATTTTGGGGGACAAAATCTGACCCTTCCGTCCACGCGAAGACGTCCAGGATTCCCTGTCGTGGCGGTGTAGGGCGGGTGGTGGTGGTGGTGGTGGTGGAGGTTGGCTGTGAGGGAGGTTTATCTCTGTCAAGGTCACTCTCACTGACCCTAGGTTGCCGTACAGCACTAGCAGCCCTTACCCTACTAGCTACACTACTTTTCACTCTCCTTGATTTACCTCTACCTCTACGGCCTGCCTTCACTGTTGATGCTGGTGGTGACTCCGACGACGAAGACTCCGGAGATAACTCAGCCGACGATGATGAAGAGATGAGTAAAGCGGGGCTTGGGGAATGGGGAGGTGAATGCACTCGTGACTCATGGCGGGCTGGGTCACATGGGGGCATTGTTCTGGGGCTAACACGCCGCCTTTTCACTCCCTTCCCAAATTCTTGTCCTTGCTGCACTAAAGGCTCTTTTCCCTTGGAGCTAGACACTGATTCACTTACTGTAGCACTCGTTGTTGCAGTTTCTGGCGCGATAACCTCACCCTGCTCATCACACGATTCACCCGAATCGTCATAGTCACTGTCCATCATTATCATGGACAATTCTGCCAGTTCACGTGCCACTGCAGTGTCACTCAGGCCTTTCCTGCTTGCCTCACCACTTTTCTTAGGAGTAGAGGTCACGGGGCCCTTTGCAATGGACGCAGAAGCGGCAGGAATGGCAGGGCGCGAGTACGACATGGTTTCTCTACAGCGGAGGACAAGGAACTAAATGCCGTGGCTTATCTGAGAAGGGAAGGGTTGACAATGACACTGAGGCTGACTGCTGCTAACTTACAGGCTAATTTTTTATAGGTAGAAAATCTCGGCAATAAATAAAGAAATAGGTAGTTCCAGATGAATGTAAATGTCAGTTAGGATTCTCCCTTCCTTTCTGATATATATTTTTATTACAGACATCGATTACAAGGCATAAATCAAAGGGGAAATTACCATGGTAATGTAGCGAATGAATGCACGTGAGGTTTTGTCAGGTGATAATTAGCCAATTTCTGGTGTATAACACTATCACTTACCTGTTTTTTTTTTTGGTATATATTATTTGGTATAAGTATAGGGCATAGGGCTTATTTCAATGGATGAAATCTGTGGGAAAATCAGAGGGACATTTCCGTAGCGCAGCGCGGCGTGGGAGGCGAGAGGAGAGGGTAATGGAGGGCAGGTAGGGAGGGGAGTCACGAAGGGGGTAAAATCACTAAAATATCAACAATGGATGGGAGTACAGATGAGATTTGGAGTGCTGACTAGTGTTGGACATTGGCAGTACTGACAGATGATACAAGCCACCACCTGAGAGCCCGGGATAATTCAAAATAACACAGAATCACAAAAGTGACGCCCCGCGGTATGATCCATTGTGGCCGAGCATCATGAAAGTGACGCCCCGCGGTTAAGGGGTTAAATAACTGAGCAGTTGGGGAAGATGAATGTGAGTCTGAACTGACAGAGTTTTATTATTTAAGGCCTAATAACATGTCGATGAGAAGATGGAGGCCTCCTAGTGTTGCTCATGATAACGAGTGGGAGACTGTACATCAGGTGGTGGTTCCAAGACCCTATAGGCAAAAAATTATGTCCATTGCTCATGACTCTTCCTAAGCAGGTCACTTGGGGGTGAGGAAGACTCTCCCGCATCTGGCAGCATTTTTACTGGCCTGCATTTTTACTGGCCTGGAATCCATCAAGATGTCTCCCGGTTCTGTAGGTCATGTCACACCTGTCAGCTAGTCGGTGAGAGCAATAAGCCCATCCCTGCAGCTCCTTTGATTCCTCTACCTGTATCTGAGGCCCCATTCACTAGAGTCGTTGTGGACATTGCTGGCCCTTTGCCTAAAACCTTCTCAGGCCACCAGTACATCCTCACAATGTTTGACATGCCCACTAGATATCCTGAAGCCATTCCCTTGAGAAATCAATCAATCAATCATTTCCTGTGGCACCCCACGGGATGCATAGGGCCTCGATGAACTCTCTCCACAAATATTTGTCTCTTGCCATTTCCTTAAGGTCCCACCAACACCCCTCTCCTGCTTCTTTTTTCATTGTCGTCAACCAGGTTTCCCTCATCCTACCTCTTCTTCCTCTAGCAGTCCACTCTGGCACATCCTGTATTAAACTGCCTTCCTTTTTGTATATGTGCCCCAGCCACTTCCAGCGAGACAGTCTCACATATTCTTTAGCTGGCTCCAGTCTCGTAATATCCCTTACTCTTTCATTTGTAACTCTGTCTTGCCACTTTACCCCAGGAATCCTTCTCAGTGTTTTATTCTCAAATCCTAATACTTTCTGATCTGTTGCAATTGTACTGTACCATGACTCATGCCCATAAATTAAAATTGGTCTAACCATGGACATGTAAATTTTCACTTTAGTATGTACCGAAAGCATATTATTATTCCAAACAGATTTCAACATTCCAACAGCTCGCCAAGCCTGTCTAATCCTCTCCTCAGTTTCATTGTTTAATGATCCATTTGGTGATACGATCATTCCCAGATATTTAAAGTTTTCTACATTCTTCACCACATTATTCCCAATTACACAATCGATTTGGGTCTCCATGTTCATATTAATAATTTCAGTCTTTCCACAATTTATTACCAATCCCACTTTTTCTCCTTCCTCCACCAGACAATCAAGCACCCTCTGCATCTCGTAAATCTACCTATCTATCTATATACCTAGGCTTATTCCCCCATGGAAAGGGAGGTAGCCGAGACAGGACGACACACTCCCCATTTACTCATCCATTCACAGTCATTAGCATCTTAGTCCCAAAGGGGAGAAGGGACAGATCCTCACCGCACCACACCACACATGGGTCAAATGCGTAGTGCAATCAGTGACATCCACAGCAGGGCACGACAGCAGAGCTGGTTTACCCCTGCCACATGATAATAGATCCATCCCCTTACTCGCACCTGACCTGACTAGCTAATCAGACTGATCTCGTAAATACTTTCAGAAATCAGCACTATATCATCAGTAATCCAAATCCATCAGGTTCTTATTTTCTTTCCAGTTAATTCCTGCACCTGTTCTCCTTACAACCTTTCTCATAACATAATCCATAACCAAAACAAACAGCAAAGGCAAAAGAACTCCTTCTTGAATCACTCGTGACCTAACTTCAAATGGATCACTCAAAGAACCACCCACCATTACCTTACAAAAAGTACCTTCATGCAGGCTTTGAATAATATTTACAAACTTTTCTGTTATATCCTAGAAACTCATAATTTTCAACACAGAAATATTCCAGCTAAATTGGTTGTAAAGGAGATGCTGACCTTCTTTACCCGTTTTGGTCTCCCTAGGGAAGTTCAGTCGGATCATGGCAGTAATTTTAATTTCAAACTGTTCAGACAAACTCTTAAGGAGTTAGGAATCTCAGATCACTTCCTCAGCATATCATCTTCAGACACAGGGTGCATTAGAGAGGTATCACCAAACTTTGAAGAGTATGCTCAGAAAACTATGTGTTGATGAAAAGGAATGGGACAAGTGTTTGTCTTTCCTACTTTTTTGCAACCAGAGAGGCACCAAGTGCGTCTTTGGGCTACTTCCCATTTCAGTTAATCTTTGGCCATGAAGTAAGATGTCTTCTTAAACTCCTCAAAGAACAATGGGTCAAAGATGATGACCAATTTAACTTGCTAGACTGTGTCAAAATTTAAAGAAAGACTGGCCTATAGTATGGAAGTAGCCAGGACACACTTGGAGTCCTCCTTGGAGAAGATGAAGAGGTAGTATGACCACTCTAAGAAAGCTAAGAACAGAGTGTTTCACCCAGACGATCAAGTTCTTGTCTTGCTTCCCGTTCATGGTCAGCCTCTGCAGGCAAGTTTTGCAGGCCCTTATGTAGTACAGAAGAGGGTAGGTGAAGTCAATTATGTCATTTTAACCCCAGACCGAAGGAAGGAATGAAGATTGTGCCATATAAATATGTTGAAGGAGTACCACAGGCGAGACATGGACCCCCCTAGTGCTGCGTGGCTGTCGAGTTGGCGGAGGACGAGGGCTGCCCTTTGACTTTGGACCAGACGACCAGTTGGAGAGAAAACCAGGATGCTTGGAGTACACTGGCTGATAAACTCTCCCACTTGACTGCAGAGCAGTGTGCAGAGCTTGTTGCCCTTCTCAGGAAGTTCCCTGATGTCTTCTGGGACACCCCAGGACGGACGGAAGTGGCACAGCACGACGTGGACGCTGGAGGTGCCAGCCCAGTAAAGCAGTCCCCTTACTGGGCTAGTCCTCAGAAGCAGACCATCATTCAAGAGGAGCTGAACTACATGTTGCAGCAGGGGTTAATCGAGTCCTGTCAAAGTGAATGGTGCTCTTAGGACTCCATATTATAAATACAAATCATAACAAAGCATGGTGGATAGATAGATAGACAGAGCACCAGACAAGGTGTGGGAATGGGATATTAGCTTGCAACTCGTTAAGTGAAGGAATGTTGATCGTGCAGCGGACGCAGTACATACACACAGACATGCAGTATTTTAGGAGCTTCCACGACAGTAGAGCACACGTGACACGAACTCTGCTACAAGAGAATGTAGGTGACTGAGCTCAGAAGGAGATAGGCCATAGAACCGGCAGGTAGTAGGGAGAAGGAGGCTAGCAAAATGGGTGAGAGGGTGGAAGGGAGAGAGAGAGAGAGGGAGAGAGAGAGAGAGAGAGAGAGAGAGAGAGAGAGAGAAAGAGACAGCAAGACAGGGAGGTAGCTCACGGGACTCTATACTTCACTCCTGTGTGAGAGACTTTGTTAATATTTCCAAGACAAATAAAAATAGTCCCATACTCATCTTTATCTCTCCTGTCATTGCATGACAATGGGAATTAAGATTATCTACTTACAAAACTACTCACGTATAACAACCGCTCGTACACGAGTCTAATATATGTATAATTGATCTACAAAACACACTACAAGAAGCTACAAAGTTCTTGTAAGATATGGCAGCACCGAACGAATGAACCTCGTCTACGAATCTACAGTGAATTTCTACAAAAACAGGCGAGACTCTAACCAAGATTAGCTTCAGTTCTACAATGAATTCCTACAAAATACAAGCTACAAGTCTACAAGCCTATGAGCCTACAAGCCTACGAGTCTACAAGCCTACGAGCCTGCAAGCCTATGAGTCTACGAGTCTATGAGTCTACAAGAATATGAGCCTACGAGCCTAAGAGTCTACAAGCCTACGAGCCTACGAGTCTACGGTTGAGTCTACATTATGAAGATTGAAAACAAACAATACCTCGTACAACCAACATCTCACAACTAGCTCCTGACAATTCTCTCCAACCCCCACTCCGTCTCCCCGATCATCAAGCTGATGTAGAGGTGAAGAGGTCACATGATGCCTTGTCAGTAGTTTAACAAAATATTGATACAAACAATCTTCCAATTTCTACGACAAAGCAACGAACTACAACCATCCACGATCAACTACAAGTAACAAGTCTACAATGCATCTCTATAAGTTTCTACATGCACCTACAAGTAGCGACAGTCTTCATCCCACAACAAGTAAATCACAAGAGAAAGGACCGAGAATACATCGAGAAAGAAAAACAAAACAAACAAACGAAGAGCAAGACACGACTCACAACTCACAACCACCTGACCTCACCTTTGTAGCCAACATTTATATATATGTAACTCTTAATTCTTGTAATGGGTGAGTCTTGAGTTTTGGTTAAAGTTATTTTGGTAATTAAAGAGCAGAAGGAGTTAAAGATGAATACAGGGAGTTGATCTTGATTTATTATCTTCAGAGAAAGTCTAAGTTGAGCAGCGTATGTATTATACCCCTCTTCTTAGTTGCTGTCTCTACTACCTACACCCAACCTCCACCGCTGACGCAGAAGTGCGAGAATGTCAAGACGACGAAGCAAATACCAAGCCCATATTCACAACTCATCTTACTCATTCATCTTCACTCAAGTTACTCGTCACTACTCATTTACTAACCACAGCTACCAGTGTGGGAAGCCGACATCACCATATGTGTTTGCTGAGTCAATGCCATGCCTATCAATGTGTGTCTGACAGCACAACACGCCAATCAACCCGTGAAGGACAACGCTATCACCACGTGCAACACCACTCACACCATTCCCACCACGGTAAAAACTAGTGAGTTACATAGTTACTTCATTTATACAATACACAGTGATAGACAAAAAACTTCTGCACAAACATATAAAACGTGTTGTATGGTTACAACTTAAATACATATACCTACTTCAGTTATCTTCATAATTCAATCATTAAATACTTGCACCAGCAATAAATATATATTCGACACTGTATATATTCATTCATCTATTATAGCATTGATGTACCTACATAAAATACGTGCTTCATACATACATCTATACATTATTACATCCACAAAGCAATACAGAAAATGAACTATCACAGTTACTCAGTGAGCAATTAAAAGAACTGTATTAAACATTTATTAATTAAAGCTACCAAGTGGAAACAGACAAATTAAGTTATAAGGAAAACAGGAAAAAAAATGGCCAACACAAATGACGTTATCAAGAATGAACATCTTCCACACAATCGTGAAGACAAAGATTTCCACACATTGCTGACACATATATTGCCCACGATAGGTACAAATGAACAACAAGTCAGTATATATTGTTAATACCGTATATAGTGTTTATATATTTTTTTTGTATAAAATAACAAAATATGGAGCTATATAATATCATTTTCATTAATGTCATTGCAATATAAACTAAACCTTAAAAAAAGGTACCAAGGGAATTAGCCAGCAATTATGCAACCTCGAACAACACCGAAAAAGCATAGACAAACGAAGAAAAACAAACTATAGAAAATCAATATATACAAAAAAAAAAAATGCAGTAAGATCACATAAAAAAAAAAAAAAAAATAGGTGTGTTACTTCAAATGCCAAAATACCACATAAACTCCTTCTATAAGTGAAACAAAAAGTAAATTAGTATCCTCCACGAGCCAGTGGCATGTCACATCATCACTATCATCGACGCAGCATGACCGGATTAGTGATGTCATGACTGCAATTATTACAATTATGTAACTACAAACAATATGTAACAATTATCTAACAACAAACGATTGCATTATGTTACACTTGCTACAATTACGTAACTACAATCGATATGTAACAGTTATGTAATGACAAACGATTGCATTACGTTACACTTGCTAGAATTATGTAACTACAAACGATATGTAACAATTATGTAACGAAAAACGATTGCATAATGTTATACTTGCAACAATTATGTAACTACAAACGATATATATCAATTCATACAATGTTACAATTATGCATTACCGCAATATTATGTAACAATTCATACAATGTTACAGTTATGCATTACCACACTATTATGTAACAATTCATACAATGTTACAGTTATGCATTACCACAATATTATGTAACAATTCATACAATGTTACAATTATGCATTACCGCAATATTATATAACATTTCATACAATGTTACAATTATGCATTACCACAATATTATGTAACAATTCATACAATGTTACAGTTATGCATTATCACAATGTTACCACAATTTTATGTAACAGTTCATACAATGTTACAGTTATGCATTACTACAATGTTACTACAGTATTATGTAATAATTCATACAATGTTACTACAATTCCGTATTACCAGAATCATCACACAAATTAGGTGAAATATTAGGTATTACTAAAGGGATAACTCCATATGTAATGTAATGACCTAGCAGTATTGCCATTGCACAATTATATGCGTATGTCTGTTATATATACACATTTTACAATATGTTATACAATCAATTTAACTAATAGTGCATTTATTCAATTGTATACAACTTGTTTAGAATGTAATATTACTGGATCATTGCAATATTATATCTATACAATATGAGGGGTTACCTGTAGAAAGGGTCCAACGCGCTGCCTATGTTCAAAACCATTTTATTGCATAAAACCACAGTACAACTCTTTCTTTATGCACTGTTAGTGGTTTAAAGCCAGTTTCTATACTGGAAGTAAGGGTTATAGTCCGGTGAAAAAAAAAAAAAACTACGAATTAGCCGTATCAACCTCCACCACCATCGGCCCGGGCAGCCTGCATGTAGGAAGGGTAAACTAGCCTATTCCGTCAAGTGAGCGAGACGTGTGGTGGGATGGGTTGAGTAGGAGGTGGTGGAGAGGTTACGTCACTTCCAGAGGAGGGTAAGACGGGTTATAAAAGTCCATCATCATCATCATCATCTTCATCTTCAATAATAATATCTTTATTATTATTAACTATATTACAGTTATTATTATTATTCATTAAACAGAGTGGCTGTCAAAGCATAAAAACAGTAATAATGACTGGACTGACAGTAACATACAGACGGATTATACAGCTTCATCATCATCAGCACGAAGGTTCCATAACAGCATCTTCATCTTCGATAATAATACCATTATTATCATTATTATTATTAATAATAATATTACTGTTTTACACCAGTGTTAGCATGGTTATTAACATGTACCACCATTCTTCATCCAATATTGTACCAGAAAATGCACTCAAGGTTCCATTTTAGCATCTTCATTGTCAATAATAATTACCATAATTATTATCATTATTATTATTATTAATATTATTATTGTTATTTACACTATCATTAATATGCATATTAACATGTACCACCATTCTTGAACCAATATTGTGCCAGAAAATGCACTCACAGTTCAGTAATAGCAGAAAAAAACACCGGGATTTAATTTTCTGATTGCATTATTATCATTAATAATAATAAACAAAAATTTCTAAACTAATAACCACTAAAGCATTGTCATAGTCAAAAAGTAGACATATCAAGCTTCAATTAAAAAAAAAATGAAGGCGCTAGCCCATCAATTAGCTGAGTTATACTCATGTGAATATTGCCGAACTTTGAGTGCATTTTCTGGCAAACTTTCTACGGGTAACGCCTCATAATATAATCAATATTATGTATTAAGAGTGAAGAAGAAGAAGATTGTATATTAATAGATTAGCATATGTCAAAGATGATTGCTGTCGGAGGAACGCCAGCTGTGTGACCGAGCGATGTCAGGACACCATATTATAAATACAAATCATAACAGAAAGCATGATGGATAGATAGATAGATAGATAGACAGAGCACCAGACAAGGTGTGGGAATGGGATATTAGCTTACAACTCTTTAAGTGAAGGAATGTTGATCATGCACTGGAAGCAGTACATACACACAAACATACAGTATTCTAGAAGCTTCCACGACAGTAGAGCACACGTGACACGACCCCTGCTACACGAGAATGTAGGTGTCTGAGCTCAGAAGGAGACAGGCCATAGAACCGGCAGGTAGTAGGGAGAAGGAGGCTAGCAACATAGGCGAGAGGGTAGAAAAGAGAGAGAGAAAGAGAGAGAGAGAGAGAGAGAGAGAGAGAGAGAGAGAGAGGTAGCTCAAGGGACTCTATACTTCACTCGTGTGTGAGAGACTTTGTTAATATTTCAAAGACAAATAAAAATAGTCCCATACTCATCTTTGCTTCTCTTGTCATTGCATGACAATGGGAATTAAGATTATCTATTTACAAAACTACTCAAGTATAACAGCCACTCGTCCACGAGTCTAATATATGTATAACTGATCTACAAAACACACTACAAGAAGCTACAAAGTTCCTGTAAGAGTGCTTCCAAGTCATAGTGGTTCCAAAACCCGATGTGTCACATCACTTTTGTATTGATGATCGTAAAGTCAACTCCCTTACCAAGACTGATACCCACTTCCTAGAGTAGATGATTTTGTGGACGTGATAGGCAGTGCTAAGTTTATCAAAAATTTAGATTTGCTGCAGGGTTATTGGCAAGTCCCACTCACAGAAAGGGCCCAAGAAAATTCCGGTTTTGTGGTTTGTGGCAATACTTATAAACGTAAGGTCATGCCCTATGGTATGGAGAATGCTCCTGCAATCTTCCAAAGGCTGATGAATGATCTCACCAAGGACTTGGATGATTGTGTTACAGTATATTGATGATGTTATTTTTAGCAACACCTAGGAACAACACTTGAGCCAACCAGATGCCTTGCTGCAGAGACTGTCCTCTGCTAATTTAGTGCTTAATTTAACTAAATGTGAAATTGTGAGGGCTCGAGTCCAGTACCTAGGTTATATGGTCGGTTTAGGCCAAGCAAGTCCACCTGGTGTTAAAGTTCAGGCCATTGTCAAATCCTCCCAACCCAAAAATAAGAGAGAGTTGCAGCGATTCTTGGGTATGGTAGGGTACTACATACGTTTTGTCCTGAACTTCGCTAATCTTGTAGCTCCCTTCACTGAGTTGTTAAGAAAAGGAGTCAAGTATGAGTGGAAGCCAGAATGTGAAGAAACCTATTGTAAAGTCAAAGCCATCCTGTCAAGTCACCCAGTGCTACAAGCTCCCAGTTTTGATAAACCCTTTAAATTAGCTGTTGATGCCAGTGTCCTAGGGGCTGGCGCAGTTTTGCTTCAGGATAATTGAGATGCCTGTGTCCTATTTAAGCAAAAAATTCAATGAGACCCAGAGAAATGATTCAACTATTGAGAAAGAACTCCTTGCACTCATACTTTCCCTTCAACACTTCTCTGTGTATGATGTTCCAGGGTCAGGTGATGTAGTGTACACTGATCACCACCCTCTGAAATTTTTGTCCCGATATAATGACAATAATCTTAGAGTGACCGACTGGGCCCTATTTTTGCAAGAATACTCCCTTGATGTAAGACATGTAAAAGGTGTCAGTAATGTTTTAGCAGATTACCTGTCCAGAACTTAGATTGTACAGTATCCAGAAATTTCCCCTTGGGAAATTTCTTCTCTCAGGAAGGGAGGTGTCACTGGCGTAGTTACCCCAATAGCAAATGGGTGAAATAGAGAATAAGTGACAACGTAAGGAGACAGGCGAGCCATCAAGAAGATAAATTTTTTCTTTATCAGTTTTGCGGGCTGTAAGGAGTAACCCTCGTCTCCAGCTGCGTTTACTTAGCTGTCACTGGACTGATAACACACCAGATGTTTTTCTCAGAAATTATGCAGAAAATCCCTCTTGTCCTTGAACTGCGGGTGTAATTTATCATGTGGGAGGAGCTAAAAGAGAGTATTTGCCAATAGAAGTCTAAATAACGTTTGCTATACTTTCTTATTGGCACATCACTGGTCTTGTGTAATTTGTGTAACTTCGCCATTGGCTCCCCTTCATAGCAGGTGCCTCTGTACTTGGTAATTGGCTGTACTGTAGATATTCCATAAAACAGCCAATGGTTAATTCGCTGAGAGAGGCGGAGTAAGTCTGCTTTATAAGCCCAAGGAAAATGTGAAGAGACATTTTCTTGTCTCATTTTGTACACACATCCCTTACACATTTTTGTTTCATTTCGTACACACATCCCTGTACACATTTGCTTGTCTCATTTTGTACACACATCCCTGTACACATTTTTGTCTAATTTCTTGTACACACATTTTTGTACACACATTGCCTCATTTACTGTCATGTTACACTTTTGTCACATTGTGCTGCATTTTTTCCCAACACTACTCAATACTTAACTTTGATCAAAAAACATACTATTTGTGCACCATTTCCCAGTTTAGGTTCACTCCTTCATTTACACTAGTGTGTGATTTATATCTGGATTATTTCACTGAAGTCTCCACGTTTCCTTGAGCTTTGTGAGTACTTAACCTCTACTGCGTTCTGATTAGGTAAGAAATAACTTGTTTTATATTTGTATTCTGAGGCCTATATGATTCTTCTTTTTGTAAAACGAACCCTGGTTTCTTCTTTGGTTGTATATGTTATTGTGTACAGTAAAGGTAGTTTTCTTGTAAGCTTTACCTTATTCCTTTTGGTGATTAATTAAGGGCTAAGAGTGCACCCACATAACAATAGCAAGAATATCCAGCAAAAATACCTTATCCTCTTCTGGTGGTTTGTTATACGTGCAAAATAAATTGCAGTGGTGCTTCAGGTCCTTCAAAACCTACAACCATAAGGCCCTGTACCTAACTTTTTCTGACGATGTTGAGCCCACGGAATTTAAAGTTGGATATCAGCGGTCCAATGGCGAAGTACACAGCGTGAAGACTGTTGCGCAGGAGAGGGTGTAGAAGAACCAACTCCATGCCTTTCCTGCCACCTACTACCACAACATGCGTGTCTGCTTTCTTCCACATTCCAGCTTCTTCAAATAGACTGAATGGCGGAAACGGTGATATTAGATCCAGCATCTATTAAGGGAATAAGAATGAACATGAAAGAGCAAAAATTGGGATTAATGTGTTATGCAAAAGAAGGATTATATTATCCGAAAATATATGAATGACAGAGGTCACTTTGTGATGAAGCTCTTTAACCCGCCCCCCCAATCGACCGACCATTTTTGGTACCTTTTTTTTTTTTTTGCTAAAACTTTCGCTTTTGGTGAGAAACATCGAAAATTCATAGAGAAATCGCTCACCTGAGGTTTAAAATACTCATTACAGGTAGGAGAGCCTCCTTACCTTACTGGGTTTTCTATCAGGCTGGCACCAAAGAAAACGAGTTCTATGGGAGGATAACTATTTCACACCACTCATAAACGGTATTTATTTATTTACTGTTACGAATTTATATGTAGTACAAGAGTATATTGGTTTTCAAGCAGTAATATAGGCATTATAAGCATTGTTTTACTCACTAATACCTGACCTTTTTTTGCCATATTACCTGATCATCATTTCTAACTGTTTCTTCCTCTAATGCTATGTAAAGTTTGTCCTCCACATTGTCATTGATTGGGGAATCACTCTGGCCCTGAATTTCGTACCGTGGCATGACATGGCTATACTGGCCAGGTCACTGATAACAGGTGAATTGCTGAGAAAAGGGCATACAGGGGGGGGGAGGAGGTCATGCTGGGTAAGGCATTGTCTCTGCCTGGCATCTTGTTGAGGCAGGTGTCCCGTGTATACGTACCAAAAATGACTCGCGAAAATTGAAAATTTTGGAAATTATGAACCTTGCAATTGCAGGACGTTGAAGTACGTCCTCGGGATTAGCTGTGACAAAACGTGAGGACGTGGAAGTACGTCCTCGGGATGGCGCGGGTTAACTGACACATAGCAGTTGGTAATGAATTGTATACAGATATTAAGGATGAACAGGAACAGATTCCTGAATCGATGCCAGTGATTCTGGAGAGATAGATACCACAGAATCGACTCTAAAACTTTAGAACTGATTCTCCTATAGCAAATACTGCCACTGACTCATGTCACGTGTTGCTGGATACGTAGAGTAAGTAAAGTCGAGGCCAGTGGTGAGAAATGGCCACTCATTCCGGTGTGGGCAAGTCCAGCAATTCGGAGTTGGCCTCAGCGGAAGTGCCCCTGCCTTGCACATCAGGCGTGATATAATAATCGATTCCAAAAAGCATAAACATGACTCCTGTTAGTTTATCTTTCAGCTGTAAAAGGGACATAGTTAACTTAGAATTATACAGTGAAGGTATGTTTATAGAAGAAAAATACAATTATACATAAATATCATATTTCTGTAAACAATTTTAAAAACACAAGTTTATTATAGCTATGCATTAAATAATTATTTGTGTTTTCAGTCTCCCACAGTGCTATAAGAAATCGCATTCATCGAGTTACTCTGCCTCGTATAACCGACAGTATTTGCTTACTTTGAGGAATCGATTGTGGAATCTACTCCAGCGAATACATTGGTACTGGGTATCGGAACTTTCGATTCTGAATTTATCGTTTCTTGTCCAGCGCTTAACAAATATATTTCGTCTCATAATACAGTGAATAACTGTATGACCCATTTCACTATGCATGCTATTGATTGTTCGTTCCCTTTCGACCTTTATCTTCATGAGTTTCTGGGATCTATTTTACCTCACGAAGAGGTGGGAAAGATCAGGATGGTGCAGAGATTGCAGAAATTCTTTATGGAAAATATACGTCAAACTGTAAAGTGGACTGAAATAAAGCTTTGCAACTTAATTTCCGTATTTAATTTGAACTACGCTCATAATACGAATTTATATCTGTTCCAGAGCATTTGTATGTGACTGCTGTCATAATCTATTGTTAGTCTTTTGATATAGCTTAGTAATAAAGACGGCGAGATAGTAGTTTTAGACAAGGTTAAAGCAGAGAGCTGAGTGACAGAAGTAAAGCCAATGTTAGGAAATCCGGTAAGTAAAAACGAGGTGGTTTGTGAACTTGTAGAGGATGATATGAGAATCATATATCACAGGTTTCTACAACATATTTCCCAGGCTTTCAGGTTAAACAGAATAACTTATATAAATCCTTCCATTCTGTACACACATAATACCTGAATGCCTCGTTGGTGTTGTTTGTGTTGGTGTCAAGGACGAAGATGACAGATCGGCAGGTGGTCCATCTGTCCCCCCACACCCAGGCTGGAAGAGCTTCTTGATCCGGGGTTCCATCAAATACCAATACCGCAGGACTTACTTGCCTGGATTAAACATAATATTTTCATAACTATATGTCATCAGTAATGGTAACTTAAGTATTCAAGCCCTACAGTAGCTGTTTTACACTAGTTAGCTTCAGGGAAATTTATTCATCAGGCAGATCCAAGCCACAGTCAGGGGAAGAGGCTTGTCCACAAAGCATCGAAACTGGTTTTAATTTCATGTACAAAGAAGTTCTGAGTCAAGTTATGCAGCTTCAATTTGCTCTTACACATCTGTGACTATAATTTTCGTACACTCTTTCCACGGATGTGTGTGTGCTGCCATTTAAGTTACACTCTTTCCAGTGTGGCATTTGCTATGAAAGAAAGAAGCAACGAGTGTGCTTTTTTTTTTTTTTTTTTTTTTTATGCGAGGAAGAAGGAACTAAAGGCCATGAGCCCGCAGTAACAGTTCCCTCCAAGAGAAAAACAAAATACAATATAGAGCCAAATTCAAGATCCGATCATTTTGAGATGCCTGGACACACTGCGTTTGAAAGACTGGAGATCATAGGCAGCAGGAAATACAGACAGAGGGAGACAGTTCCAGAGCTGACCTGTTGCATAAATGAAAGACTGGGAGTAACGGTTAATTCTTGCATTAGAGAGTTGGACAGAAAAAGGATGAGAGTCTGCTGCCAGACGGGTGCTACGCGCCTGTCGTAGAGGTGGAGGAATGCAAGCAGACAGTTCAGAGGAGCAGTGACCATTAAGGTAGCGATAGAAAAGAGATAAAGATGCAACAGTGCGGCGAAGAGACAGAGGTTGAAGGGAGTCAGTAAGAGGAGGAGAGTTAATGAGACGAAAAGCATTTGACTCCACCCTATTGAGAAGAGCTGTATGAGGGGAGCCTCCCCACACATGAGAGTTGTACTCCACACAGGGGCGGATAAAACCCCTGTATAGAGTCAACAATTGCGCAGGGGTAAAGAAAGAGCGGAGTCGGCTTAGCACACCCAATCTCTTGGAAGCAGATTTTACAAGAGATGTAATATGATCTTTCCAAGATAAGTCCCGAGTAAATGAAACCCCAAGCATGTTCAAGGATGATGTAGGATTAAGCTGAATATTATTAAACATTAGTGGGTATACCTGTGGAAGATTTTGTCGGGTTGAAAGGTGTAAGAACTGAGTCTTAGATGCATTAAAGACAACCATATTATTTTTACCCCAGTCAGAGATACGAGCCAAGTCAGACATTAGGTGTGCCACAGCCTCATCCCTTGTTTGTTGAAGTAACTGTTGAGATGGGCGTTGCGGGAACCGAATGGAAAGGTGAAGGGTGGAGTCATCAGCGTATGAGTGGATAGGGTTAGATGTACAGCTTAGAAGATCATTGATGAATAAAAGGAAGAGAGTTGGTGATAGGACAGAGCCCTGAGGAACACCACTGTTGATAGATCTAGGAGAAGATATTAGGCAAAACAATTTTTGAAACATACAAAATGCTGAAAAATAGCTTTTGTTCGTATCGCCATTTCTAAGAAGGGAGAATATTGGATAAAGCGAGGAACGTCCAGTGGTACCCTTAACAAGCAGAAATGGCAAGACATTTGAAAGGGTGCGTCATTTGGGTCAATCGGACATAAGTATGAAGGTAGAGCATTATGAGATGAAACCGAAATTTCATTTCGGTCACATCAAGCAATTTTAAATGATGATTTTGGCACGAGACATTAAAGCTTGTGCCACGACTGCTGATGCCTGAGCACAAAGGGTACCGGCTGATCTCATCCACTGAAATGCTTTGTTATGCAGAATCTGATGCAGACTTTCTCAGATCAATAATTCCTGGTGATGACTCGTGGATCTCTGTCTCTAGGCCTTCAGTTTGGAAGTCCCCATCATCAAAAATACCCAAGAAAACTCGTAAAGTTCAGAGCAGATCTAAAATTTTGCTACTGTCATTGATCGAGATGGCAATATTAACCATTAGCACATTCTAGAGGGTCAGACTGAATAAGGAGTATTAATCATCATCGTCATCATCATCCGGGGCTCCTTTCCCACTCTAGGGCAGGGTGAAGAGTAGCAATGTCCAGACAGCCCAAATTTGCCCAATCCAATGGGTTACGCTTCCATTTACTCATTATTCAAGCTCCCAGAATCCTGGCTCTATCGGATACGCCAGCAACATTCACCACATTTTATAGCTTCATATAAATGTATCCAACAGAGTCAGTCCAGATGCTGCCGCGTTGGTATGGTATGGTAAAGATTCCCCCTTCGTTCTTGTAGAAGGTGCCTGGCCGTAAGTTAGCCCAGTCAGTGAGGTCAGGCGTTAATACGTAAGTGGTAGAGGCAGTCTTAGCAGCCCCTCAGCTGTTTTGTTGATTGAAGTTAAAGTAGAGAGATACACACAAACACACACACATTTATACATATATACATGTACACATCCATATATACATACACATATATACATACAAACACACACACATGTATATATATATATATATATATATATATATATATATATATATATATATATATATATATATATATATATATATATATATAACAACACAGGCACACCATAGGCATACACGCTAGGTGGGAGGGGGAGCAGAAAGCACAACTTGAGTTAGAACAGGGAGGGAAGTCGTGGCTACAACATAGGCTGCAGCATATCGGAGGGTAACTGTCGGTCTGGCAGCTGCATGGGTTCAGGGTATATCAGGATTGGGAAGGGGGTATCTTTTCCTGATCCGGGAGGTGGCTGGACATCTGAGGAGGTAGTGCAGGAGGGGGAAGGGGGTGGTTATCTGGCAGTGCTGGCACTCAGAATTAGGGTCTGCATCCTCATCCACAATCTCAGAAAAACACTTATAACCAAGACCAAGGTGGCACAGGCGATTAAGTGTTTTTGTGTCATACCTGGTGTTAACTGGCAGGGACTTATATTGTGTGGCCACAGCATACCATCTGGCAGAGGGGGAACCCAATTGTACATGATGATGGTGATCTGCTTTAGTTAAAGCAGCTGTCTTATGTCTGATGGAGCATTTGACCTGGCTTAAGGTGGTTGGTATTTCAAGGTCAATATTGGGTCTATCAAGGGCAGTCTTCGCTGTATGGTCAACCTTTTCATTCCTGACAATGCCGACATGGATTGTAATCCAATTGATGGTGATCGATCCCCCTGCATTGCGGATTGCGATGGCAGTGTTGAAAATGTCATATATAAGTTTAGTGTTGTCACTGTGAGTGTGTCGGTGAAGCGTGTGGATGGCTGAAGCTGAGTCTGTGTGTATGATGGTGGGGGATGTAGGGACGTGCTCTAGGACGTCAGAGATGGCAGCAGAGATAGCTGCCAGCTCAGCTTGAAGGGTGGAGGCTCCATCTGTGATGCGCAAGCCATGGAAACGATCCCCACACACAAAGGCTGCTCCGGCCTTTGAAGATGTAACTGAGCTGTCAGTGCAGTATGTGGCCGAGTCAGGGACTGCAAGGGTGGCGATTCGTCTGAGCCCCTCTTGACGTATCAGTTGGGTGGGGGTTTGGGTCTTGGGTGGAGAGCGGGGGATGATGAGATTTAGCAGAGGGGGGCTCCAAGGGGGCTGAGCCTGGTAGGTGGCTCCATGTGCAGTAGAGACCTGAACGATGTAATCAGCCAGGTTGTATTCATGAATAGGATGCATGGTGCTGTGAACCCAGCAGTGTGACAGTAGGTCAGGGTGGAGATTAACTGCTGCTATGAGTTGGGGCAGGAGTGGGAGGGGAGAGGCGTTGTGGGCTAACTTGGCTGCGAGACCAGCCACTCTAGCCCCTATGTGGAGGTGTAGTGACTCCAGGTTACACTCCAAGCGGAGGTTGCAAAGGCGTGTCCACTTGGGGGCTCCAGTCATAATCTGCATAGCATGATTTTGGATGACCTCCAGTTTGTCAAGCAGCGGAGAGTTGATAGTAGGGAGTGCTGGGGCCACATAGTCAACCAAGGCTCTGATGGTCTGTATATAAAAGAGGTGGAGGACTTTGTAAGTTGCTCCTCTCCCCTTTCCTGCCAAGGACCTCAGTGCATTAAGGCGGAGCTTCGTTTGTTCTCGGAGGTGGTTAACTTGTTGGTTAAATGAAAGTTTGGAGTTGAAGATGACTCCAAGGTACTTGTGCATGGTGACGTATTCAATTATGGAATTGCCAAGGTGGAGCTGGTCTGTAGGAGGGTTGATGAGGAAAGGGAGGGCCTTGGTCTTTTGGGGGTTGATCTTAAGCTCCAGTTCTGTACATTTTCGGTGGAGTCTCGTCAAGGACCTCTGGGCTTTAGCATGGTAGGGGCCCCCATGGACGACCAAAGTTATATCATCTGCATAACAGAGGAGGTGAACTCCGGGACCTAGGTCCACTTGCAGAAGGCAGTCTATTAAAATATTGAAGAGCGTGGGGCTGAGAATGCTGCCCTGTGGGATGCCATTCGTGTGCTGGTATTCTGAGGATGTGTGCCCCTGGAAGTGGACTGCTGCTCTCCGAGCCTGGAGAAAACTTTCCAGCCAGCTTAGGAGGCGACCCTTAACCCCCCCTGCTTGCCAGGGCTGCCAGGATGACCTCTGGGCATGCCAGCTCGAAGGCCTTCTCCAGGTCAATAAAGACAGCTAGGCCTCCGCCGCCATGCAACTCAGAGAAGAACGAACTCAGGCACTCAGCAGTCCCCTTACCTCTGGTGTAGGCATAGATGTGGCTATGAAGGGCTGGCAGGAGCCAGTCAAGCCGCTGGAGCACCATCCTCTCGTCAGTCTTGCATAGGCAGCTGAGAAGGGAGATGGGCCTGAAGGCTGTGGAGTCAGGTGGTTTGGGGATGGGGTGAATGGTGGCAGTCTTCCACTGCTCAGGGAGTTTGCCCAGGGACCATGAATGGTTAAGTATATCTAAGAATATCGCTGTGGCGCCAGCGTGCGTAAGCATGGAATACATGATACCATCTGGGCCTGGGGCAGTGTCAGTGCTGGTTTTGAGTGCGTTATCAAGTTCGTGCATGGTAAACAACTAATCACAGTCCGCGGGGGTGGTCTTGCAGGTGTGTATCAGATCTGATCTGGCCTGGTGTACGGCTTCCTGCTGATATCTATTGTCTTCAGAAAGCTGGGTGGGTGAGGTCTGCAGAGCAAATGCAGCTGCCAACCTTTCAGCCTCTCCCTGTGGATCGGGGTGAGAGGGGGGACGAGGTGGGAGGGGGCTAGAGACGCTCCTCAGCTTCTTCCAGATGCTCCCCAGCTTCGAATGAGCTTCTAGGGACCGACACCATTCCAACCACTTTGCTAAAAAGGGAGGCAAAATCCCTGATCATGCACATCTCACAACATTCATCCAGCCAGCTCGATCTCTTGTCAGTTCTCTAGCCTCACCAACTTCCAAAAATGTCTTCCTCACACACTCATCCACCACATCTCTCCACCTTCTCCTCGCCTCCTTCTTCCTTCAAATTCGCTCAGATATACTATACCTTTTTCGCCACTCTATTGTTATCCATTCTCTTCACATTACCATACCACCTTAGTACACTCTCTTCGATTCTGATGTCCACAGACTTCCTCACTCCACATCTTTCACGAATCACATTATTTCTTATCCTATCCACCCTCTGTACTCCACCTACATCCTCAGCAGTTCCATCTCCACTGCTCTTTTTCTTGACTTTTCATTTTCATGCCACACCATTGTCTCACATCCATATGATAAAGTTGGCACTATCACTCCTTCATGCAAGCCTCGTGCAGCTGGAACACTCAAGCCTCTGTTGCTTATCAAGGCTTTCATTGCACCAGGACTTTTCTTTCTAGTGTCACTCTACTTTCCACTTCTTTTGCACATTTTCCCCTCTTTTCTATCACTGTACTCAGGTATATGAACTCTCTCACCAATTCCAGTATCTCTCCAATCACTGTAACATCACACTTGGAGTCACCTTTCTCAATAACCATCACTTTACTCTTTTCTACATTTACTCTCAAGGCACAACGCTCACAGACCTCAGCAAAACTCTGCACTAGCCTACCAAGTTCCTGTCCGGTACTTGCAAGCAGGACTGCATCATCAGCATACAACAAATTTGAGATATTCCATCCATCACCATTAATTACCAGTGCCATCCCACTCTCCATTACTCGTGTTTTTACTTCTCTCACCACCCTCCATATCTATATATTGAACAACCATAGGGATATCACACAGCCTTGTTGCATGCCCACACCAATCGTGAACTATTCACTTAGATGCCCATTAACCCTTACACATGCTTCACTACCATCATAAAAACTCTTGAGGAATATTACTTACATCTCTCTCTCTCTCTCTCTCTCTCTCTCTCTCTCTCTCATCTCATCTTATCAGCCATTTGTGTGTCCACTGCAGGACCGGCCTATCCTCACGGAAGTGGGGATGATACAGCCAATATATCTCTACCGAGTGGCTTAGGCTCTGGTAGAGATTGTATGTAGGGTAAGAAGTGTTTGTAAGTGTAATTGTAGTGTTGTAGTGGCTTTGGATGTGTGTGTAGTCTGTGAACCAAATGTAATCGGCCTGCACAAGCCGACTGGGTGCAAGCATACTTTACGGCATGCGACACTGGTTCAACCACAGCACCCTTTGTGTCGGCCAAAGCAGAACATGGGCAGAAGAACGTTCCCAAAGTTTATTACCCTGGCGGGGCACAAACCCTCGTTCTTCAGTGTACGAAAATGCGCACTTTACCACTGTACCACAGACTCCATATTATATATATATATCTATATGTATATCTATATCTATATATCTATATCTATATATATCTATATGTCTATATCTATATATATCTATATGTCTATATCTATATCTATCTATCTATCTATCTATCTATCTATATATATATATATATATATACACACACACACACACACACACACATACAGTAATCCCTCAATTATCTAGACTAAATAGAGCCAAAGGCATGTCTGGGTAGTGGCAAAATCCGGATAATGAACACTGTTTCCCTACCACACCCAGATCCTACCTACACCCACCTCCAACATATACCCAACTCATATGTACAGTGTCTATGCTTAATTTAGCAGTGTTTTCCGGTCATTCAGGCATATTAAGCCATCAAAACACACACAGGCATATCAAAAGTCCTGGTAAACACCAAGAAAGCCATGCAGAAAAATCATTGAAAACCAGAAAACACCCTATCTATTCACTACTGTATGTACAGTAATCCCTCTTATTTTGGTACTGTTTCCAGGTCATTGTGGCATATTTCGGCATCAAAACATACATAGGAATATCCTTAATAATTTTCAACACCAAGGAAACCATGCAGAAAAAACACTGAAAACCAAAAAACACCCTACCTAAACACTACTGTATTTACAGTACTCCTCCTTATTTTGGTAGTTCTTTCAGGTCATTCTGGCATATTTTGGCAGTAAAACATACTGTGAGAAATTTTTGACTTTGTATAAATCGGTATCCTCTGTCGGGGCAACAAGATGTACGAAATTTCTAGTATTTTCTAGTAAACAACTCGTAGGTCCTTACTCGTCCCTAAGATTGTCTTTAAGTAATTTCAGAGAAGTCTCATAGGGTTAGGTGAACCATGACTTACACCTTAACTTACCTAACTATTACTCTTCTATCTCCTAGCTAATCCCCTCTTGAATTGGCCAATTCGTTAAGGTTACTTAGTTAGGGAGTGTCGGACAACAAATGATGATGAGCCTGCTTTTTTATTGATTGCTTGGGCTGTCAAGCGCCCTTGAGATGCGTGTGTACAAACGTGCTAGCTTGATGATGTCTAGGAGCAGAGAGATACAAATGGCTAGGTTCTTCTCCCTCATTGGATTTGAAGGTGCCAATTATTAACCCCTTAACCGTGGGGCATCACTTTCGTGATGCTTGGGAGCAAGGGATCATACTGCGGTGCATCACTTTTGTGATTCTGTGTTATTTTGAATTCGCCTGGGCTTTCGAGTGGTGGTTTGTATCATCTATCAGTACTGCCAATGTCTAACACTAGTCAGCACTCCTAATCTCATCTGTACTCCCATCCATTGTTGACAATTTAGTCATTTCTCCCCTTTCTTGACTCCCCTCCCTACCTCCCCTCCATTACCCTCTCCTCTCGCCTGCCCGGCCGTGCTACGCTAAGTAGATCATCCCCGGAATTTTCCACTGATTTCATCCATTGAAATAAGCCCTATGCCCTATTCTTATACCAAATAATATATACAAAAATGAAATAAGGTAAGTGATAGTGCCATACACCTGGAATTGGCTAATTATCACCTGACAACACCTCACATGCACTCGTTTCCTAATTTTCGCTGTTTATTTCCCCATGAACTATGCCATATAATCTATTCTCGTAATAAAATTATATATAACAAAGGAAGGGAGAAGCCTAAGTGGTATTTATATTCACCTGGAACTACCTAATTTATTATGTATTGTCTAGATTTCCTGCCAGTCATTTCATAGCGTATATATTAGCAGCTGTCACCAGGCTGACAATGGCAGCATTCCACTCCCCCTAGGCAGGTCATCACACTGTATTCTACGCCAAGTAAATCTTCCCTGGAATTTTCTACTGATTTCATCCATTGAAATAAGCCCTATGCCCTATTCTTATACCAAATAATATATACAAAAATGAAATAAGGTAAGTGATAGTGCCATACACCTGGAATTGGCTAAGTATCACCTGACAACACCTCACGTGCACTCGTTCGCTAATTTGCCCTGTTTATTTCCCCTTGAAATATGCTGTATAATCTTTTCTTGTAATAAAAATATATCTAAGAGAGGAAGGGAGAAGCTCTAAGTGATATTTACATTCACCTGGAACTACCTAATTTATTATGTATTGTCTAGATTTCCTGCCAATCATTTAATAGCGTATATATATTAGCAGCTGTCACCAGGCTTACATTGGCAGCATTGCACTCCCCCTAGGCAGGCCACCACACTGTATTCAGTTTACTGTCGTCTTTCAAGGTGAAAGCACGTCGGATTCGCTCCTGTCCAATTCCGCCGCTTTTTAGCTCCATGCAAAGGGCCCTGTGACCTCTACCCCCTACTAAACCTTGTGTGGAAAGGGGTAAAGGGCTAAGTGACTGATGTGGAACGTGAAATGGTTAATTTGTCAATGAAAATGATAAGACTGTGACTACGATCTTTCTGGTGAGTAAAACAGTGCAAGTGGAAATGTAAATAATGTGTAAATAATGTGTAAACAGCAAGTGAAAGCAATGAATGTAAATGTAAGTGAACAGTGGAAAATAGTTTTATAAGTTACTGCAAGTGACAGTGCATAACACAGTGTAAATAAAATAGAAATGTAAGTAATGTAAATAAAGTAAAGAATGTAAATAGAAATAGAAATGAGTAGTAATATAAGAATACGAGTATATATACTAGGAGTAATGAAAGTGAATGGTTGGCGAGTAGAGGTAAGGGAGAAGATGAGAGAGAGAAGAGAGAGGTATATGTGAGCACGAGAAGGGAGGTTAAGAGACTGGTGAAGGAGAGAAAGAAGAAAGTGGATGAAGAGTTTGGGAGGAATCTGAGTGTGAAATGGAGGGAGAGTAAGAAATTGTTTTGGTGGAGGTCAAGAAAGTAAGGCAGTGTGAAAGGGGAAGTAATAGGGGAGTGAAAGATAGGAATAATAGATTGTTGGTGGAGAAGAGAGAGAAAAGGGAGGAGATGGAAGGAACACTTTGAGGATTTGTTGAATGTAGAGAGTGAGAGCAGTATGAGTATAAGTGGTTGGGGAATGGCTGGGAGAAGAAGAGATGAGAGGAGGGAGGGAGAGATCAATAGGGCGGAAGTAGTGGAAGCGATGAAGAAGATTAAGCTGGGAAAGGCCCCTGGAATTGATGGAGTGTGTGGTGAAATGTTTAGGTATGGGGGTGAGATTGTTGTGGAGTGGATATGGAAGTTGTGTAGATTGGCTTGGGAAGAGGGAAGGGTTCCAGAGGACTGGAAATCAGTATAATTGTTCCTCTGTACAAAGGACAAGGGAGAGAGAAGTATGTGGTAACCATAGCGGTATTTGCCTTCTTAGTGTGACTGGTAAAATATATGGTAGAATGCTCATATGATAGGGTGAGGCATATGACAGAGGAGCTAGTTGGAGAAGAACAAGGGGGATTTAGGAAGGGAAAAGGGTGTGTAGATCAGATATTTGTTCTAAGATGTTTAGTGGAGAAGTATCTAGAGAAGGGAAGGAAAGTGTATGCTGCCTTCATGGACTTGGAGAAAGCTTATGACAGAATAGACAGGCAAGGTATGTGGAAGGTATTAAGAATATAGGGGAAATTGTTGAGTGCTGTGAAGAGTATGTACGAGGGAGCTAGGGCTACAGTGCGAGTGGATGGTGAGCTGACTGAGTTCTTTGATCTCAATGTGGGACTGAAACAGGGGTGTGTGATGTCTCCATGGCTGTTTAATATATATATGGATGGGGTTGTAAAGGAGGTGCAAGGTAGGGCAGTGGATGTGGGGCTGGCCCTAATGAATGAGGGTGAGATTTGGAAGCTTCCTGTGTTGCTGTTTGCTGATGATACAGTATTGTTGAGTGAAGATGAATGGGAGTTGCAAGGTTTGGTGAATGAATTTGGGACAGTGTGTAGGAGGAGGAAGCTGAAAGTTAATGTAAACAAAAGTAAAGTTATGGTGTTTGAGAGGAATGAAGTCACAGAGTGTGCAGTGAGGTTGGATGGTGAGGATATGGAGAATGTGAGTGCATTCAAGTACTTGGGTAGTGTGATGAGTAAGGATGGAACTTTGGGGGATGAAGTATGTGAAAGGGTACAGCAGGGAAGGAAGGTTGTTGGTACACTGAAAGCAATGATGAGAAATAGGGAGGTGAGTATGGAAGTTAAGAAGTCACTGCATGATGGTATTGTGATCCCTACCCTGACGTATGGAAGCGAGGCGTGGACCTTGCAAGAGGGGAACAAGTCAAGAGTGAGAGCAGTGGAAATGAGCTATTTGAGAGGAGTATGTGGAGTGACGTGGAGGGACAGGTTGACGAATGAAGAAGTGAAGGAACGTTATGGGGTAGATGTGGATGTGGTTGAGAAGATTAGGAGAAATACACTGAGGTGGTTTGGACATGTGGAGAGAATGGAGAATGAAAGACTGACTAAGAGGGTGTATGTAGGTGAGGTGGAGGGAGGGAGAGGGAGGGGTAGACCGAGGATGAGGTGGAGGGAGGGAGTTGAGAGGTATATGAGGGAGGAGGGGGTGAGTTGGGGGGAGGATAGTCAAATGGTGGGTGACAGAGTGACTTGGGGGTGTTTTGTCTGTGGCCACCCTTTGCGGGATTAGGGCGTCGGGCTATAGCTTGATAGATAGATAGAATGAAAGTGAAAGTTTCACTCTAGCATGTATGAATACTATGAGTTATGAAAGTGAAGGTGAAAGTGACAGATTCACTCTCAATGCTAGTATACAGGATGAGAAAGAGAATGCTACGTATTTTACTGAAAGAGAAATTGAATGCCTACAGTGACAATAAACTACTATTACTGAAGGAAACTTATGGATAAAGACTGTAGATATATATAAGTGTTATATAGTAATATAAATATAAAGTGTGAGTGTTTTTATGAATAATAAATGACAGAACACCAGCGGCGAATGATCGCAAGTGGGAAGGTCATACGTGCTCGTAATTTTCATTGTTTTCACTGTTTTTTTTTTTGGAGTATGGATCCCAAACTATTTGAGAATCATAGAATAGTGTTTCTAGTGATAATATCAGGCTGTGGTAATCATATTATGGGTTGTCGGGAAGTGTAAAGTGGAGACTTCGTTACTCAACTTTAGAGGTCTCCACAAGTCCTACGGTACTCGACGAAGGCTCAACAAACATCCCAGGAGAAAGCTGAAGGTATGTGCCATAGGCATATATAATTTTAATATTCAAGGACTAATAACTGATTTTTGGCAAATATTTTTAGAGAGTCTGTCGGAGCACGAATATGCCCGTGGGACACGCAAGTCAAAGCAAAACAAGCCCGCAGTTTAGGGGTTAATTAATTACAATGCTACATACAGTTAGCTTACATCATGATATATACAGGACGAATCTAACTATTTAATCTAATTAAACTGAAGCCAAACCAAATATTCCCTTCACCTATGTAAATATGTTAAACCTACATCTGCTTTTATGTGAGGCATCTCATCCTCTAGTCACGTCATCTAACGCACAGATGCAGTTTGGGTCAAGGGAACTTTCCAGATAATTACATGTACTTACATTTTAGTTGTCCATGAGGGTTAAACGCATCAGGATTGAATTTAACAATAATATGAATTATTAAAGAGAGCGTAATTTCTGGGTTGAAAAACCACTTGAATAGTTGTTAACGATCTCAGGTTTTCCTCTGCTTTCTAACTAAGGACGACTATTTTAAAAACTAGAGAGCGCAACTCTGGGGGAAAATATTTCCCACAGTTTTGGAGCCAGGCCAAAAATGATACGTTGCATCATATAATATGACCCTTAGCCAGGAGTTCCCTCCTTAGTTATCAAGAACCCTGTGCTGCGGCCCTTCTAGGTCGCGCATCCTGACCCGTTTGATCTCCACCATCCCCTGTATCTGGGATAGCCACTAACTCAAGGGGTAACAGTTTATCAATAGGTTTTATGCTGGTATGTCCCCTACATTTTATTTATACGAGTCTCGGCACCCCCTCTGAATCAGGGTGCATGGAGATCACCTTAGCTAATGGCCACTGGGATCTTGGTTGTTCTGTTTTCATTAAGACCACATCTCCTATGTTTATAACAGACTTATTGCTGGCAGCCCGAGCACCATAACATCTTTCTTGTAGGTTCAAAAGATATTCTTTGCTCCAGTGTCTATTCCAAGTATCCAATACCCTTTTCAGGCTTTGATATCCCTCCCGCAGATGTTGTCCTAAATCATTATTTTTAATGATAGGATTATCTACTTCTTCTTGAATATCCACACAAGGCACCGGATGGAGCTTTCTGCCATATAACATATGAGCCGGTGTCAAGGCCTCAATCGAAACGCTAGTGTCATCTAAATAAGTTAGGGATATATTATTAATCCTATTTTCAATTTCAGTTGTCACTGTTCTTAAATCCTCTCTTGTGATTTTAGTTCTGTGTAATGTTTTCCTTAGGCAGTTCTTGGCAATACCAATCATTCGTTTGGTAAGTCCATTTTGCCATGGTGCTCTTGGAGCTATGAACTGCCAGGTACAATTTCGTATTCCCAGTGCCAACTTAACCTTTGGTTCATTGATTATGTTCAACAATAAAGGTGCTGCTCCAACGAAATTAGTTCCGTTGTCACTTATTAATTTGTAAGGACAAGCCCTTCTAGTGGCAATTCTTCAAAAGACATTCAGGAATATCTCTGAGCTCAGATCTTCCGCCATTTTGGTCCAAAGACTGCAGCACACCTGCATGGAGAGTCAATTCGTGGGCTTCCTTTACAATTAACTTTACAAAGTATCCACTCATGGGTAATAATATGGGATGTCTAGTACGGAGAGGCAAATCGGCCTTTATTATGCGGCCCCAGGATCTAATCAGACCCTTTCTAAGAATAAGCCTAAATCTTTTATCAGCTTATTCTTGTTCCCAGTGCCTTGGCCTAAAACGTCATGTATCTCTCCATAATAGTTCTTTTGTATTCTTTTCAGCCAATATTCCATGGGATCTAACTTCTAACACCCCACTTTCTTATTTAAAAATTCAACAACTAATTTACTGGTGTTAATAAGTTGTCTTATTGATGAGAATCAGCTAATATCAATTACTTCTGCTCAGATACTACAGGATGCAGGTTTACTACACCAATCTCAGCAATACAATACTGTTTCTGCTCAGGCCAATCTTTAGTGAGTAACCATTTAGGACCTTTAAACCACAAGTTATCTTTGATCAGTCTCTTTACAGTCAAACCTCTCGAGAGCAGATCAGCTGGGCTTTGTTTAGAGGATACATGCATGAATTTAAAATTGGAAGACAGCTCTTTAATAGTCTTCACTCTATTTCGGACGAAAGGAATTTTACTGTCTTCCTTCCCTATCCAGTAAAGACAAATCTCACTGTCAGTCCATATATAGGTATCCTCAAACTGAGTATCAAGAGTAGTGGTCAAACGCCTAGCCAATTTAGTTCCAACTTCTATTGAAGCCAGTTCCATTTGAGGTAGGGTTCTTCCTTTAATTGGTGCAACTCTGGCTTTGGACATAATAATCTTACTATCCTCATCTGTTGTGCAATAAGCTACTGCTCCATAGGCCCTTTGAGAAGCATCACCAAATATGTGTAAGTGCAACTTCTACCTACTGCTTATTTCCCTGAGAATACATATGGTTGATGTAGTTTCAAACTCTTTTCTAATCTGTTCCGATGGTTCCGCATATGTCTCACCTAATTCCGTGTCCCAGTCTAACCTTTCTCGTCAAGCCTCCTGCACTAAACATTTGCACCTAATAACAATAGGACTGACCAAATCTAATGGGTCAAATAACCTGGAGACCAGACTTAACAAGGACCTCTTGGTGAGAGTGACATCAGAGAACTTAAATGGTTTCAAACTTATTACATCAGCTGTTGTATCCCAGTTAAGACCTAACACATTTTGAATTTTGGGAATGTCAGAATTTGGATAGTCCTCTTGTATTTTATTCTTGAAAAGCGGTGAATTTGTATTCCAGCTCTGTAACGGCAACTTTGGCCTCCCACATTCGGAATTGGCTACTTCATAAGCCTTCAATGCTTCCGACTCTGTATCAGCAACACCTTGCAAATAATCCATGTAAAAAGCCTGCCCTATTTCTGGGCATCTTGCATTTTCAAAATAATGTTTTAAAGTGTTGCAAAGTAGGAAAGAACTAGAACAAGAGCCAAAGAGCACCGATCGGAAACAGTAAGTTTTCATAGGACTATCCTCATTTTGAGGATCCTGACCCCAGAGGAATTTTGTAAATTTCCTGTCCCCCTCTCTCAGTCCTATTCTACTAATGTCTGCTGTATAAGCATAAGGTTTCTCTCTAAATCTTAGGAACACAATCCCTAGCTTCTCTGTTAGTGTTGGTCCAGAGTATATGCAATCGTTCAAGCTAGCTGATCCTTTGGACGCTTTACTACTACAATTTAACGCAGTCCTTGTGGGAGTAGTTACTGAATCCTTGCTTACAGCATGATGTAGTAAGTAATGTCCTTCTTTGTTGTTAACAGGGAATTCTACCTCTTCTATAAATTTATTCTTCAATTAATCTTTTATAATATTATCATATATGGTTAGATGTTCTGGTTTATCTCTCAACTTTTTTAGAAGAGTATTTAACTGAGCCTTAGCTGCTTGGTAATTTGTTGGTAACTCCGAATGGTTTAGTTTCCATGGTAATCCTACCCAATACTGTCAATCCTTAAACTCAATAGAGTGATTATACAAATCCAAAGTTATTTTATCTTCAGGGGTTGGTTCCTCAGAGTGTATTCCTACACTGTCTAGGTCCTACAATTTGTGTACAGGTTCAGTATTTTCATCCAACTAGTCATCTGAGTAGGTTCAAATTCTACACCTATTTTAGCTACCATCAATGACTGTGTGGGGGTAACAAAGACTGAGTCTACTAGTTTGGCCTTTCCTTTAACTTGCATTGGAAAAGGCAACTGACCTATAATAAGGTTACCTCCTGGAGTCTTGAACAACTGCACCTTATTCTTCTTGAAAGTCCTATGTAGGAATCTTCCACAAAAATCAGATCCAATTATCATTTTTGTGAGACCCACAGTATCTGATTCCACATTCCGTTTTGCCAAATTTATCCCTGAGCTTTGTCGATGATCAGAGGTTTCCTTCAGTCTTTATATATATATATATATATATATATATATATATATATATATATATATATATATATATATATATATTGTTACATAGCCTATGATTTCATCATCCTTTGTGTGATTTTGGCGCACAGTTGCTGCATGTTTGATCACGAGCGTGTTCTGCCTCAGTCCCCCCCTTCTGCCGTTATAGTGGAGTGAGTCGTTCTCTCTGTTGTACTTTGCGGGATTTTCAGCTCTCTGTCCCCATGGCTTCATTTGCGCGTCCCTCTTACAAGTTGTGTCAGGCTCTGCCGGCCCCTATATAATGAGCTCAGTCTCTGCATCATGGCCACTTAGATCTGCTCCTCATTTTGTTCACATCTCTGTCCTCCCCTGTACAATTATTATTATTGTGAGTGCTCAAGAAATCTCCAAACATCTAGCAGCTGTGTGTAATTTGAGTATAACTGTTGTTGTATTTTTTCTTGTACTGTGTAGCATAAGGTTAATTCTTAGGCCTAGTGAGGTTTTGATTAATGTTGGGTTGTGTCAGTTATTTTTGATAATAGTTTGTATCTGTAATTATTTATCTGGCATTCACTGAGTATTATCTGGTATCTCATTTTATCAGGGCTGACTTAGATAAATTTACTCTTGCTAATTTCGTGTTAATAGAGGCTATTGCAGTTAACCATATATTTAACCTGTTTTTGCCATTACATTATCCTTATGAGTCCTGAATGTTTTGTTGTTAATTTAAGCATTAAACTTTAGCTTGTAATTTTACCTAACTCTTTTGTTTTGAACCTGGAACTTTACGGGACAGTAGTGATTTTTAGTATTCTCACTTAAAGTGTACATTATCTTTCTCTGTTCCGTAACATAAATTTGGCGACCTCGCCAGGATATTCAGGATATTATCATAAGGATATTGTTTGATATTTTGTGACTGTGATATATTCATGATGGCTACTATTTCTACACTTGATGAAGCCAGGGATTTTTTGTCAAATGTGCAAACAGTGTGTGATATAGAAAACAGAACAAAGAAAGAACTTAAGCTTGTTGCTCAACAATTGGGAATTGCAGTTCACTCTCATCATTCTAAAGATCAAATTGTTGGCATGATTAATAAAAGCTTGTTTAATGTAACTCCTCCAAATGAGCAAACGCAGATTGAATTAGCTAAGTTACAGCTAGCCCTGCAGGAGGCTAAGGCTAAGGAGGCTAAATTTCAGGCAAAAGCTTAGGAGGCTGAGGCACAAGTTGAACTTGCCAGGATTCAGGCAGACCATGAGTATCGCATGAAACAAGGTGGAACTGGATCATCTAGCTCTGATGGTTTTGATGTGGCTAAAAATGTTAAACTTGTCCCTCCTTTTAATGAATCTGATTTAACAAAGTATTTTCAGTTGTTTGAGAGGGTAGCTACAGGTTTTAATTGGCCTAAGGAGTATTGGCCAGTACTCCTTCAAACTGTTCTCACCGGTAAAGCTCAAGTAACTTATGCATCTTTGCCTCAGGATCAATGTGATAATTATGATGTAGTTAAGAGCTTGATTCTTAAGGCCTATGAGCTTGTTCCTGAAGCTTATAGAGTAAAATTTAGGACAACTTATAAGCAAGATAAGCAATCCCATGTTGAGTATGCAAAAATCAAAGAAGATCTGTTAGAGCAGTGGTTAAATTCTAAGAATGTGGATTCTGATTTTGGTAAATTTAAGCAGATGATCTTGCTGGAGGATTTCAAAAGGTGTATTAGTAAAGATGTAAGCCTATATCTTGATGAGAAAAGAATAGATAATTTGTCTGATGCTGCAGTTTTAGCTGATGAGTATGTTCTCACTCACAAGAGATATTCTAGAGAAAAAGGGAAAGCTGAGAGTAAGTACGTTGCCTCTACTCAGAGTACAGGTAACAGGAAAGAGAATAAGGATGATGTTTCTCAGGAAGTAAATACCAGCTTCACCTCTAGATTTCAGAAAAGTAAATGTACTTATTGTAGTAAGCTTGGTCATACTACGGAGAGATGTTTCAGGAGACAGCGTGATGTGAACAAAAAGGAGTCTTTAAATATTCAGTCAATTGGTCTAGTGTCCACTCTTGAGAGTTCCCAGAATTCTTTAACTGAGTTAACTGAACCTGCTTTGAGGGGTAACTTAAATTCTCATGATGGAGCTCCTCTTTTGAGCAGTAACGTGGGTGACACTCTCAAGAGTTCATGTGCTAATTTCCTGTCTGATGGTTTTGTCAGTCCTCTGGACAGTAATGACAGGAAATCAGTTAAAATATATCGTGATACAGGTGCTTGCCAATCCCTTATGCTGACCAGTGTTCTAGGCTCTAATGTTAATTCCTCTGATGAAACTGTAATCTTACAAGGTGTAGGGAATAATTACTTCTCTGTTCCTCTGTGCAGAGTGAATTTAGAGTCTGGTTTTGTTAATGGTTCTGTTATGGTTGGGTTGGTTGAGACACTCCCAATGTCAGGTGTAACTTTCTTACTTGGAAATGATATTGGTGGAAGTCAAGTGTGTCCAGCTCCTCAGTTGTCTAGTGAGCCAGTGGCTGCGTCCCAGGATTGTGATGTCCCTGATGTGTTCCCTGCATGTGCTGTCACTAGGGCTAAGTCTAAAGTTACTGGTGATTTAGAGGATAATGATGATGATGATGTTATCCTAGCTGACACTTTTCTTGCTAATTTGGACCACTCACCAGATGAGGCAGTACCCCGTAGTGTTGATAATTTGTCTCGTCAAGAGTTGGTTGAGTTGCAGGTTGCTGACCCTGAGTTGAAAGGTCTAGCTAACTCTGCTTGCAGTGAGGAAGAGTCAGCTGGTGCTTCTACTTGTTATTATGTAAAGTCAGGAGTACTTATGAGGAAGTGGAGACCCCCAACAGCATCAGCCGACTGTGAATGGGAGGTTGTACATCAAGTTGTCATCCCTCGTGTTTGTAGGCAGGATATCATTAGAGTGGCTCATGATTCTAGTTTGGCAGGACACCTTGGAGTGAGGAAGACTGTGGCACGCATTTTGAAACACTTCTACTGGCCAGGTATCTTCAGGGATGTTTCCTGGTATTGTAAGTCTTGTCACACCTGTCAAGTTGTGGGGAAGTGTAATCAGACCGAAAAGGTTGCACCTCTAGTTCCCATTCCTCCTTTTGAGGCGCCTTTCACCCGTGTGTTGGTGGATATTGTGGGCCCTCTTCCTAAGACTTCTTCAGGATTTTCTTATGTGTTGACCATGATTGATATGGCTACTCGTTATCCTGAAGCCATTCCACTTAGAAATATCTCAGCAAAGAACGTGGTTAAGGAAATGCTAGGGTTCTTCACAAAGTTTGGTCTGCCTAAGGAGGTACAGTCAGACCAGGGAAGTAATTTCATGTCAAACGTTTTCAAACAGTCTCTGAAAGAGTTGGGCATCACCCAGATCACGTCTTCAGCTTACCATCCCCAGACCCAAGGAGCGTTGGAGAGATATCATCAAACACTCAAATCGATGCTCAAGAAATACTGTTTGGAACATCAGAAAGACTGGGATAAAGGTCTTCCATTCGTTGTGTTTGCTGCAAGAGAATCTCCAAATGAATCACTGGGCTTCTCACCTTTTGAACTACTGTTTGGCCATGAAGTAAGAGGACCCCTTAAGCTACTCAAGGAATGCTGGCTGTCGGAGGAAGATGACGTCAACCTGCTGGAGTATGTGATGAATTTCAAAGAACGGCTGTCCACTGCTTTACAGCTGGCGAGAGAGAATTTAGGAGCTGCTCAGGAGAAGATGAAGACTTGGTATGATAAGAAGTCCAGGTTACGCCACTTTCAGCCAGGAGATCAGGTTTTGATTCTGCTACCAGATCATGGGCAACCTCTTCAAGCCAAGTTTAGTGGTCCTTATTTCGTGGAGAAGAAACTCAGTGATGTCAGCTATGTCATCGCCACACCAGATCGTAGAAAGAGCAAGCAACTATGTCACATCAACATGCTAAAGTTATATCACAGGCGGGACGAAAATAATCCAGTCTGCACTGTAGCTGTTCCACCCGAGTCTGCAAGTGAAGCTCTCCCATGCAGTATGAGCCTGAGTGATAGTTTGGGGAAGAATCCTGATATCATGAATGATCTCCAGACTAAGCTTTCTCATCTACCACCCAAGGAAAGGCAGGAGTTTTCGGCATTACTGCAGGAGTACCCGCAAGTGTTCCGTGCCACTCCAGGAAGAACCACTGTGTTGATGCATGATGTCGATGTTGGAGACGCAAAGCCAATTAAATTGCCTCCTTACCGTGTGAACCCAGTGAAAGTTCCTCTCATCCAGAAGGAGCTTGGCTACCTGTTGGACCACAAGATGATTGAGCCCTGTCAGAGCGAGTGGAGTTCTCCTGTCACTCTAGTCCCTAAGCCAGGTGGGTCACAGAGGTTTTGCATCGACTACAGACGTGTTAATCAGATAACCAAAACAGACACTTACCCTCTCCCTCGTGTGGAAGATTGCATAGTCAAGATCGGAAAGGCTAGGTACATAAGTAAGTTTGATTTGTTAAAGGGATACTGGCAAGTACCTATGACTGAATGGGCTAGGGAGATCTCATTTTTTGTAACATTAGGAAAGACCTTTGCATGGTCTGTAATGCCATATACAGATTGTTTTAGAGTAATAAGAAATTTCCTTTGTAAATTTCTTTTTTCTTTGTGGGGAGGTGTTACATAGCCTATGATTTCATCATCCTTTGTGTGATTTTGGCGCACAGTTGCTGCATGTTTGATCACGAGCGTGTTCTGCCTCAGTCCCCCCCTTCTGCCATTATAGTGGAGTGAGTCGTTCTCTCTGTTGTACTTTGCGGGATTTTCAGCTCTCTGTCCCCATGGCTTCATTTGCGCGTCCCTCTTACAAGTTGTGTCAGGCTCTGCCGGCCCCTATATAATGAGCTTAGTCTCTGCATCATGGCCACTTAGATCTGCTCCTCATTTTGTTCACATCTCTGTCCTCCCCTGTACAATTATTATTATTGTGAGTGCTCAAGAAATCTCCAAACATCTAGCAGCTGTGTGTAATTTGAGTATAACTGTTGTTGTATTTTTTCTTGTACTGTGTAGCATAAGGTTAATTCTTAGGCCTAGTGAGGTTTTGATTAATGTTGGGTTGTGTCAGTTATTTTTGATAATAGTTTGTATCTGTAATTATTTATCTGGCATTCACTGAGTATTATCTGGTATCTCATTTTATCAGGGCTGACTTAGATAAATTTACTCTTGCTAATTTCGTGTTAATAGAGGCTATTGCAGTTAACCAAATATTTAACCTGTTTTTGCCATTACATTATCCTTATGAGTCCTGAATGTTTTGTTGTTAATTTAAGCATTAAACTTTAACTTGTAATTTTACCTAACTCTTTTGTTTTGAACCTGGAACTTTACGGGACAGTAGTGATTTTTAGTATTCTCACTTAAAGTGTACATTATCTTTCTCTGTTCCCTAACAATATATATATACATATATATATATATATATATATATATATATATATATATATATATATATATATATATATATATATATATATATATATATATATATTATCCAGTACAGCTGCTGTTATATGTCATTTATATCTGCATAATTGTATTACAGGCCTAACTTAATCAAAAGACTGACCATTCTTAGTTGTTAAGATTGTCTCTATATTATCCAGTACTGCTGTTGTTATATGGCATTTATATCTGCCTAATTGTATTACTGGCCTAACTAAATCAAAAGACTGACCTTTCTTAGTTGTTAAGAATCCTGTAATGCCTAGATTTACCTTGCCAATACTCTATCTATATATATACCTAGGCTGATTCCCCCAAGGAAAGGGAGGTAGCCGAGACAGGATGACACACTCCCCATTTACTCATCCATTCAAACACATTCATTCGCATCTTAGCCTCAAAGGGGAGAAAGGACAGATCCTCACCGCACCACACTGCACAAGGGTCAACTGCGCAGTGCAATCAGTGACATCAACAGCAAGGCCTGACAGCAGAGCTGGTTTACCCCTGCCACATCATAATAGACCCATCCCTTTACCCGCACCTGACCTGACTAGCTGATCAGACCAAATGCGGGAGAATATCCCCTCAGGGCTGCGTCATCATTAATTCATTCACAATTTCTCTCCATTTATTTCTGTCATGTACAGCCACTCTTCCTTCCTCAACAGACATCCCTCTCCCATCCAGGGCTCTCTTTACACTGTCCATCCATCCTATTCGTGGTCTCCCTCTTAGCCTTATACCTCTCACATCAGATCTAGTTATCTTTTCCACCAATCGCTCATTATCCATTCTTTCCATATGCCCAAACCATCGCAACACCCTCTGCTCAACTCTATCAGCCGTCCCCCGAACAACTGCAGTTCTCCTTCGCACTTCATCATTTCGCACTCGATCCATACGTGTTACTCCACACATACTCCTCAGACACCTCATCTCCATTACATTCAAACTTTTCCTCTCTGCTACACCCATATTCCATGTTTCAGCCCCATAAAAAGCAGTCGGTACCACAACACCCTCATACAGCCTTCTCTTTACATCCATTCTAAGCGAATGACATCTAAATACTTTTTTCATTCCTCCCAGCACCTTACCTACTTCATTCATTCTAAACTTCACTTTTGCATCTATTCTTCCATTCACACCACATGTGACCCTAAATCTTTAAAACACTCTACCTCCTCAAGCAACTCACCATTCAGAGCTATAATGATCCTCCTACCATCTACCAACCTCGTACACTTAATCACTTTACTCTTCTCATTTACATTCAATTTCCTCCTATCACACACCCTTCCAAACTCCTTTACCAACTGTCTTAATCTCTCTTCTGAATCAGCCACCAGTGCAGTATCATCTGCAAACAGCAGCTGCTTCAGATTCCACTCTCCACCATCAACATTCACCAGACTCAGACCTCCACCTAAAACTCGAGCATTCACCTCCCTTACAACACCATCCATATAAATATTAAACAATCAAGGCGACATCACACATCCCTGACGCAGCCCCACTCTCACGGGAAACCAATAATTCACAGCATTCCCCACTCTTACACACGCTGTACTATTTACATAAAAACTTTTCACCGCTTTTAGTAACCTACCATCAAGTCCATACAATCTTATAACAGTCCACAAAGCCTCCATATCAATTCTATCATACACTTTCTCTAAATCCATGAATGCCCAAAACACATCCTTGCCTTTTGCTAAATACTTTTCACACACTTGTCTCACAGCAAACATCTGATCCACGCATCCCTTCCCTCTCCTAAAGCCACACTGCTCATCACCAATCACTCCCTCTGTACCCTCTCTAACTCTCATAATTAAAACTCTACCATACACCTTACCTACAACACTCAATAGACTTACACCCCTAAAGCTAATACATTCATACTTATCACCCTTGCCTTTATACAACGCGACCAAGCAAGCACTTACCCAGTCAATTGGCACCATACCTTTCTCAAAGCACACATTCAACTGTCTTACTAACCAGTCAACAATAGTCACTCCACCACCCTTCAGGCATTTCACAGCACACCCATCCATACCTGCAGCTTTCCCTGTTTTCATCTCCTTTACTGCCTTTCCTCGTGATCAAAGAATCATTCAACTCTCCCAACACATTTATTCCTTGCACCCTTCCATCCGCCACAATCTCAGCCACCTTTTCTCCTCTACATTTAACAATCTTTCAAAATACTCTGCCCATCTCTTCCTTACTACATCCATCTCAATTAACATCCTTCCATCCTCTGCTTTTACTCGCTCTTCCTTCCCAGACTCTCCTTTTAGTACCCTTTTAACCTCCTTCGAGAACACTTTCTTATTCTGTTGAAAATTCTCAGTCAGCCGCGTACCCCAGCTCTCATTTGCTGACACTTTAGCATCACGTACAGCCCTTCTCGACCTATTCCTCTTACCTTATACCTTTCATATGACACCTCATCCTTCCTCTGCAGCCACACTTCATATGCACGTCTCTTCTCAGCCACAGCCATACTTACTTCCTCGTACCACCATTCACCTCCTTTTCTTACACCACCACCCACACGTCTCACACCACACACCTCTTCTGCATGCCCCACCACAACACTCTTAAACAACTGCCATTCCTCCTCTACACTGCCATTTTCCTGATCTTTCACTGCGTTCCACTCATCGTTCAATTTCTCCTGATACTCTATCATTTTCTCTCTTTTATCCAACTCACTCACTTTCAAAACCTCCCTGCCACACCTAACCCTCCTAGCTCTCACCCATCTCTTACCTACTCTTAACTTTCCCTCCAACAGGTAGTGGTCAGACATATCTCCACCCTCTCCTCTCAGAACTCTCACATCCAACAATCTTCCTATTACATTTCTAGACACAACCATATAGTCCGTCAATGCCAATAATAGGTAACTTTAATTTCTCCACAACGTCTTCAGAAATAAAGGTTTTCTGAGCACCCGTATCAAAAAGGGGACATGCTAATAGGTTTCTATTCTCAATCAATACCTTCACATCTGCTATTGGAACTGCAGCTCGCATTACTACTGGAGTATTCCCCTTTGCAATTGTTATATTGACTCCTGCAGGTTTAGGAACCTCATTTTTCATCCTTGGACACAGGGCACTATGATGACGATCCTTTTTGCATTTAAACAAACTTTAAATTTAATCTTACAGTCCGCGGAAGTATGTTCGGAATCCATTCAGATTATACAACACCCCAGTTCCTGAAGCTTTCCTACTCTAGAAGCATAATCAGGATACTGTTCACAAGATGCACTGGAATGTTGCTTACCATAAAATGCACAAACTTTCCAGTCCTTACCATGGAAGGTTTTAGTTCCTTAACGTCATCAGCTTGTTTATTCCTTGTTTTTCAATACTTCATCCTCAGTCTTTAAGGATATAAGGAAAGTACCTTTCTCTTCTTTAGGTACATACTTAGTCTTCTCTGACTTAGGTTTCCCAACCAGTTGGTTAGTGGTTTTTTTTCTTTATTTCAGTCATCTGTTTAATCTCAGTAGGTTTTACCTTTCCTTGCAAGTGTTTACTGAGTTTCGTCAAGCCTTTCTCAGTCTCTTCACAGAAGAAATTATCCTTTTGGTATCTACCATACAAGGCATCCTTGGTTTTTTGTAGAAGCTTTAAGGACACAGTTCTTGAAAGCACCCAGTCTGATGCCTTAATATCTTCATAAGTACCTAAGGCCTTTGAGTTACAACTCATTGCTATTCTAAAATTTTGCAAGGAATCAAAATCGTGTCTAGGTAGGGGTAATTCAATTAGAGCCTTCAGTAACTGAGTAATAACTTGGTCCCTGTCTTCGTAATTTTGTCTAAGAATAGTCAAGGCCACCTCATAATTATTTTCTTCTATTGGTAGTTCTTTTATCAGCTGATATGGTGTTCCTTTGACCTGTTCTAACAGATTTGTGAGTTTGCAGGCCTTAGGGAGATCTGTTCTATCATGTACTAAATATTTGAACTGATCCCAAAAGGATTTCCAGTTTTGCTCCTCATCAAACTCCGGAAGCGTTATTTGTGGTAACACAGCTCTCCCTCACTGTTCCACAATTTGTGTTTCCACGGCAGTCGCAGCTAATTTTGTCTCTAGTGTCATTACTACAGTTAAGAATTCTTCTAATTTACCTTCAAACTTAGTAGTTTCTGACTCTAAGAGTTCCTTATCATCAGCCTTTACTATAGCCGCTTCAAAAGATATATAACCTTCTTCGTACATATTCCATCGGTCTTTCAGTATATTTAGGAGACTATTTAATTTCTCCCTGGACAGAGGTATTTCGTCCAACGATTGTTTGCAATCATTTATTGCTTTAGTTACCCATCCAGCTTTACTATTAGAAGATCTTTGCAACAAGGAAACAGACATGTTGACTGATTTCTAATTCAGTAATTAACTATGAGTTTCAACCACAGATTTACCTCAGCTTGGTAATTATCTGATTATTATAAATTTTGAAGAGAGTAGGGATTAAGTCCACTATATCAAACCAATCCTCTTGGGTTATTAAACCTCTAGGGTTGTATTTATCCCCCCCACTAAATTTCCAAATACACATTTTCTGGCTCAGCTAATTATTCATTAAAATTTGGAGGAGTTTAGGAATTAGGTTCGTAATATCCAGTCTGTCCTCCTGGGTTATTAAACCTTTAGGGTTATATTTAATCTCCAATTTCAATTTCCAAAACATCCATTTTCCCTGAACTCGGTATGTACGTATTTCCACATCATCCACTGCAACCAAAAGTGGTAGTAGGTTATACCCAAAAAAATCAACTTTAAACACACTCAGTGCTCCGGCACACATCTCTCCACACTTGCTGGGGGCACCAAAATGTTAGAAATTTTTGACTTTGTATAAATTGACGGAGGATTAGTGCCCCTCCCCGGAAAACAACTAACTAAAAAAACAAACAAGAAGCCTCGGACAAGGACTGACCAAACGATGACGACCCAGGACTGGACAAAGGACTTGGTAATGGGTACATGGAATGTAAGAGGAGCGAATGATGAGGTGAAAGAGAGAGAGATTGTCCAGGTGCTTGAGGGTGCGAAAGTGGATGTATGTGGAATAACTGAAACAAAAATGGAGAGGAGAAAGTGTGAGAGAATGGGAGTATGGATGGGGTATATGTGCAGGAGCTGGTGAGAATGAGAGGGCAAAGGAAGGAGTATGTATAGTTGTGAGTAAAAGATGGAAGAAGAGCATAAGACAGTATGGATCAGTTGGGTCAAGGATTGTGTGGGTAAAGTTGAAAGCTGGAATACAAATGTGGGCGATTGTGTGTGTGTATGCGCCAACGCAAGATCGTGCTAGAAGAATGAGAGAAGAGTTCCGAACAAATGTAGAAGCGTGCATGGAAAAGTTTGGAAGGAATGAGAGAGTGTTTTTGATCGGTGATATGAATGGTAAATTTGGGAATGTGAAGGTGGATGGAATAATTTGTGAGTGGGGTGTGCCTGCTGAGATAGATGAGAATGGGAGTGCGTTAGTGGACATTTGTGCTGGGACGGGGTTGGTGATAACCAATACCCTCTTCAGGCATAAAATGATCCACAGGTATACATGCGAGTGATGAGAAGGGTGGATGGTGAACTGAATGAAAGGAAGGCAATGATTGATTATGTGTGTGTGGATGAAAGGATGCGAAGATGTGTAATGGATGCAAGAGCTTATAGAGGTTGGGGGAGTGGACTTTCTGACCATTACTTGGTGGTGGCCAGAATTAGGATTCAAGTAAGATGGAGAAATAGAAGAAGGGAAAGACGAGAGGAAGGAGTAGTTGCAAGGAGAGTGGAAAGGTTAGAAGAGGATGAGAAAAAGGCAGAGTATAAGAGAGAAGTGGAGGAACGATTGGGCAAATATGAATTGGAGCAGATGGGAGACGTGCAAGGTGTGTGTAGGATATTTACAGAAGAAATATGTGCAGCATGTGATGTGGTGTGTGGAAGGAAGAGAAGACGGAGAGGGGTGCAAGGAGCAGCGTGGTGGACTGAAGAGTTGAGACAGGCTGTGGCACAAAAGAAGAAAGCATACAATGAATGGATGAGAAATAGGGGTGTGGAAGAAGCTGAGAGGCGGAAGAGAGAGTTATATGTAGAAAGAGAGAGGTGAAAAGATTAGTAAGAGAGTAAGAAGAGAGTGGATGAGGAATTTGGAAGGGATTTGAGTATAAGGTGGAGGGACTGTAAGAAAATGTTCTGGAAAGAGGTGAAGAGAGTAAGGCAGGGTGTTAGTGAAGTTAGCCGGAGAGTGAAAGATAAAAATGGTAGATTACTAGTGGAGAAGGGAGAAAAAGTGAGCAGATGGAGAGAACACTTTAAGGAATTGTTGAACATAGAGGATGGAATTAATGCGAGTATAAGTGGCTGGGGAATGGCTGGGAGAAGGAGGGAGGTGAGAAGAGAGGAAGAAATCAGTAGGATAGAAGTTGTGGAAGCAATGAAGAAAGTTAAATTGGGGAAAGCCCAAGGAATTGATGGAGTGTGTGGTGAAATGCTGAAGCATGAGGGAGAGATAGTAGTAGAATGGATGTGGAAGATGTGCAGATTGGCCTGGGAGGAAGGTAGAGTCCCGGAGGATTGGAAGTCAGGTATAATTATTCCCTTGTACAAAGGAAAAGGGGAAAAAGAAATTTGTGGTAATCATAGGGGTATTTGTCTTCTTAATATAATAGGAAAAGTGTATGGTAGGATACTAATTGACATAGTTAAAGAACAGAGAAATTAGTTGGAGAAGAACAGGGAGGCTTTAGGAAGAGAAAAGGTTGTGTAGATCAGATATTCATTCTTAGATCTTTAGTGGAAAAGTTTTTAGAGAAGAGAAAGAAGTATGTGGCTTTCATGGATTTGGAGAAAGCATATGTCAGGGTGGATAGACAAGGATTGTGGAAAGTGTTAAGAATATATGGAGTACATGGGAAGTTGTTGAATGCTGTGAAGAGTATGTACGATGATGCGAAGGCTGCAGTGTGTGTGGATGGTGAACTAAGTGATTTTTCTCTTTGAAAGTTGGGTTGAAACAGGGATGTGTCATGTCTCCATGGTTGTTCAATCTGCACATGGATGGCGTAATAAAAGAGGTACAAGGTAGGGCAGTGGATGTTGGAGTGGCCCTGGTGAGAGAGGATAGTGTTTGGAAACTCCCTGTACTGTTCTTTGCAGATGATACTGTGTTGTTGAGTGAAGACGAAGGGGAGCTGCAAGGCTTGGTGGATGAGTTTGGGAGAGTGTGTAAGAAACGGAATCTAAAGGTGAATGTAGGGAAGAGTAAAGTGATGGTCTTTGAGAGAGGTGAAGTCAGTGAATGTACAGCGAGGTTGAATGGTGAGGAATTGGAAAATGTGAGTACGTTTAAGTACTTTGGTAGTGTGATGAGTAAGGATGGGGGTTTGGAGGGTGACGTGTTTGAAAGGGTACAGCATCGAAGAAAGGTTGCTGGTTCTTTGAAAGCAGTGATAAGAAACAGGGAAGTGAGCATGGAAGTGAAAAAGTTACTACATGACAGTATTGTGATACCAACTCTAACGTATGGAAGTGAAGCTTGGACGTTGTTGGAAGGACACAAGTCAAGAGTGAGAGCAGTGGAAATGAGTTATTTAAGAGGAGCCTGTGGAGTCACATGGAGAGAAAGGCTGACGAATGAGGATATAAAGGAGCGTTGTGGTGTGGATGTGGACGTGATAGGAAGCGTTATGAGGAACACACCGAGGTGGTTTGGCCATGTGGAGAGGATGGAGGGTGAAAGACTGACGAAGAGAGTGTATGTGAGTGAGGTGGAGGGGGGAAGAGGGAGGGGTAGGGCGAGGATGAGATGGAGGGATGGGGTGGAGAGGTATATGAGAGAGGGGGGTGTGAGTTGGGAGCAGGGCAGTGAAATGGCGGGGGACAGGGCGACTTGGAGGCGATTTGTTTGTGGCCACCCAAAACGGGATTGAGGCGTCTGGCAATAGATAGATAGATAGATAAATTGGTATCCTCTGTTGGGGTAACAAGACGTACGAAATTTCTAGTATTGTCTAGTAAACAACTCGTAGGTCCTTACTGATTCCTAAGATTGTCCTTAAGTAATTTCAAACAAGTCTCATAGGGTTAGGTGAACCATAACTTACACATTAGTTCACCTAACTATTACCCTTCTATCTCTTAGCTAATACCCCTTGAATTGGCCAATTCGTAAAGGTTACTTAGCTAGGGAGTGTCGGACAACAAATGACGACGAGCCTGCTTTTCTGTCAGTTGCTTGGGCTGTCAAGCGTCCTTGAGGTGCGTATGTACAAACGTGCTAGCTAGACGATGTTTAGGAGCAGAGAGATACAAACTGGTTGGCTTCTTCTCCTTCATCGGATTTGAAGGTGCCAACTATTAGTTAATTACAATGCTAAATACAGTTAGCTTACATCATGATATATACAGGGCGAATCTAACTAATTATTCTTAGTTCAATTAAACTAAATCCAAACCAAATATTCTCCTCACCTATGTAAATATGTTAAACCTACATCTGCTGCTATGTGAGGCCTCTCATCCTCTAGTCACGTCATCTAACGCGGAAACACAGTTTAGATTAATGTAACTTTCCAAATAATTACATGTAATTACAATATAGTTGTCCACAAGGATTAAGTGCAGTAGCATTTAATTTATCAATAATAAGAATAATTTAAGAGAACCTAATTTCTGGGTTGTAAAAACCACTTGAATAGTTGTTAATGATCTCAGGTTTTCCTGTGCTTTCTAACCAGGGACGATTATTTTAAAAAATAGAAAGTGCAACTGCTCTGGGGGAAAATATTTCCCACACGTACATACGAATATCCTAAGTAATTTTCAACAACAAAAAGATCATAAAAAAAAATAACATGCTGAAAATCAAAAAACACCCTACCTGAACACTACTGTATGTACAGTACCTCTCCTGTTTTTGGCACTGTTTAGGGGTCATTCTGCCATACTGTGACCTCAAAATATATATAGAATTATCCTAAATAAATTTTAGCACCAAGGAACCTACGATAGAAACCTAAAGCTACCTGCCAAAAACATTCCATTGGGGTACTTACCACCCGGTGCACCGCCGACAGGCTTCGTAACCCATCACCTCCAGCATGTTGTCCCGTGTGGTCTAGTAGCAAAAACTAGCTCCTAACAGAGGTCAGAGAATTCGTCTTTGTCATCCTCAACCTGCTGGAGCTGGGCGATGACTGATGATGTGTGGTGCGCCGATAGTGGTCTACCCACCTCAGGAGACTCGGAAGACAACTGCAAACCTACGTCTAACGGAGACTCAACGGCTGTTGACGTGCTCAGTTGTGGGCCCAAAGGTGAAGGTATGAAATGAACTGGTGGTAGTGGTGATGGTGAGAATGGGCTGGCACTCATGGGGGTTGCAGGCTTGAAGAATGAGTCAATCCTGGTCTGACAGTAGGACTGACGATTCTGCTGGAGGATAACAGCATCCCTGACTGCCTGCAGCTTCATCATCAGGCAGAGCAGCACCAACTCCCGGTCACAGTGTGGGTGCACAGCATACTCCAGCATCCCCTCCAGGTAATTACGGAGGACACTGAGATGAGGGACAGAAGGAGTTGCAGAGCGAGCCAGAGTCCTCATCCCCATTCTCGTCAGTCCCACTGTGCTACTCCTTGGCAGCAGAGGCAGTAGCAGTGATCTCATGAGACATGGTCTGGTAACCAGAATCATCGCCCTCATCGTCCAACCAATCCTGCACGTCATCAACGTCCACCTGTTCTTCTGCATGTCTAAGGTGGCTGTGGAAATCATCCATATCAAACCATGTCGTGCTCAGTTTCAATTTCCTGCAGGAGACAAGACCAACCGCTTTCGAGAGTTTTGACAGAGACTTCCTTCCTTGCAACTTCCTTCCATGCGTTCTCCCCAGTTGAACACGGCAGACTTCAGATCATAACACCAAAGATTCTGCAAGGTCCGCTCCACACATGTGTCCTCTACCATGTCCTTGTCCTCCAGCACCACCATTACCTTGTTTAGGAACCTCTGGCGGTACAGTCTCTCGGGAGCTGTGACAACACCCTGGTCCATTGGTTGAATCAGAGCGGTCGTGTTAGGTGGCAGAAACATGCACCTAATCCACCTGTCAAAAGCAACCAAATACTTCTCAGATGAATGCGCAGGAGCATTGTCCAGGACAAGGAGTACCTTCACCTGGTCGCAAGTGATTCCAAGAGCCTCCGTTTGATAATGGATAACCTCCTTGATGAAATGTCTGTGGAACCAATCTCTGATCTTAGCTGTAAACCAGGCCTTCACAGAATGGTACCACACAACAGGCAGGCTATCCATCAACCCACAAAGACAACGTGGATGCTTTGCATGCTCAACAACAGTTTGAGGCGGTGTGTCCAGTTAGCATTGGCATAGCACAAAACAGAGACAAGTTGTTTGGACAACTTCTGACCAGGCACAGACTTCTCCGTTTCCTCAGCCTGTGTGTGGGTGGGCAAGTAGCAATAGAATTGACCAGTTTCTTCAGTGTTATAGACTTGACTAAAGGAAGGCCCTTGTCCTTGATCAGGCTCTGCAATTTCTGGTGAAACGTGTTTACTTCTTCCACTGCCACATCCAAGGCTTCACCGTGTGCCTTATGCCCAGTAAGTCAATGGTGTAGCTTGAACTGAAAGAGCCATCTCTTGGACACCTTGAACTCCTGCACATTGTGCAGGCATGCAAACTTCTCAGCAGCAGCCTTCACCTTACACTAGCACAAGCACTAGCACACTGGCACCACGTTGCTGACAAAACCACATCAAAGTCGACCAGTTGGTAATGGCATGCCAGGCCTGGGCCATTAAATTCCTGTCGCTGTGATGTGTGTGATGTGTGCTTTTGCCAAAGTCCTGTCTGTACTGCTAAAACTTGTCTCGTGACTTCTTGATATCAAACAATGTTGAACGAGCTAGATCATCTTTGCAAAGAGTGTGTCCTGTGGTCCAGCCTTCGTCAACCTTGCCCAATATCTCACGCGTCTTCTCCAGGTTCAGAACATTTCCTCTTCTGCTTGTGGTGGTGGGGCCATCACCACACACACAAGAATACTGTAGAGCAGGGACACAACCTGAAGAAGGTAGGGAACCACCACAAAAGTAACGGCAGTCACAGCCATCATTGGAAGCAGAAACACTCACGAGGGGTAGAAAGGTGGAAAGTGAGGTGGGGGCTTCTGTTCGCTGGCAAGCATTACATTACAGCAATGCCATATCGCACCTACGGTTGCTTTCAAGGACAGAGGAACATCATTGGAAGCAGAAATACTCACGAGGGGTAGAAAGGTGGAAAGTGAGGTGGGGGCTTCTGTTCGCTGGCAAGCATTACATTACAGCAATGCCATATCGCACCTACGGTTGCTTTCAAGGACAGAGGATGCCACTTACAGCAAAGTGACATCTGTCTATAGTATTCAATTTCGTTTGCCCAGGCACGGGTTAGTATGTGACGGCAACAGCAGATGACCATTAGATCACTGCCTCAGGAAGTGTATGACCATGTGGCCTGCCAGGCCACTCTCACCATTCAGTAGGGAAGTGGACAGGGGACTCCCACCATGCGGTGTAGGGTGGGACTGGCAGTTTTACTGTACATTTACTCGTGGGTTGTGGTCTGTTACATGCGCAGTGGCCTTTGGTACCTGTCAGCCAGGAACAATGCTTGCCTCCTCTTTCAAAAATAACCATAAAATTTTCTCGAAGATATGCTCAGTGTCTTTCCCAGGTAAAATTACATAGGATATCTTTACCTAACCTTACCAAACCTAATACTTCCTAATAGGGCTGCATGGCTAAGGTGGCTGACTGTGGTATGGAAATGATTACCCATACCAAATGGAAGTGTATTGTACAGTACAGTACAGTACTGTACTGTACATACTGTACACACATACAGTACTGTACTGTGAACAGTACAATACTGTAGTACTATGATATGCCTCGGTACAGAAATTACTGTACCCATACTCTTACTGTAATCATAGAATGCGAAGGAATCTTTTTATGTGTGGGGTGTGTGTGAGTCTCTTGGTGGCCCAGTGATTTTCGACGTTTGATAGAGAGGCGGACGGGTGCTGTCATCGAACATGTACTCGTGGATTATGGTCTGTGTTACACGCATGGTGGCCACTTGTACCCTTCAGCCAGGAACCATGCTTGCTGTGTCCATTCAAAAATAACCAGAGGATTTTCTAAAAAAATATGCTCAATATGTTTCATCATCATCATCATCCTGACCTCCTTTCCCACCCAAGGGCAGGGTGAGGAGTAGCAGTGTCCAGATAGCACAAACTTGCCTAGTCCAAATAGGGCACACTTCCATTCACTCATCATTCAAGCCCCTGGAATCCTGGCTCTACCAGATATGCCAAAAAACATTCACCACATTCTGCAGCTTCACATAAACGTATCCGGTTGAGTTAATCTGGACACTGCCATGCTCACTAGGGGTGCCAGAATCCCTGATCATGCATTTCTCCTCACAACATTCATCCAGCCAGCTCGATCTCGTCAGTTCCCTAGCCTCGCCGACTTCCAAACCTCTTTTCCTCAAACACCCATCCACCATATCTTTCCACCTTTTCCTTGGCGTACCTTGCCTCCTCCCTCCTTCAAATTCGCTCAGGTATACCTTTTACACCACTCTATTGTTATCCATTCTTTCCACATGACCATACCCTCTCAAGACACTCTTCGATTCTGTTGTCTACCGACTTCCTCACTCCACATCTTTCACGAATCACACTATTTCGTATCGTATCCACCCTCTGTACTCCACATACATTTCTCAACAGTCCCATCTCCACTGCTCTTACTCTTAACTTTTCATTTTCATGCCACACCATAGTCTCACACCCATATGTTAGAGTTGGCACTAACACTCCCTCATGTAAGCCTCGTGCAGCTTCAATACTCAAGCCTCTGTTTCTTATCAAAGCCTTCATTGCACAAACTACTTTTCTTCCTTGTGTCACTCTACATTCAAATTCTTTTGCACATTTTCCTCTCTTTTCTATCACTGTACCCAAGTATTTGAACTCTCTCACCAATTCCAGTCTCTGTCCATTCACTGTGACATCACACTGGGAGTCACCTTCTCTCTCAATAATCATCACTTTACTCTTCTTTACATTTACTTTCAAGGCACAACGCTCACAGACATCAGCAAAACTCTGCACTAGCCTACCAAGTTCCTGTCCGGTACTTGCAAGCAGTACTGCATTATCAGCATACAACAAATTTGAGATATTCCATCCATCACCATTCATTACCAACGCCATCCCTCTCTCCATTACTCGTGTTTTCACTTCTCTCATCACCCCATCCATATATATATATTGAACAACCATGGGGACATCACACAACCTTGTTGCACGCCCACACCGATCGTGAACCATTCACTTAGATGCCCATTAACCCTTACACATGCTTCGCTACCATCATAAAAACTCTTGACAGCACCTAGCAGCTTACCATCTACACCATTTATGCACAATATTTTCCACAATCCCTCTCTGTCTACTTTGTCGTATGCTTTTTCCGGATCCATGAATGCCATTAACATCTTATGGTCCCTCTCACAAGCCTTCTCTGCTATCTGTCTCACTGCAAATAGTTGATCCACACATCCTCTGCCACTAACTTTCCACAATCCCTCTCTGTCTACTTTGTCGTATGCTTTTTCCGGATCCATGAATGCCATAAACATCTTATGGTCCTTCTCACAAGCATTCTCTGCTATCTGTCTCACTGCAAATACTTGATCCACACATCCTCTGCCACTCCCATGCAAAATCACATAGGTTAAATGTATTTTACCTTACCAAACCTAACCTGCTACAATACAGCTGCTTGGCAAAGGTAGATGACCATTGCATTGAGGCGAATGCCCATACCGAATGGAAGTGCACTGTGCAGTATGTACTGTACATACACACATACAGTACTGCAATGTGTACTGTACAATACTGTAGTACCACCTTATGAATTGATACAGAAGTTACTGTACTGATACTCTTATTATCATCGTAGTGTGTGAAGGAAATTCTTTGTGTGTGTGATGCGTGTGTGTCTCCCGGTCGCCGCACGTTTTTCGACCTTCAGTAGAACGGCAGAAGGGCACTGTCACCGAACATGTACTCATGGCCTGTGGTCTCTGTTACACACAGGGTGGCAGTGAGGAAAGAACTAACCTGGATATAGCGTGAGTATGCATACGAACGTTTTGACACCACTTACGGGTTACAGTCATATTACTCAGGTGCAGGACGTTCACTGGGAGTGATTGGATGAGTGCATGACTTTGACCATTCAGTACAGGGGCGGATGGACATTTTAGCTCTGGTTGTAGGTTACGGATTTCATGCCACTCTCAGCTCGAGCCCAGGGGTCATGATACCGAATGTTTGGATATGCCAGCTGGCCGGTCGAAGTTGTCAGGCACTTTTATGTCTGGATAATAGCAAGGAAATTCAGATAATGATTTAACAGAGCCAAGGCCGAGCATCCGAATAATGAACACGTCCGGATGATTAACGTCCAGATAGTTGGGGGATCACTGTATATATATATATATATTAGATAGATGGATAGATGGATCCCACTGCTACCTGGTGTGTCCCCGGGTGGCAGATAGGGGAAGTCCTTGTAGATATACGAGGTACTGTCTTAGACGGCGTGGACCATGGGACCCCCTATAGATAAATAGGGCTCCACCGAATATAATGAATAAGGTGGCACAAAAATTACATCTCACCAGAAACTATGTGGCAGGGAGGTGAGATTATTTGCCACAATCCTCCCAACTAATCATGAGTTCTATTGCAAATGATTTGACGGGCGTTCCTGTTGGATCATCGTCTACTAAAGGTCCAACCGCACTGCCTCCTGTGCTTACGGGCAGTGTGCCACCGAAAGTCAGTAGGCAATGTGTTGGAAAATTTGACTCTTGGATATTAAACAAACTGAAATCCACGAAGATCTATGCGTACAATGTAAGAAGCCTCGGAGATTACAAACTTGATAACCTAATGGCTGAACTGGAAAACATTAGTTGGGATATTGTGGGTTTGAGAGAGATCCACAGAAAAGAAGAGAAAGTAATTCAGCTCAAAGACAGCGACCACCTGTTTTACTACAGAGGAAGGGAAATGAAAGAATTAGTGGCGTGGATTTCTAATCAACAGAAATCTTGCAGACAACATTGTTAAATTCAGCAGTGTATCTGACAGAGCAGCATTTGTTGTCATTAGACTGTGCAAAAAATATACCCTGAAAATAATACAAGTATATGCACCAACTTCTCAAAGCTCAGATGAAGAAATAGAAACATTCTATGATGACATCTCCCAGATTATGGAAGAAGAAAAGATAACATATACTATACTCATGGGAGACTTCAATGCAAAAGATGGGAAGTCGAAGAATGGAGAAGCATGTATGGTAAAATCTGGAGTGGGAGAAAGGAATGAAAGAGAAGAAATGCTAGTAAATTTTGCTGAAATGTTTAACATGAGAATAATGAACACATTCTTCCACAAAAGAACAGGGAGAAAGTGGACCTGGAGAAGCCCAACTAGAGAAACAAAGAATGAAATCGACTTCATTATAGCAGATAAGAATAACACGATCACAAATGTCTCAGTTATCAACAAAGTAAATACAGGTAGTGATCATAGAATGGTGGGATGCACAGCCAGATTCAATTTCAGAAGTGAAAGAAAGATGATGATTAAAGATAAAAAGATATGCCCAATAAAAGTAAACGAAGACAAAGCAGCCTTTCAGTTGGAAATAAGGAACAGATTTCAGGCTCTAAGTAATGCTGAATTTGACATTGATGAGCTGAATGACAGACTAACAAAAGTGCTAAGAGAATCAGTGGAGGTAGTAAGAAAACCTAATACAACCAAACCCAAGAAATATTCAAAAAAGACACTCGAGCCTATGAAAAAAACCAAAGGAAATGAAAGTAAAAACAAAGAAAGATGAAATAGAACGAGCGGAATTAAATAAGCTTATCAACAAAAGACAAAGAAAAGATAAGAGAAAGAGAAACATGGATCAGATCAAACAAACCATCACAAATGGAAAAAGTCTGAAACAGGTCCTAAGTAAAATGGCACTAGGAAAGCAACAAATGACATTACTGAAAGAAAAAAAACGGTGAAATCATTAAATGCCGAGATAAGAAGGTGAAGAGAGTCGAAGAATTTTACAAAGAACTGTATGCATCAAAGACAGTAGTACCAATAGCTAACTTTTCAGTTGACAAAAGTGAAATACCTGACGTAACACCAGACGAAGTAAATATTTGTCTTAAAAATATGAAAAGAGGGAAGGCTCCGGGAGAAGATGGAATAGGAACAGATTCACTGTTGGATGCAGGAGTAGAAGTACAAAACAAGCTTGCTCACTTATTTACCCACTGTATCAAATAGAAGAAAATTCCCAAAACATGGTGTAATGCAACAGTTCTTTTACTCTACAAAAAAGGTGACTCTAAAGATCTTAGTAACTATCGACCCATTAGCTTATTATCAGTCATTTACAGACTCTTCATTAAAGTCCTTACGAACAGAATAACAACAATTTTGGAGGAGAACCAACCTCGTGAACAGGCAGGATTCCGCAGCGGGTATTCAACCACCGATCATCTACATACAATGAATCAGCTAAATGAGAAAACTACAGAATATAATAAACCACTGTGCTTATGTTTTGTTAATTACGAAAAGGCTTTTGATTCAGTACAGCATAGCGATTATAAATTCACTGCGAGAACATGGAGTGAATGAGAACATTGTAAAACTGCTCGAAAACATATATAATGAGGGAACTTCTACAGGTAAATTACATAAGGAATTGGGAAAAATTAAGATTGCGAAGGATGTGCGTCAGGGAGATACAATTTCACGAAAATTATTTACAGCATGCCTAGAAAGTATTTTCAGAAAGCTAGACTGGGAAAATAAAGGAGTGAACATACATGGAGAAAAGCTAAACCATTTAAGACTTGCAGATGACATTGTTCTAATCTCAGAAAAAGCGGAGGCATTGCAAGAAATCTTAAATGACCTGAACAGAGAAAATTCTGAAAGTAGGATTGAAGATGAACCGGAGTAAAACTAAAGTAATGTTTAATCCACAAACACCAAACAGCGTCATCAAAATATTCGATGAAATTCTTGAAGAAGTTGAAGAGTACAAGTACATGGGACAAACAATAAAATTAACAAAAGATCATGATAACGAAATAAAAAGACGCATTACAACTGGATGGAAAGCTTTCGGTAAACATAGAGACATTATGAAAAGTAGCTTGCCAGTTTGTATGAAACGAAAAGTATATAACGAGTGTATAATTCCAGCTATGACGTATGGTTGTGAGACCTGGAAACTGACATAATCGATGGAAAATAAAGTAATCCGTTCTCAGAGCGCAATGGAAAGGTCAATGTTGGGAATATCTTTAAGAGACAGGAAGAGATCAACTTGGGTGTGAGAGCAGACTAAAGTCAAAGATATTATAGAAGTTATAAAGAAATGGAGGTGGGCAGGCCATATAGCAAGAATAAGGGATAACCGATGGAGCAAGAGGTTGACAGACTGGACACCAAGAGATTGTAAGCGTAGCAGAAAAAGGCCAGACAGGAGATGGAGAGATGAGATAGAGAAATTTCAGGGAAAACGTGGCAAAGATTGGCTCAGTCAAGGATTTCGTGGAAAAGTTTGGGGGAGGCCTTTGTTCAGCAGTGAACTAGTTATGGGGAAGTATTCCCTGCTTGTCGTAAGAGGCGACTAAAAGGGACACTTTTATCTACATTCTCTTTGCTCTCTTTCTTTCCCTTGTACTTTGTCTGTCCAAACCCTCTGCATTTTACTTTCATTTAGTTAATTTCCTCTCTCCACTGTCTGGTTCCTGCGAGTCACTGGCATTGGCTCCAGGGTAAAATATTTTTCTGCCTATGGTGAACTCTGGTGACGAAGCAATGGCCCTCAGTCCCGTGCAGCCCTTAAGTGGGCAGGGGGTGCTAAGAATCCCACGGTGTAAAAATAAGTTTATACATCCAAAAAGAACCTTAAGAATAGGAAACTGGAGCGTTCGAACTCTCAATCAGGCTGGCAAAATGGAAGAGCTTATTCCAGTGTTCAAGGAATACAAGATGGATATTTGTGCTCTTACAGAAACAAGGTTGCTTGAAGTTGATAAAATGAATTTGGAAGACGGTATTACTATGTTGATTTCTGGTAGGAGTGATGGAAATCATTACCAAGGAGTAGGCTTACTGCTGAGAAGAGATGCTTGTAAGGCGGTATGTGAGTTTGAACCCACCCACCCACACCCACACCCACACACTTTATATATATATATATATATATATATATATATATATATATATATATATATATATATATATATATATATATATATATATATATATAATCAGCAGCAGCTGTTTGAGTACCCACTGAAGGACCGGCCTCTCCCGACCGAAGTGGGAACGATACAGCCTATGTATCTCCATGAAGTGGCTTAGGCTGCCTTTAAGTGTGATTGTAATGTTGGAGTGGCTATGGATGTGTGTACTCTGTGAACCAAGTGTAATCAGAATGCGCAAGCTGAATGGGTCCAAGCATGCTTTACAGTAAGCGACACTGGTTCAACCACAGCACCCCTTACGTCCGCCAAAGTGGTATGTGGCCGGGAGAATGCTCCCAATGTTTATTACCCTGGTGGGGTGCGAACCCTCACTCTCAAGTGTACGATAATGCACACTTTACCACTGTACCACAGGGGCTCCATATATATATATATATATATATATATATATATATATATACTGTGGATGTGCATTCATTTTTTCTTTATGGGGTACTCCTCGACGCAAAATCTGTATAAAAGAGAACGTGTTTCTGGGTCTTATTTTTGACAGACAGTTGACTTAGATTCATGTCCATTCTGTTTTTCCAACTTGTATTAAGGCCATGAACCTTGTGATGGTATTGGGTGATTCTCGTACCGCACGGGGAGTTGGCTGTCCCATCCTCTTCCTCAAGCTCTGCATACATCTGTTATTCTTTCTTAACGTTATTATGGGTTTGAGTTATAATATATCTGCTAAAGATACTCGTCTCTGAATGTTACATTCAGAGCATCATAATGATCTTCGTCTGACGACTGGGACATTCATGTTATTCCCAATTCTGAGCTTGTTGGCAGATTTGTGATACCCTCCCTTTGGACATTTGGCACAAGATGTTTATGATTATTTGTTATCTTCTTCACTCCCTCCTGGAATATGTGTCTTGTGTCATGCTGTACCAGGATCCTGGTTTTATCTCTATGCCACTCGCCTAGATATTCCAGTGCTCTTTGGTTACGGTGCCCTGTCTGTTATACCAGCCTCTGTGAGTTCACTAACAGTTTGTCTGCATCCAGTAACGAAGTTATCGACTACTTCTCTGAGTTACATTCTGTGCGTCCTTTGCTGTTAGAAAAAGCTCATTTTCCCCCTCATGAGCGTCCTACCCCTTTCTGTACTGATGTTTCAAAAACGGATGCATGGGAGGACTTCGTGTTGTTTCCCTCTCCTTCAGTCAGGGTGGTGGCCTTCCTGCTATTTCGTCTATTTTCATGGTTGAAATAAGTGCTACATTATTTGCTCAACATATCAATTTCTCCACAGACTTTCTGTGACTTTTAATGACTACTTCAATCCTCTTTCTGCACTAGAGACTTTTAGTCCATCTCATCATTTGGTTTCATCGACTTTAGAGTGACTTTTCTTCCTTGGCCGTCATGGTAGGCTTTGCTGGGTTCCAGCCCATGTGGGTGTGTCAGGGAATTAGCCGGATGATCTAGTGGCAGAGGCAGCAATGGCCCACCCACCTCCCGTTGTGGGATCCCATTCTCTTTTGCATCAGCTGACTACATCTGATTTTTTCTAATATTGTCAGTTTCGCCATTCTTGGCAAGAACACAAGGATATAGTTGGGGGTCAACAAGACGTGTGCTATTTGAGATGCAATGAGCACCTTCCATTACATAGGCTTGTCTTGCTGGTGGGAGGTGGCTTTATGTCAACTCTGGATTGGTGACACCCGATTCCCTCATGATTTTTCATGGAGAGTGCCCCCCCCCTCTGTTAGGATTGCTTGGTTCCCGTGACTGTTCGGGACTTGCTGGTGGAATGCCCCAGTCTTGGGAATTTATGCCATAAGTACCTCTCTGAAAACTGGGTGGGTGATGGGTTGTATTATCTTTCGTGAGTCCATGGATAGGATGCTTGTTGAATGGGAGGGGAACCCTCTCTTTTGTGGAAGCAGCTGGACTCCTTATAAGATTTGTAGTTTCTTTTCTGTAATTAATGATTAATGTTTTTCATTTTTTCATTATCGCTTGTTTTACCTTCCTGTCTGCTCTTATTCTTTATAATCGTCATTTTGATTGTTGGCCAACAGCATATGTCACTGGCAGTTACGTTGCCAGTCTTTATTTCTGTTATTCAGTTGGTCAACCAAATCCCAAGTTACGAAGACTTGACTGACCAGTGGGAGACCATTTTATGCCGATTCTGAATTGGCCAAAGCTGGTTCTTTCATGGATTTTTTTTATTGGAGGGCACTCCCCCCTCCTCTCTGAGAAAATTACTTGGTCCCCATGACTTTTCAGCACTTGTTGATGGAGTGCCACAGTCTTGGGGATTCAGGCCATCAGTACCTTTCTGGGCGTCAGGCAGCTTACGGGTTATACCTTCTTCCATTGGTGTCCGGAGAGTTTGCCTTTGCTACGGGAAGAGGAATCCTCTTGTTGTGGAGACAGCTGGACTCCACTGTATGCTTTATTTTTTAGTGGTTTTCGTGTTTTATTTTACTTCCTTTATTTCGTCGTTTTGACTGCTTTTTATTTTTTCAACCCCCACCTGACGAAGTCAGAGGAGGGTGTTGTTTTCACTGGGATAAAATGAATAGGTGGCATACAGATTTCGTTTCCGGAGGAAATCTCAGAAAATATTAACTGTAGAGTCATAAAATTTCACAGTTATTATTCTTATAGTGAACTGGTGCCTTTTAGTAGGTAGAATGCTTTGTGTTAAGTATTTTTTTTTTTTTAATAACCAAAAAATAAACAAGAAACGTCAGAGATTTCAATGCGACCTGTTGTCTTTGTGTTATACAGAGAGGGGAGGGGGTGAGGGCGTCATGTGCTTGGTTAGATGTGCAGGGAGAAGGGGAGTATGTGCTTGGTCAGATGGAGGGCTGCAACAGCAAAATATTGCCTAAATCTTACTGTATTTTTCACAGTTGTCTGTCACCGTATGACCCTGGGAGCTCTGCTGTCAGCTTTTTCTTTTGGCTGATCATTCAATCAATCAATCTCGTTCTTTTTGTGACGATTGTTTGGTGGGTACCCTTGACTGTCTGGCACTTGCTGGTAGAGTATCCAAGTCTTGGGAATGTACGCCATCTGTACCTCTATGAGCACCGAGCATTTGATGGACTGTACATTATTTCATCTGTGCTTTGATTAGATGCTTGTGTTATGGATGGGAGAATCCTGTCTTTTGTTGAGGCAGCTGGATTGCCTTGCAAATATTTAGGTTTTATTGATTTTAGTGTTTTTTAAATTCCCTCTAAATCTGGTTCATAGTTATTGATATATTTTTCCCTGTTGTCTGGAGGCATATGACCCTGGCAGTTGCACTGCTAGTTTTTATTTAAGTTAATCGGTCAATGAGTCCTCTACAAATTTACTTATCATCTGTCCTTGCACCACCCAAGTATATAAACTCCCACATCAATTTGGATCTCTCTCTGTTCACCATCAAATTACACAATGGGTCACCATCCTTCTCCACAACCAAGACTTTTCATTTATCCAGACTCATTTTCACCAGCATAGAATAAATTTGTGATACTCCACCATTCATCATTTACCTAAGATACTCCACCATTCATTACCAGCCTTATTCTTTTTTTTTCCATAGCTTGAGTCTTTACCTCTTTCATTACCCCATCCATACTGAACAGCCATTGGATCATCACACAGCTTGTACCGCTCTAATCTTGATCTTGAGCCAGTCACTTTGATGTCCACTTATCACTGCATAGTTTCACTACTGTATTCTCGGCTGCTAAAGAGGCTTTCTGGCATTTCATCCTTTCTAGTTACTTTCTGCATATGGCACAGTAATATTCCTTTGTATGTTCTTCCTGCAGAGTGTGCTGATATGACAAAGTTGTAAGTAATTTTAACAAAGCAGTGGTGTGCATTATATATCGATAAGGAAGTGGTGTAAGAGAGCCTCCAAAGCCAACAGGAATACATGCCTTAGACCTCAAGACGTGGTTTGGAATAAAAAATACAGGTATGGCTTACAATACAGACAGTCATCCCTCAGTAACCATTCTACCAGAAAGCCCGGACTGGATAACAGCTTCTTGCTTTGGCCTGCTTCAGTCATAGCTGATTTAAGAATCTCCCTTATGGCCTTATGGCATTGAACGGGAGTTGCACTTATCTTCGTACTCAGCAGTCACGTACAGTCGGGGAAAGTTCTGCATTACCCACTGCTCGGAGCATTGGTGGTCAATGAACAGTCACGAACCAGCAGCCAGACCCCACATGTCTGGTAACTGTGAGTGGGAGGGAGGGTGGCCGAGGGTGGGAGGGTTTGAAGAGTTGCTCACGTCACAGTACCAATAGCCAGTGATAATGTGTCCGATGTATTCTCAAAGTGCAAAAGTGATATGTTGTTTGTATGGTATTACACTATCCTCTAAGTCTGTATACATAACTCCATATATAATACATGTTTACTGTCCAAGGTATGCTTCTTTGCCTTCTTTTTGTAATGTTCGATACAAGTGATAGTTACAAAGACTGATCTTATAATTAGGACTTCCCACGTCATTCTATCTAAACGAAAACGAAAAGTCTGTTAATCGCTCATATAGATTTTCTTTTATTATTATTATTATTATTACACACTAACCTAGATTCTAAGTTCGAGATAAATAATCGCCAGAATAACAGTGGAAATTTTTGCAAGCGGATGTTTATAGTGGGATGACAGAGGATTAATAATTAAACACACACACACACACACACACACACACACAGTATATATATATATATTATATATATATATATTTAACCCACCACATGCAAGTGCTGTTTTAAAACGGTCTGAAATAATTGTGTGCTCACTGCCAGTGCCATTTTAAAACGGTCTAAAATAAAAAACTTCACTGTGACCGCATTTTTCAAGATTTGCGTGTAAAAATTGGCAGGAATGTAAGGTAAATGCTCCTCTACCATCCCCCAGACTGTCAAGGCCATACACTCACTTGCTCCCCCCTCACGCTCACTCTGCCTCACTCTGCCTGTGTGCCTCACCCAGTGCTATACATAGTGAAGGCATTTTGTAATTATTTTCATGTAAGTGTAAGTTGTAAATATTTTCTTATAAGTGTAAGGACTCTATAGTGAAGTCAAGTTGTAAATACCTTCTTGTCAGTGCTAGGACTGTACGTAATGAAGTCAGGTTGTACCTATCTTCAAGTAAGTGTAAGAAAATGCATTCACAGTGAGAAAGACACGCAAATTGTCATAGATGCTGAAGTAATAGTAATCAGAAAAGTATACTAAACAGTGCTATACCTTCCCAGCTTAAATATCTGAGTGTACCTTACACAGAAAACGGCTTTCTCTCACGTATGTGGTGAGCCTGAGAGAGCAGCTATACCTGTATACGAGTGTGCCGAACTGAATAAAACCCATTTCAGAGGCTCAGTCAGCATTTTAACGGCAAAATTCATTGTTTCCACGTAAATATCTATTATTCACGCAAAAAAAAAAAAAAGGTCAAAAAATGGCCGGCACTGGGGTGACCCATAGGGCTAAAAATAGCTGGCACGCGGCAGGATATACACACACATATATATATATATATATATATATATATATATATATATATTATATATGTATATATATATATATATATATATATATATATATATATATATATATATATATAGATAGATAGATACTTACATATATATATATATATATATATATATATAAAATCACATCTTTTAGACATTTCTGCCCGGAATCGTGCTAAGTTTGTTCTTCGCTCTGCTAAAAATAATTTCATCCGTACAAAATGCTCTCAACTCTCTAACTCGAACTCTTCCCACTCCTTCTGGCACCTTGCCAAAAACCTTTCTAACAACTTTACCTTATCATCCTTCCCTCCTCTTTTCTACTCTGATGGCTCTGTAGCTATTTCTTCTTCTGATAAAGCAGATCTCTTCGCTCAGACTTTCTCCTCCAATTCCACCTTAGACGATTCTGGTGCTGTTCCTCCATCACTTCCCCCCTCTGATTTCCTCATGGCTAACATTAAAATTTCTGCAGCTTATGTATTTTCTGCCATTGCTGCCCTCAGTACTAATAAGGCATATGAGCCTGATGGAGTCCCTCCTGTTGTTCTCAAGAACTGTCCTTCTGTGCTTACACCCTGCCTAGGCAAACTCTTTCGCCTTTGTCTGTCAACTTGTACCTTTCCTTCTTGCTGGAAGCCAGTCCCAAAGAAGGGTGATCATTCCCAACCCTCTATCGTCCAATTGCTTTAACATCCTGTATCTCAAAAGTTTTTGAGTCTATTCTTAATAGAAAAATTTTAAAGCATCTTTCCTATCACAACCTTCTTTCTGATTGTCAGTATGGGTTCCGTCAGGGATGCTCCATAGGAGATCTTCTCACCTACCTTTCATACTCCTGGTCATCCTCCTTTCGGGACTTCGGCGAAAGCTTTGCCATTGCACTTGACATCCCAAAGGCTTTCGGTCGAGTCTGGCATAAATCTTTAATTTCCAAACTGCCCACTTACGGTTTCTATCCTTCTATCTGTGCCTTCATCTCTAGCTTCCTTTCTGGTCGTTCTATAGCCGCTGTTGTAGACGGCTATTGTTCTTCTCCTAGATCTATTAACAGTGGTGTTCCTCAGGGCTCTGTCCTATCACCAACTCTCTTCCTTTTATTCATCAATGACCTTCTAAGCTGTACTGTACATCTAACCCTATCCACTCATAAGCTGATGACTCCACCCTTCACCTTTCCATTAGATTCCCACAACGTCCATCTCAGCAGTTACCTCAACAGGCAAGGGATGAGGCTATGGCACACCTAATGTCTGACTTGGCTCGTATCTCTGACTGGGGTAAAAATAATCTGGTTGTTTTTAATGCATCAAAGACTCAGTTTTTGCACCTGTCAACCCGACAAAATCTTCCACAGGTATACCTACTTATGTTTAATAATACTCAACTTATTGTGGAAAGTGTTAAGAATATATGGAGTAGATGGGAAGTTGCTGAATGCTGTGAAGAGTATGTACGATGGTGCGAAGGCTGCAGTGCATGTGCATGGTGAACTAAGTGAATTTTTGTCTTTGAAAGTTGGATTGAAACAGGGATGTGTCATGTCTCCATGGTTGTTCAATCTGTACATGGATGGGGTAATAAAAGAGGTACAAGGTAGGGTAGTGGATGTTGGAGTGGCTCTGGTGAGAGAGGATAGTGTTTGGAAACTCCCTGTACTGTTCTTTGCAGATGATACTGTGTTGTTGAGTGAAGACGAAGGGGAGCTGCAAGGCTTGGTGGATGAGTTTGGGAGAGTGTGTAAGAAACGGAATCTAAAGGTGAATGTAGGGAAGAGTAAAGTGATGGTCTTTGAGAAAAGTGAAGTCAGTGAATGTACAGCGAGGTTGGATGGTGAGGAATTGGAAAATGTGAGTACGTTTAAGTACTTGAGTAGTGTGATGAGTAAGGATAGAGGTTTGGAGGGTGAATTGCGTGAAAGGGTACAGCAGGGAAGAAAGGTTGCTGGTTCTTTGAAAGCAGTGATAAGAAACAGGGAAGTGAGCATGGAAGTGAAAAAGTTACTTCATGACAGTATTGTGATACCCGCTCTAACGTACGGAATTGAAGCTTGGACGTTGTTGGAAGGACACAAGTCAAGAGTGAGAGCAGTGGAAATGAGTTATTTTAGAGGAGCCTGTGGAGCCACATGGAGAGACAGGCTGACGAATGAGGATATAAAAGAGCGTTGTGGTGTGGATGTGGATGTGATAGGAAGCGTTATGAGGAACACACTGGGGTGGTATGGCCATGTGGAGAGGATGGAGGGTGAAAGACTGACAAAGAGAGTGTATGTGAGTCAGGTGGAGGGGGAAAGAGGGATGGGAAGGCCGAGGATGAGATGGAGGGATGGGGTGGAGAGGTATATGAGAGAGGGGGGTGTGAGCTGGGAGCAGGGCAGTGAAATGGCGGGGGACAGGGCGACTTGGAGGCGATTTGCTTGTGGCCACCCCAAACGGGATTGAGGCATCTGGCAATAGATAGATAGATAGAACTTATTCCTGCATCAACGTTGAACATGCTTTGGGTTTCATTTGCTCGGAACTTGTCTTGGAAAGATCATATTACATCTCTTGTAAAATCTGCTTCCAAACGATTGGGTGTGCTAAGCCGACTCCATTCCTTCTTTGCTCCTGCACAATTGTTGACTCTATACAGGGGTTTTATCTGCCCCTGCGTGGAGTACAACTCTCATGTGTGGAGAGGCTCCCCACATACAGCTTTTCTCAATAGGGTGCAGTCAAAGGCTTTTCATCTCATTAACTCTCCCCCTCTTACTGACTCCCTTCAACGTCTGTCTCTTCGCCTCAGTGTTGCATCTTTATCTCTTCTATCGCTACTTCAATGGTCACTGTTCCTCTGAACTGTCTGCAGGCATTCCTCCACTTCTACAACGGGCGCGTAGCACCCGTCTAGCAGCAAACTCACCCCTTTTCTGTCCAACTCTCTAATGCAAGAGTTAACCCTTACTCCCAGTCCTTCATTTATGCAACAGGTCAGCTCTGGAACTGTCTCCCTCTGTCTGTATTTCCTACTTCCTATGATCTCCAGTCTTTCAAACGCAGTGTGTCCAGGCATCTCGAAATGAATGGATCTTGAATTTGGCTCTCTTTTGTTTTATGTTTTTCTCTTGGAAGGAACAATTTTGCGGGCTCATTGCCTTTGGTTCCTTATTTCTGACATAAATATATATATATATATATATATGAGAAGGTACCATTCACTGACGATGCTTCATTGCATAAGCCTGTTATAGGGGAAATCTCCAGTTCTCTGATCCTGCACTGAAGATTAGAGATAATCTGTAGTTGACTTTATCCCGAAAACAAGGTGACGTCCAAGTGAAGATACCCCCGGTTGACAACTACATTCTCACGCGCAAAGTTATATACAGCAACATTTGTTAACCACAATACCAACCCATATAACTGTTTCCCAAAGTGCAAAGACCCATTTCTTTTCCATGTCACTGTATGCATCACAATTAGTCCTCGTTTAGAGCCCATTGTCGGTTGACTCGTTCTTTCGATTGAAAGTTATTCAAAGTCAGTCACACTCCTTCGTATACATGATCGAAAGACTATATCTATGCACACATATCGGGACCCGATACATGATGACTGTTATGAAATGCCTGTTGATTCAAAATTATGTTGGCAGACCTGCTTATATGAGATACCATTAGCATATTGTAGTTTGCTTGTGAAATTTCCTAGTCTATTGTTATCTAATGCCCATTCAGATGAAAACAGAATAATGTCTTGGAACTGCATGAGCTATAATGATTACTTGAGACATCTTGTGATCCCTCCTGCACCATACTCTTTCATATCAGTGAATGTACACACACACGCATACTAATTTCTGCTCAGGGGTTACGCCTTTCTTTCCCTCTCTACCCGGACAGAGGGAAGGGGGGAATCGCGAATAAGTCCACCCCGACTTCAGCCCCCAACTCCCCCACCCTCCACCTCCAGCTGCCAGTTACTGATTAGACGTATATACAGTATATATGAATGACGTTAATCATATTCTGTAAAAATATGGAAACTAGAACGCTGAACTTACACCACGGAACTGTAAGTCCCAACACTCCTACCCATCAAGTGATCCAAATGCTACTGGTGCAGGCCTTTAAAATACTGCTCCCAGCACGGCTTCGGCCCAAGGTTGCGTGAACACCGAAGCCTCGGAATTGACCGTCATTTGTTAGAATGACTATATTTGTAGTCTCCACTCTGTTAATGCAATTTAAGTCTAGATCATGTGTGTGTGTGTGTGTGTGTGTGTGTGTGTGTGTGTGTGTGTGTGTGTGTGTGTGTGCAATTTATAAGCCCAGCTACCCAGTTGTGTGAAATGGAACGGTCACTCTGATAACAGTTACAAATATTGGTCTCGTGTTCTCCATTTGAACTTGGTACATAATTAGAAATACAGTTATAAAAAAATAGCTTTCCATATATCTGACCTAAGTGTGTGTGATAAATGTTGCCTGCATACGATACACGGGGCCTGGTTATTTTCCCCCCTGGACATTTTCCCCCCCTGACATTCTCCCCCCTGACAGATTCCCCTTTATACATTTTCCCCTGTGGACATTATCCCCTCTGGATCACTGTGGTATGATGACAAAACACTGACCGATACTGTTACTGTATTTGACAGCTCTGTGTTATATCAAAACACTGACTGAAACTATTCCTGGAATTGAAATAACTTAGATTAGGTTAGGTTAGGTTAGGTTGGGTTGGGTTAGGTTAGGTTAGGTTGGGTTGGGTTAGGTTAGGTTATGTTAGGTTAGGCTAGGTTAGGTTGATTCCTGTATTCGACCCTAAACACATGAATGTATTAAATATATCAATCCTTAACCCGCCCCATCCCGGCCACTTTTCGACCACTGGTACCCCCCAATCCCGGGCAATTTTCGACCTTTTTTTTTTTTTGCTAAAACTTTCGCTTTTGGTGAGAAACATCGAAAATTCATAGAGAAATCGCTCACCTGAGGTTTAAAATACTCATTACAGGTAGGAGAGCCTCCTTACTTTACTGGGTTTTCTATCAGGCTGGCACCAAAGAAAACGAGTTCTATGGGAGGATAACTATTTCACACCACTCATAAACGGTATTTATTTATTTACTGTTACGAATTTATATGTAGTACAAAAGTATATTGGTTTTCAAGCAGTAATATAGGCATTATAAGCATTGTTTCACTCACTAATACCTGACCTTTTTTTGCCACATTACCTGATCATCATTTCTAACTGTTTCTTCCTCTAATGCTATGTAAAGTTTGTCCTCCACATTGTCATTGATTGGGGAATCACTCTGGCCCTGAATTTCGTACCGTGGCATGACATGGCTATACTGGCCAGGTCACTGATAACAGGTGAATTGCTGAGAAAAGGGCATGCAGGGGGGGGGAGGAGGTCATGCTGGGTAAGGCATTGTCTCTGCCTGGCATCTTGTTGAGGCAGGTGTCCCGTGTATACGTACCAAAAATGACTCGCGAAAATTGAAAATTCTGGAAATTATGAACCTTGCAATTGCAGGACGTTGAAGTACGTCCTCGGGATTAGCTGTGACAAAACGTGAGGACGTGGAAGTACGTCCTCGGGACGGCGCGGGTTAATGAAAATAAGAGTTCAGTAAAAATAAACTTGTATTATTGACACCGTTTCTAATGCCAAATAGTTTTATATGGTGAATAAATAATGAAGGAGGAAACAGTATGGAGAGGATAATGTCTGGAGGGGAAAAAGTCTGGAGGGGAAAATGTCCAGACAGACAGACAGACAGACAGAGACGGGGGAAGTGAAAAGGTGAGCACTGGAACCCAGAATTGTGCAGCGGACGACACTGGATTACAATGATGGTGAATATTTTCAATTCGATAATGTAATCCAATACCGTAACAATTTATTTCTAAAAACAATCCACATCTTGGCCGTTGAAAGCGTGTGTGACGACAGTTTAGTCATGTTTACAGGACATGAGAAAATTTGCATCCAATCAGCAACTGGCAGTTGGGGGTGGAGGGTGGGGGAGTTGGGGCTGAGGGAGGGGTAGACTTGTTAGTGATTCCCCCCTTCCCTCTGTCCACGGTAGAGTGGGGAAGGAAGGAGTAACCCCTGAGCAGAAATTAGTACGCGTGAGTGTACAGTCGCCAAACTTTCCGCCTGGGCCACATATCTGCGAGAGGTGGGTAACGGGTGCTGGCAAGAGTGTACAGTATCTGTTTGTTTGTGTGTACATGGTTGATGAAAGTTCGGATCATCAACTCTCTTCGTCTGTAGTGAACCTCCGTCAGAGTTCATTCCACAGGTGGCTGTGTACGGAGTTGGGTGGGGATAAACATGTCTCAGGAGTAAGGCGGCACTCCCATTGGCTCAGCCAGTTGCCTGAAACTGGTCACATGGAAAATTGTTCTGTGCCACAGGTCGCGCTGACCAAGGCCAAATAAATATGAATATATTAAATTTATAATAAGATAATATATATGATATGATATAAATATATACTATTATATAATAATATCAGGGGTGGATACCTCACATCGTCGACTCATGACTAGATGACTCGAGGCAATAGGCCTATTCTGCATCAACGAACGAGTTTCAACCTCTGACATCTATAGTTCGTATCTCTCCTACTTAGTTTAAATTATTATCCATCCAATGAGTAATCCTGTAACGATTAACCCACGCCGTCCCGGTGACATGAATTAATCTCCGCACATGATGTGCACTCATGTCCCGGCGATGTGAATTAACGCGACAACATTGCAAGGTCCCTCATTTGCACACTTTTCAATTTGCACGAGTGATTTCGCGAGTGATTTTTGGCACGTATACACGGGACACCTTCCTCTATTCCTCTACAAGATGCCAAGCAGGGACAATGCCTTACACCGCATAACCTTTCCCCCCCCCCCTGCACGCCATTGTCTCGGCAATTCACCTGTTACCAGTGACCTGGCCAATAAAGACATTCAGGGCCAGATTGATTCCCCAATCGATGACAATGTGGAGGACAAAGTTTACATAGCATTAGAGGAAGAAACAGTCAGAAATGATTATCAGGTAATGTGGGAAAAAAAAGGTCATGAATGGTGATGAGTTAGTGAGTGAAACAATGCTTATAATGCCTATATTACTGTTTGAAAACCAATATAATCTTGTACTACATATAAATTCGTAACAAGTAAATAAATAAATACTGTTTATGAGTGGATAAAATAGTTACCCTCCCATAGAACTCGTTTTCTTTGGTGCCAGCCTGTTAGAAAACCCAGTCAGGTAAGGAAGTACTTGTACCTAGATCGAGTATTTTAAACCTCAGGTGAGCGATTTCTCTATAAATTTTCGATGTTTCTCACCAAAAGTGGATGTTTAAGCCAAAAAAAAAAAAAGGTCCAAAAATGTCGGGACTGGGGCGTACCACTGCCCAGAAAACATCGGGATGGGACGGGTTAATGACCAAACTTATCTAATCATGTCTTGGATCAGGAAAGGTATTTCAATAGGTTTAATCGAGACCGGCCCAGGACTGGTGAAATGCTAAACGAACAGACACCGATATCTATTTTTCTACCGTAAGGGCTAGTCTCATGACGGTTCTTCTCCCCAGTATTCAGTAGACAATTTTTAGCCAAGGGTTTATCATGTAATAATAAAAAGAGCACGTTTATTAATATGTAATATATGTAAAGATGCGACCTTTGAGAATATTTTACTTATTATTTTCAATACTCGCATTATCCAGTACTTTGAAGAATTCTTTTGAAATTCTGTCACACTAAAAATTGTTGACTGAATATTGGGACTAACTCTAAGGTTCACTACGGAACACAAGAGTTGATGATCCGAACTTTCATTGAGCATGTACTGTACATACGAACAACCAGATACACTGTTGCCAGCACCCGTTACCCACCCTCTCTTGGCTAGGTGGCTCAGGTGGTCATATGCCACCGGACGACAAAGTAAAAGACACCCCCCCACCCCCCAAAAAAAAGCATATTCAAAATAAAATTAATATCTGTTAGTAGGAATAAAACACTGGAAATTATAAAAGAATAGTTTATAAAATATCAGTTACTTATAAAAGCGGAGGGAGGCCCGCCTTATGAAGAAAACTAAAAACATCAGTAAAATCGCTAGAGGCTTCACCAAGCATTGAGGACAAACAGTAGGCACCATCTGCCCCCTTATGCCTCTGGAGGAATCTCTGACGTAGGTCCCCCAGACTCGGACACTCGACCAGCAAGTGACGGACAGTAAGGGGAACAAGGTAGTCATCACAGTACGGTTGAGTCTCACCACACATGAGGAACTCATGTGTAAGCCAAGAATGCTCAATGCGAAGCCCAGTAAGAGCCACCTCCAATCGCCGAGACATAGAGGGAAGAACTCTTGGCACAATCACCCTCTGAAAGATTTCTTTTAGTATATTGTGAGAAACAACATCCCAGTGTCTCTTCCAACACGTACGAATTACGTAACGAAAGTAAGGTATTACATCAGAAGCAGAAAGTCAGTAGTCGGTTGGGGACTGTTGAGAAGATGCAGCTTTAGCTAAAGTATCTGCCCCCTCATTGCCCACCACACCAATTTTTGCAGGAACCCAACAGAAGTCTACACGGCGGTCACGGCGGCTAACAAGAAAAATCCATTCTAAAATTGATAAAACCAATGGATGGGATGCATTAAAAGACTCCAATGCAGACAAAACATTACGCGAGTCACTAAAAATCACAAAAACGGATTGGAGGAGAGTAAAAATGATTTTAAGAGCATATAAAATTGCAGTCAGTTCCGCCGTATACACTGAAGTAATGCCAGGAAGGCTACCGCCCTTACTAAAGGAAGGGAAGACAATACAAAATCCTACTCCAGTATCAGTCTTAGATCCGTCAGTATAGAGGGGGACAGAACCCTCATGAATGGAGGCATGTTCTAAAAAGAGAGAGAAGGACACCTGATAGGGAAGTGAGCCCTTTTTTTCAACAATGGACCTACAGAATGTCATGCAAGGGAGTAGCCAAGAACCCACTCTTGGGATCCGATGAGGACAAATTGCCAGTCTTGGAACAGAGAGGGCTAACATAAATGACTGGACCCTGTAACCAAATGGCTTTGGGAAATTAGGACGGGTGTCAAAAACAGAAGATCGGAATCCTGGGAGATGATGGCACAAGAAATTGAGTCTGGAATGCGATGAAGACAATACCAACACCTCATCATTAGCAACTGGCATTGCAAATCCAAGGGAAGGACACCAGCATCCACCAACAAACTTGGAATTGGGGAAGGTCTGAATGCCCCGGTTGCCAGACGTACACCACTATGATGCACAGAATTTAACAACTGGAGACGGGCATCTGTTCCAGATGAATAGACCTCACACCCATATTCAAGTTTAGATAAAATAAGAGACCTATGCAACAGGAGGAGGGTCTGATGGTCAGCACCCCAAGAGGTATGAGCTAAAACCCTCAAAAGACTCAAAGCTTTAAGACAGGCTGCCTTAACAGAACGAATATGAGGAACCCAGGTTAGGCATTTATCAAACAGAAGACCCAGAAACCGTGTCTCTTCCACACAAGATATTCTCCTACCTTGGCCCAGGTGGGAAGTTTGGCGACTGTACGTAGTTCATATGGGCTCCCACCAATCACTCACTCACTGCATTACTATCTTAATCTGGGTCTATACTGAATGACAAGCCGGATGGTTTAGTGAAACCCAAGAAAGTATACACTGGGTGGTAATTTTATTAAGAAAAGAACACTTGGTTGTCTAGTGAGTTATGACGCTCCAGCCAGACGATGTCTATATGAATTTAATGCTGAGGAGTGGTTGGGGTATTTTGCTCTCATACTGCTACTCAGAGACAAACAAGGTTCGTCACCCACGCCTTGAATGTTGGGACTGAGTAGCCTACCACCAAACCCCACGTTCTCAGTGCACCAGAAGTGGTGAGAAAAAAAAAAAAAATCAATTGCCCATGTAACTGAAATGAAAATTTATTGTCCCTTGTATCTTTCCATTCTCATCAAACCTCCAAGATATCAATAATATAATCATGAATTAGCAGTACTTGGGGGTACAATACTCGCACCGGCCAGTCGTTCTAAGTGCTTAACATTTTACTTTGTCCTGTGACCTTGACATTGAACCGATTGCTATCAAAATCGAGTACTGTATGTTCATTCTTACCTGACCTTAACCTTTCCAGGTTTGGTCCGATTCATACCATACTGTTTGGGCTGACCTTGTCCTGTGGCCTTGACTTTTGATAGGTAATGATAATTACCTTTAACAGATAAATCTCAAATTAGTCACTTTATTCTTGTTGTTCTGGTTGAAAACATATAAAAACCTTTGAGTTCTCTAGTTCTCATAAGTGCGTCTGCACGCACGTACGCCAGCGAGCGCGAGGACACACACACACACACACACACACACACACACACACACACACACACACACACACACACACACACACACACACACACACACACACACACACACACACACAATACCGACTCGACTTTCAACTTCGAGAGTACGGGTTTAGTAAGTTTAAGGTTATATAGTCAATTTCATAGTGTACCCTGTTGATAGTTTGCCAATTTCAGTGGTACTTCTTAATGCACTTGTGGAAAGTAGAGATAAGTGGAGATGATGATGTGTGATAATGCTGTAATCTCTTCCCCACAAGAGTACCTGTTAACTGAATAACGTATCTGTTAGAGAAAATGAGGAAAAAGAATTAAGTAAAAATTAGGTTTATCATATTGAGGGGATGAATACAGACTGTTCATAACCTGCCACAACGAGAAGTCTACACCAATTCAAATATGTACACTTGTTGCAGGAAAGACAAAGGTATCATACTGTAGAGACAGAGAGGAATCAAGCAATTATTGAATTGCTGATTAAACTCTTACCTTAGTATTGCAGAGACAACAGGTGAATGTGGTGTGGTTGTTAGGAGCACTAGTTGACAGCCGGTGAGATGCTGTTCCACTACCTGATCCACCATCTCCCCAACCTGCTCCACGCCCACCTCCTGCCCATCCATACGCGGTGCCTTCACCATCACAGCGTACACCACCAATATTAACCACCACCAGCACTTCATAATGCCTGGTGCATATGTTGTCCTATGTATAAAAATGGTAAAACGAACATTAAACACACACACAGACACACACACACACAGACACAGACACACACACACACACACACACACACACACACACACACACACACACACACACACACACACACACACACACACACACACACACACTTCCTCCTCATAGTTGCCAGGCAGCCCCTGAATACACTCATTTGTCCATATTTCAGATTAATGTTGGGAAATTTTCGAAAGAATTCCTGTGTCGGGCCTACGAATCGAATTAACAGATTTCTTGATGCCGCAAACCGAACTACTGATCTCTTAATGGCACCAGTCGGATTAGTGACGTCTTCATGCCACGATTCAACTTATGGGCCTCTGAATGCCTTGAATCAGGGCTGCAGATGAGAAGATTTATCATCTTCATTAAAATTAACATCGGTATGCTGGGAACATCGTTATTATTATTATCATAACAGAATGAAAGCCCGATATGGTAATGTCTGCTAGTGGCACATAAACATACATGTGTTCTTACCTACCTAATTGTTCTTACCTAATTGTATCTTTACAGGAATGAGTCAAGCTCGTACTGTGCCGTGTCTTAAACCATATTTATCGTACATATCCTTAAATTTGTGAATTGTTTTGGCACACACTATTTCATTCGGTAGTGCATTCCACTGATCAATTGCTCTGTTTGGGAAACTGAATTTCCTTACGTCTTTATCAACTCTCTTCTTATGCAGTTTTTTGCAGTGTCCTCTTGCTGATGCTTCCCCATATGTTAAGTAATCATTTATGTCTATTTTCTCCTTCCCTGATATGCATTTATATAGCATTATCATGTCACTTCTCTTCCTTCTCTCCTGTAGTGGTGGTAGATTCAGTTTATTTAGTCTTTCTTCGTAGCTTAGATCCCTTAAGCTTGGTATCCATCTTGTAGCGGCCCTTTGAACTTTTTCAATCTTGTTTATATGTTTCTTGAGATGAGGACTCCAGACTACTGATGCATACTCCTGGGTTGGTCTGATGAATGATGTTATTATCCTTCTTAGCATGACTTCATTTATGTATGTGAATGCTATTCTCATATTTGCAAGCAGTGTATATATGTTCTGTACCTTCTCAGTGATGTGGTCAGCCGGAGATAGTCTGTTATTGATAATCGCACCTAGGTCCTTCTCTCTTTCTGATGTGTGTACGGTTTTATTTCCTAACGTATAATCCCAATCAGGTCTTTTTCCAGTTTTACCAAACTTGATTACATGACACTTGTCCAAATTGAATTCCATTTGCCATGTATTACTCCATTCATGAAGTTTATTTAAATCTTCTTGTAGCTCTTTACAAGAGTCTGTGTTAGTAATTCTCCTTGGTATTTTTGCATCATCTGCAAACATATTTAGATAGCTTTCATTTCCAGTGTTACTGTGTGTGTGTGTGTGTGTGTGTGTGTGTGTGTGTGTGTGTGTGTGTGTGTGTGTGTGTGTTCTTACCTAATTGTATCTTAACAGGAATGAGTCAAGATCGTACTGTCCCGTGTCTTAAACCATATTTATCGTACATATCCTTAAATTTGTGAATAGTTTTGGCACACACTATCTCATTCGGTAGTGCATTCCACTAATCAATTACTCTGTTTGGGAAACTAAATTTCCTCACGTCTTTATCAACTCTCTTCTTATGCAGTTTTTTGCAGTGTCCTCTTGCTGATGCTTCCACATATGTTAAGTAATCATTTATGTCTATTTTCTCCTTCCCTGATATGCATTTATATAGCATTATCATGTCACCTCTTTTCCTTCTCTCCTGTAGTGTTGGTAGATTCAGTTTATTTAGTCTTTCTTCGTAGCTTAGATCCCTTAAGCTTGGTATCCATCTTGTAGCTGCCCTTTGAACTTTTTCAATCTTGTCTATGTGTTTTTTGAGATGAGAACTCCAGACAACTGATGCATACTGCAGGGTTGGTCTGATTAATGATGTTATTATCCTTCTTAGCATGTCTTCATTTATGTATGTGAATGCTATTCTCATATTTGCAAGAAGTGTATCCATGTTCCATATTTTCTCACTGATGCGGTCAGCCGGAGATAGTCTGTTATTGACAATCACAACAAGGTCCTTCTCTCTTTCTGATGTGTGTACGGTTTTATTTCCTAACGTATAATCCCAATCAGGTCTTTTTCCACTTTTACCAAACTTGTTTACATGACACTTGTCCACATTGAATTCCATTTGCCATGTATTACTCCATTCATGAAGTTATTTAATTCTTCTTGTAGCTCTTTACAAGAGTCTGTGTTAGTAATTCTCCTTGGTATTTTTGCATCATCTGCAAACATATTTAGATAGCTTTCATTTCTAATGTTACTGTCTATATCATTTATATACACTAAAAACATGAATTGTGCCAGCACTGAGCCCTGTGGTACTCCACTAGTCACTTCTTTCCATGATGAGTAGTTTCCCCTTAGTACTGTTCTCATTTCTCTTTTTATGAGAAAATCTTCCATCCAACAAAACAGTTTGCCTCGAATTCCTCCTTGATGGTACAGTTTCCATAAAAGTCTTTGTTGTGGTACTGTGTCAAAAGCTTTCTTGAAATCTAAATAGATACTGTCCACCCATCCTTCTCTTTCCTGTATTGTGTTTGTTACTCTGTCATAGTAGCTCAACAGATTAGTAACACATGATTTTCCTTTTCTGAAACCAAACTGTCTTTCTGTTATCATATTGTGTTCTTCTAGATGATTTACCCAAGCTTTTCTAATACCTTGCTTACAACACTGGTCAGTGATACTGGTCGGCAGTTGAGTGGATTTTGTCTATTCCCTTTCTTGAATAAGGGGACAATATTTGCTTTCTTCCAAATATCAGGTAGTTTACCTTGACTCAAGGATTTCTTGAAAATTAAAAATAATGGTTTACTTAACTCCTTTGCACATTCTTGTAGCACCCAACATGAAATTTCATCAGGACCATTTGCTTTTCCTCTGTCTAATTTACTTAACTCCTCCTGTATTACTTTTTCTGATATTTGTATATCTGGTATTATGTGTGGGCATGCATATTCCACATAGTCCCTCTCATTTTTTTTTTCTTCTGTAAAAACTTATTGGAAATTCTTATTTAGTGCTTCACAAATATCTTTCTCTTGTGTATAGGTGATTCCCTCGTCCGTAATGGATTGTATTATATCTTTTACTTTGGTTTTGCTTCTGGTGTAGCTGTAAAATAGCTTCGGTTGATCACTACTTTTTATTTATGATATCCTCCTCTAACTGTTTTTGGGCTTCCCTCCTTATTCTTGTATAATCGTTTCTTGCCTGTTTGTAATCATTATATGCCCTTTCAGTATTGTGTCTTCTGTATCTATTCCACAACAAATGTCTTCTTTCTATTGATTTTATACATTCTGTATTGAACCATTTCTTTATTTTCTTATCTGCTTCTTTGTGCCGTGGGATGTACTTCTGGACTCCTATTTCATAAAATTCACAGAATTTTTTATATACAGCATTTAAATCTTGTCCTCAAAGCTCATTTTCCCAATCAACTTCTAAGATATACTTCTTTAGGTCATGATAATTTCCCTTTTTATAGTTTAAGCTCTTTTTGTAACTTTCATTGCTGTTAACTATGTCATATGCTATCCTGAAGATGCAGTTTAGTACTGCATGGTTGCTTTTGCCGAGTGGAGGGTGATATATTAAACTGTCAATATCATTTTCTTGCCTAGTAAATATGAGATCTAGCATTGAAGGTACATCTAGTCCTCTTTTTCTGGTGGTTTCCCTCACATGTTGCGTTAGGAAAAGCTCTTGCACGAGATCCAGGAGCTTTTCGTCCCAACAGCTTTCTTGGCTTATTATATCTAGAGTATTTCAATTTATATTTGTATTAAAATCTTCAGTCAGTATAATTCTTTCCGATTTCTCTTCCATTTTATGTAGTAATGCTCTTAAACTCTGAATTGTACTCTCTGCCAGGTCCTCATATTCGTCTCTTTCCCATGTGATTGATCTTGGTGGCATGTACAAATTGGCTACAGTTACTTTCCCTTCAGATGTGTTGATCTCTACTGCAATCAGTTCTACTTGTGAGGGTATATCTAGTTTTATTTCATTGACTTTAAGATTTTTCTTAGTTAATATTATAATTCCGCCTCCTTTTTTTAAGTTTCTATCTCTTATCCATATATTATATTCCTCTAAGTTTAGTGTGTGTGTGTGTGTGTAATTCACCGGTTCGGTCAGGATCACTTGATGGTCGTGATCGTCAGCTTTTACCCTCCCGGAAGGGAGCTGAGAGCTCATATAGTCCGAGCTAAGGGCAAGGCTGTGACCTTCACACACGCACACACCCGTCGCCTTCCTCCAGGGGGACAGTAACCACCCACTTCGTCAGTGAAACTTTTCGAAAACTTGAGCGAGGCCCGAACTCCCGGCCACCAGTTGGCAATCGGGAACGTTACCACTGCACCAGCGAGCGGTGTGTGTGTGTGTGTGTGTGTGTGTGTGTGTGTGTGTGTGTGAGAAGTCCAAAGCAATTACTGAATTATGATATTGTCAGCCTTAACGAAGTAAAGACAGAACTTCCTGTATCTTTCCCAGAAACTGTTAGTTACAGGAGTACAGTGGGAGGGTCATCGCATCGTGAAGGTACAGTGGTCCTCATGACCTCCGCCAAGGAGGTTATGTTTTACCCCACGTTGGTTTGTTTGTTTGTCTGTTAGCAGGATTACTCAAAAAGTTAAAAGCGGATTTTGATGAAATTTGTGTGGAAAGGTGCGCCATGGAACAAGAAAGAGCTGATTAAAATTTGGAATGGATCCGAATCCGGATCCCATGTCCACGGATCCGGATCCGCGATTACTCAAAAAGTTATGAATGGATTTTGATGAAATTTTGTGGAAGGGTGGGGCATATGTCACGGAAGAAATGATTAAATTTGGGGATGGATCCAGATCCGGATCCGGATCCAAAGTATCCCCGCACAATATCTCGAAAAGTTCTCAATGAATTTAAATGACATTTTGTTGAAAGGTGGACCATTGACTAAGAATGAATGGATAAATTTTGGTGATGGATTTGGATCTTATATCGACGGGTCCGTTTCCGGATCCTTTTTAATGGGAATGACATTGGCTGAGGTATGCACTCTCTGAACACTTTCTAGTTTAAAAATTTCTTGCTAATACTGGCACTGGTGTTGACACAAGTACTGGCGATCGGGTATGGGTGTAATTTTCTTTTGCATCTAGAACTTTATTTGCTTTTTGCAATGTTCCTCCTCCCGACTCTCAGTATTATACAAATAGTTCCTTTGTATGGACTGAAGAGAAATTAAAGATGTTGGGAACAGTAGATAACTTCCTTCTTGCTGAAGACTTCAATGCGAGATTCAGTAGTCTTGCTAGGGAGGTCCCCACTCTTGTATAGCTGCCTAACAGGATGATTACGAGCGATTCACTTACAGTTAAAGTCTAGAAATGAGCAGCCCTGTCCGACCCGACCCTCACTTTAACCAGAAGCTAATAACTTTACTCTTAAGCGAGGCAGAGTAGCAATTCTTTCTGCATGTGATATATTCTTTGAATAAATATTGTTATCAACTAATAACACGTCCATAAAGGCGTAGGAACTCTTGGAATCTCGAGTTTTCCAAGGGAGTGTTCGGCTCCAATCGATGAATGCCTCAATTACGAAATCAGATTTTAAAAGATTTTCCGTCGTAATACTGTGTTTATCGGCATCAGCTGTAGGAAGTAAATATCGGAGCTTCTGCCTGTTATGTTATACCAGAGGAAGATTGTGAAAACATGGCGCTCATTCGCTCGTCACGCGCTCATAACACGCACTTTACTGGTATATACATACTCTCGTATAGCAGACCCCATTCAGTACCCAAACGATAACATCTTGTCTGCTATTTGGATAGAAGCAAGAATGATATTTCTGGATAACCTAAATGTACATGATCGTCATTTCATAGCAGACAAAACGTATCGGAAGGGTGAAGAGTGGATGTCTGAATTAGAGGTTTCCAACTCGACCCCTAATATATTGAGTATACTGAATGATTTGCATGTCATCAAGTAAGTTCATTGCCATCTGATGACGCCTCCCTAACAATAACCATGTTAATCTGCAAAACAGCTTTGAAGAGTTCAAAGCTCTAGCTGGAGGGTTAGGTGATCACGCCGTTTTATATGAATATGTGCCCAGGAACGAGACTGTTAAACCCATCAGTGTAAAATACATTAACACAGAGTTGTTATAACGGAATCTGGCTGAGAATGAGACTCTCGATATGAATGCAGATGCCGACGAGTGTGTGGCACGATTAACTTAGTCACTGTAGGAGTGTGTGAGGGGTGCTGGGTATGGAAGGCACCGACATGTAAATGAGGATGATAATCACAATAAGGAAGTGAGTCTGGGAAGATGAGAGAGAAAGTTAATTAATAAAAATGGTGTTAGTTATGGAGAGTTGTAGATTGGTGTGGTGAATTCATGGCAACTAATAATGCATACAACAAACCATTGGATCATGATTTCACAGTGTTCATTGAAAGTGCATAGAATTCAACATCCCACTTGCAGCTTCCCATGAATGATATTGTAAGTAATGAAACCGTGTCACAAAAAGATCAACGAATATCTGGTAACGGAGTGGAGAAAGAAGCTATACATATGAGTCCACATATAAGGCCTACGGTCCAGATGGACTTACTTCTGGAGTGTTTAGATTTTTCGCTTCAAGTTTATGTCTCCGACTCTAGGCATAGGCTTTGCATCCTATTCCCAAGACCAAGTAGTCCTCCTACATACTACACACCTCTGCTTGTCACCACTTCAGCGCTAATACCCACCGTGCATATTGGGTACATGCCAGGGCTGTCTCATGCTGGACCCTGGTTACTTCTCACAACGACACTTTTTAACCTAATTTTCAGTCAAGGCCTGTATCACATCGCCTGGACTCGTGCAAATTTTCTTACAATATATATGAAAAATTAAAGGGGCATATGTGTAATTAATATTCGTGCAAAATTCTAAGACGTGATATGTTCACGGCAGAAAAGATGGTTCAAACCATACTGGGAGCAAGCTGGCGCACAGGAAAAACGATGTCGTATAGAACGCATTGTTACTGTACGTATTTTGTGTGATATTGCATGAAGGAAAAGATATAAACTCTATGTTACTTTTGTAGATTTTTCTCAGGCGTACGACTTGGTTCCTTGCTACAGTATATGTTGTTTCGTGTGATGAGACGACTGGGGTGTGGTGCAGTGATGCTTGTGACTCTGGTGGCCATGTATGGCGTCACATAAAACGTTCTCGGCTCAGTGGTGGACACGGTAATGGTGTGGGTCAGCCGGGGCTCACCCACCTCATGTCAGTTCTCATTGTATTTAATGATCTCACAAAGATGGTAAAAGAAGGAGCGGGGACAGATGGGCTCTTGTCTTGGCTTCATGCTTTAATCCTCAAGAACAACATAATTTTTGTAGCTACAAGACCCAATATGATTAAGAAAATTAAGGTTTTGTGAAACCACTGCACTGACTACGGAATTAAAGTGAATTCAGCGAAAACGATTTTTTTTTTTTTAGTAGTTAATGGCCATAAAGATGATGGGGAGCCGCTACATATGAATGACTTAGTAGTGGAGCGTTGTGTCAAATACGTACGTGTATACTTGGGTTCACCTAATTCGGCAGACGGCTCCACAATATCCACCGTCAAAACACACGCAACATCAAGGATCTCACGTGTTTAAATTCGTATCATTTATAAGAAAAAATAATAACATTCCATTTATGGTAAAAAGACGAATTTTTGATGAAGCATTAATGTGCACTTTGCTGTATGACTGTGAATCTTGGTTGGCTGCTGATCTAAAATCTATGGTAAAGCAATACAAATGATGTCTTAAGGAACTACTATGAGTCAGGCAGTTTACATGTAATGAGATCTGTTACACAGAGGCAGGGTACCTTTCATTTACCCAGTTTGTGAAAAATAAACAACGCAGGTTTTTCCATAAGATGTGGCTAGAAAGATCAAATATGAATGATGATCCTCTTGCTTTTGCGATAAAAACAGTGATTATCGGTAACATAGTAACATTCAGACTCATTAGCTAGTGTGTAATTAGTGACGTGAGAGTCACACACGCCGACATACAAGATACACTATCAAACATTCTGAACAGCGACTCGTCCAGACGCAGAGCTTATGCAGAGATCATTCTTAATTTCAGCGTTCATGCTCTTTATAACACCAGGCATACAATTAATTAATCTCACAGTCTGGCTTTGACTCGTCTCCGGGTGAGTTGTCACAGCCTGGCGTGTGAGACGTGTTGCTTGAATAGGCGCGGTCGAGGTCACCTGACACTGCATGAACGTTTCTGCCAGTGTGGCCTGGTGCAGACAGAGGTGCATGCTGTGGAACACTACCCCAACACACAACACCTTAGGTTATTGTATGGATCTTACAAGATTCAAGATTTATTATCAGAAAACCTAGCCCCAGATGTTGTGTATGACGAAATTCATTATTTTTAAAAAATTCACAATTCAGATACTGCTGGAAAGAATGAATGTTTATATACACTAAATATATATAACAGCATATAGCTGGCTTACAGGTGAGTGAATATAATTGCAGACTTTTTTTTTTTTTTTTACAAAAAACATCCAGTTATTTACTTTACCAATGTTCATGTGTGCATATGTATAATGTTACTACTTTGTGCTATGTGCTATGCATTAAAAAAAAAAATACTGTGGTCCATAAATTATCTATGTATTAATCTATCTGTCTATCTAACCATCCATTTGTGTGTGTGTGTGTGTGTGTGTGTGTGTGTGTGTGTGTGTGTGTGTGTGTGTGTGTGTGTGTGTGTGTGTGTGTGTGCCTGTCACTGTTTGTACACGTACCTTTTGTATGTGTGTTATTTTTTCCTATGTCTTTTGGGTGTATGTCTTCACACCACCACCACAGGCTGAGAAAGGTCAAGCCCCTAGCTTGGTGACGACAAAGCGAGATGCCTGGATCCACTGTCTGACTCACTTCTGCTTCATTTCTGCAATGTTCGCGGCCCCTCCTCTAGCTTTCTCTCTGTTGAGCACCATCTCTCCTCCACTGAACCTCACCCTCTCTTCTTAACTGAGACTCAGCTTCTGAGGCAACTGACATCAAACCCTTTTCAGTATTCTCCTACTTTCTCTATACTCATTCCTAATCCAAAGGTGGCTGTTGTGTATATGTATGCAACAACATATCTTGCTCTCAAGTTGCTGAAACTGAATCTTCTGAATTATCTACTCTCTGTCTTGGGCCGTCCTGTTATTCACTGATTAAATATATCTATGCTGTTTACTTACCCCTAATTCTTCAAGTATCTTGCCTCTCAGATGAAATAAATCCTATCAATTTCTCGTATCTCTGAAATCTCCATTCTGGGAGATTTCATTGTTCACCACCACCTTTGCCTCTCCTCTCCTTTGACTGATCCACCTGGGGAAAGACCACATCGTTTCTATCCTTGATGACCTAGAGCAGCTCGAACAGCACCCTACCCATACCCCTGACAACCTTGGAGAAAGTTCCAACATACTCGACCTCTTCCTTACAACTAATCCTTCTGCTTATGCTGTTAATCTTCTCTCTACATTGGGCTCCTTTGATCACAACCTTATCACCTTAACCTTTCCTATCGTTTCAGTAAGGCCTGTGGGCCCTCCCAACAAGCGGCTGCGGGTAGGGCACTTTGGAGATGCTGATGGGAGACCCTCAGGCAGTATTTCTTTGATTTTCCTTGGAATGATTATTGCTTCCACGGCCGAGAGCGATCTTATTGTGCTTTGCGCATTATAGAGGTTATTCTCTCAGGCATGGAAGCAAACATTCGTTTCTCATATTGTATGACAAATGCAAAAAAGAACTTGCTTTAATCACGCTTCTTGTAATGCTGTCCACAACAAGGATAATGTCTACAAAAGTTACCGGAGCCATCACATCCCTGAATCTCATCTCTTTTATATTTCTGTCCGGAATCATGCTAAGTCTGATCTCTCTTCTAAAAATTATGTCATTCATTCTAAACGCTCTGAGCTCTCCAACTCAAATTCTCCCCGCTTCTTCTGAAACCATGCCAAGAATCTTTCTGACAACTTTACCTCATCACCCTTTCCTCCTATTTTCAACTCTGATGGCTCTGTAGCTATTTATTCTAGTGATATAGCAGAACTCTTCACACAGACTTTTTCCTCCAGTTCCACCTAAGATGATTCCAATGCTGTTTCTCCATCACTTCATCACGTCCCCCCGTTGACTTCATCATAACTGAATTAAAATGTCTTCAGTTGATGTATTTTCTGCAATCACATGCCTCAGTACTATCAAGGCATATGGGCCTGATGGGGTCCCTCCTGTCGTCCTCAAGAACTGTGTTTCTGTGCTTACACCCTGCCTGGGTGAACTCTTTTGTCTTTGTTACCTTGTACCGTTCCTTTTAGCTGGAAGTTTGCTCTAATTCACCCTGTCCCAAAGAAGGGTGACCATTCCCATCCCTCTACCTATCGGCCAATAGCTTTAACATCCTGTGTTTCAAGTTTTTGTGTGTATTATTAACAATATTTTTTTAAAGCATCTTTTTTATCACAACTTTCTTTTTGATCATCAGTATGTGTTGTTTCAGGGACACTACACCGTCAATCTTCTGACCTACCTCTGAGACTCTTGGTTATCCTCCTTTCAGGGCTTTGGCAAGAGCTTTACCGTTGGACTTGACATATCAAAGGCTTTTGACCGAGTCTGGCATAAATCTTTAATTTCCAAACTGCCCTCTTACCGTTTCCATCCGTCTGTCTGTGCCTTCATCTGTAGCGTCCTTTCTGGGACGTTCTATAGCAGATGTTGTAGATGGTCACCATTCTTCTCTTAGAGCTATCACCAACTCTCATCCTTTTATTCATCAATGACCTTCTAAGCCCTACATCAAACCGTATCCACACATACATTGATGACTCCACCCTTCACCTTTCCATTTGCTTCCTGCAGTGTCCGTCTCAGCAGTTTGTTCAACAAACGAGAGATAAAGCTAAGGCACACCTTATGTCTGACTTGGCTCATAACTCTGATTAAGGTAAAAGTAATCCTGTTGTTTTTAGTCCATCAATAACTCAGTTTTTACATCTGTCAACCCGACAAAATCTTCCACAGGAGTATCCTTTAATTTTTAACAATATCCAGCTGAATCCTGCATCACCTTGAAACATACTTCGACTTTCATTCTCTAGGGATTTATCTTGGAAAGATCATATTGCCACTCTTGTAAAATCTGCTTACAAGAGATTAGGTATGCTAAGCCAACTCTGTGGCTTCTTTACCCCAGCATTGTTGTTGACTTTATTTACGGGTTTTATTCTTCCCTGTATAGGGAACATTTCTCATGTTGGGGAAGGCTCCCCACATACAGCTCTTCTCAACAAGGTGGGGTCAAAGGCTTTTCATTTCATTAACTTTCCTCCTCTTACTGGCTCCCTTCAGCCCATGTCTCATGTTGCATCTTTGTGTCTCTCTATAACTGCTTCAATGGTCACTGCTCCTCTGAAATATCTGCTTGCATTCATCGACCACTACGTTGGGCACATAGCACCCGTGTAGCAACAAACTCTCGTCTGTCCATCATTTTAATGCAAGAGTTAATTACTCCCAGTCCCTCATGTATTCAATAGGTAAACTCTGGGGCTGTCTCTCTCTATGTGTATTTCCAACTATCTATGATCTCCATTCTTTCAAACACAGTGTGTCTACGCATCTCAAAATGAGCAGACCTTGAATTTGGCTGTCTTTCCTTTTGTTTTGTCTTGTTTTGTTTTTTCAGAAGGAACAAATTGTTCACTCCTGGTATTTGGTTCCTTCTTCAATTATTAAAAAAAAATCATATGCTATTAAGGACTGTACATCATCACTATTACACCAAATCTATTCATTATGCAAACCCACTGCTATATTCTCCTCCGGGTGGGAAAGGACACCGAAGTACTTACTCCTGACAAACAAGGGTTTACAAAAGTTAACCTAAACATTTGTCGTTCTGGTCCACCTTTGCAGATAACTGTCTGTCAAGGCATCGCACATTGCGTTGAAAAACCAAAAGTATCCCTGTGACTCTTGCTTGATACTGTCCAAGGCAAACAACAGTGCCATACTACTGAGCATATTGCCCATGAACTGAAAATATATAAAACTGACATTAATGCCTTGTCCGAGACTCACCTCTCTGGAGGGGGCAACCTATTAGAAGCCGGAGAAGGGTAGACGTTTTCCTAGAGGGGATACGCAAACAATGTAAAAAGAAACCATGGTATTGGCTTTGGAGTCCAAAGAAACCTACAAAAGATCCAAGAATCACCTGTGGGTATATCTGAGACTGTCTTAGCATATACCACTCTCTAAAGGTTAATATGCAACACTCAACAGTGCCTGTGCCCAAGGCTTGACTCTGGGGGACACGGTCAAAGACTCCTCTTATGCCTCTCTGGATACTACCATTCAATTGATACATCATAATGACAAAGTCATCCTGCTTGGAGATGTTAATGCCAAAGTAGGAACAGATATTCACCTCTGGCAAAGCTTTATGGGCTGCATGATATTGGTAGCATGAACAACAATGGCCTTAAAGTGGTGTCCTTATGCTCAGAAAACAGTCTGGTCATCACCAACACCATTTTTCAACTTAAGATTAAACACAATACACGATCTACGCATTGGCACCTAATTGACTCTCATTGTAAGGCAGTGAGATCGAAGAGAAGCTCTTCTAACCCAAGCTATGAGAGGTACTGAGTGTTCAGCAGACCATATCCTTATCAAATGCTATTAGCCATAAAATATGCCCACAACTGTGCAATGGACCATCCTTCAAAGAAACTAAAATGTAGTATTTTAAAGTATGCGCATTATGTAACACCTTCTGCAGCACTATTACAGACAAGCTCTCTTAATGCCCACCACTTGACCCAAACAAAAATGCAACAAACAAAAGCACAGAGTAGCTGAACATTAATACACTGCTTTAAAGACAGGCACTGCCATAAATATTGGTTTGATGAAAATGCTGAGGGCATACATAAGTTTCTTTCAATAAAGAATTGAGCATGTATCAACTGAGTGGCTCATCCTAGCTGCCTAACCCTAAAAACTGAATTCCAGTATCTCGGAAGTGAAATCCAGAGAAATCTGAGAGACATGGGAACAAATGGTGGACTGAGCATGGAAGAGTGCAAAGACTGGGTAATATTAATGACCAACATTGGTTCTATAAGTCCAGTTCTTCAAGTAGGCAAGCATCTGGAGCCAGTGACTGTCTAACAATTTCTTGGTGAATTCAAGTGACTTTGTCCTGTTGTCACGTTTGAAGAAATTGGAAAGCTTCTTCACAAATGACGCTACTCGTGATATCACATTCACAATCCCCCATGACAACCAGCATTGTTATGAAAGAGTTACACTTCTTCGTCTTACGTTGTGCACAACGTCATTAAGTACTAACCTTAACTCTGATGAGAGAATTTTAGATGCCTGAGCATATCTATGAGGCATACACTGAATATGCTTTGTTTCAGGATTCATCTTATTCACTCTTCCTCAAAAATCTGATCGACGGCCAAGCATTGCTGGTGCTCCATCAGTTATGCACGCACATACATTATTCCAAGAAAATCCTTCCCCCTAAAAAAAATCAAACTTCATGGAAAATGTATTAACCTCCAAAGCATGATAGAATAAGAAAATCTTAAAATCTCCACCACTAATGTATCATACAAACACCAGGAATTGGGCACAAACAGTCGACTTAGCTGAGTCTTCAAGTTAGTTACCCATTTCATTTCAGCAATAACTTGTTTCGTATCTTCAGAAATATCTAACATTCGTCAATGGGCAGTATCATTTGAGAGGTGTGCTCTTGTGATCTGCTCAACATCACATCCAATAACATGGCAGACGATATCTTTACCATAAGGGATGATTAACTTTTTCTGCTATGTTGTGAGTCTTTTTTACCTTCCACCTGACAAAGTCAGACGAGGGTGTTGTTATCACTGGGATCAATAGGTGTCCTTCCGTAGATTTGGGTGGCAGGATAGCTGGCCGGGCATAGAGATTTCGTTTTCGGGCCAGAACTCAGAAAGTATTCACTGGGGAATCATGAAATTTCACATAGTTATGTGTCTTATAGTAAACTGGTGCTGTTTGATGGTAGAATGCTGTGTCTTCAGTTGTTTTCTTTATTAAATAGTGCAAATGTAAAGAAAAAAAAATGCCTTTTTGTTTCCAGGCTCGAACTCAAAAATTAATACAGGTACAGTCTTCAAATTCACGAGGAACATGTGTAATTATGCCTCCTGGTGGCTTTTGGTAGTTCAAATGCCATGCGTTTGTATAATGTTATTAAACTGCAAAAATACATAAAACTGCTTATTTAATGCATTTTATACTAAAACTTTGCAATTATTGCACCTATGAGGCAGAAATTGTACATGATGGAAGATTATATGAATATCTAATACGGTGTTAACTTTCGTGACTGTACCTCTTATGTAATTATTAAAAAAAAAATGGCTGCCTAAATGAAAACACGAGTCATAGCCTCATCAGATCTGCTCATGACTTCATTATTATCATGGACAAACTTCTGAAACTTTTAAGATTTAATGTTTCTGCATCATATGGGGGGAGGGGGAGGGCCCCTATGCACTTGTTAGGTGTGCAGGGAGGTGGGGAGTATGTGCTTGCTCTGATGTAGGGGTGCAGCAGCGTAGCGTTGCCTGTTTCTTTTGTGCAGTTCTCAGTGGTACCATGTACTGTAGTACGATGCACGTAACTCACATTAATTTGGTTGACTGAACTGTCTGAAATGAGCAAATCGTGCTCGCATCAGTCCTTCTTACTTTAGCCCGAGGAAGTCAAGATTCTTACTTTTCAGATTCTGATGACAACTATTCTGTTTATGCTTGAGAAGACTTGGTGTCATGCACTCCAATTATACAACTTTATGGCTTATAACACACTGAAAATTCACATTCATTTTGACGACAGTGTGAATAGGTACTAAAGTGTAGCTTTCATCATACTGACATTTCTTTGGTGAAGATTCCATAACGGTGTCTGAAATTGCAACAAATGATACATACATAACCAAAACCATACGTAAAGTCATGGACATTGACACAAAATTATATTATCGCCACCACAGTAAAATTACATAATTTAAACACCATCAGACACCGAATCTTTTATCAGCTTCGCAAGATCACACAGAAGAATAACCTTCAGGCAGTCATCTATATCTCTCTATATACCTAGGCTGCTTCCCCCAAGGAAAGGGAGGTAGCCGAGACAGGACAATCTGGTCCCACTATGGGGTGGTACTACTACTCTGCGGCCAGGTTGTGTTAGGAAGAATACTGCCACCGTATTCCCTGCGTGTCGTAAAAGGCGACTAAAAGGGGCGGAGTGAGGGGACTAGGGACCCCCTCCTCTGTTTTTTAGTTCCTAAAAAGAGACAGGCAGTCATAATGTCAAAAAATCAAACCATGAAAACTTTCATCTGGAAGCCATATTATCAACACCGTTGCAAGATCACACAACACAAACATCTACAGGCATTCATCACACAATAGAAACAATTTCAGGCAATCATAACAACAAATGATCAAACAATGAAAATACCATCTTGTAGTCATATTATATCCACTGTCGTAAGATGACACAAAGATAGCTTCAGGCAGTCATATTACCACCAATGTCAAAAGAACAAACGGTAACCAGTAAGTAACAAGAGAGTGCATACCTCTGCCTGTGTCAACAAAATCAAATATTTAATGATGGCTAACCACACATACTACTAATGTCATAAACACTAGTTTCCAAAACCTACAACTTCATTATGTTTTGATAGTTATTACAACACTATAAAAACATAGGCAACACTACGCTGATGCAACTCTCCACTAAACCAAGCACATACCCCCACCTCCCGGCACACCTAACCAAGCGCATAACGGCCCTCCACCCCTTCTATAACAGTGAGAGCAGGTATATCTATCTATCTATCTATCTATCTATATATATCTATATCCATATCTATATCTATATCTATCTATCTATCTATCTATCTATCTATCTATATATATATATATATATATATATATATATATATATATATATATATATATATATATATTCGCATTTTATATATCTAAAAAAACTACTTAAGACACTGCACTCTACCTAACAAAAGGCAGCAATTCACTATGAGACAAATAACTACGAAATTTCATGACTCTATAGCTAATACTTCCACATTTCCTCCTGAAACGAAATCTCTTGGCCTATTTTTGTCGATCCTTGTGATAAACATAGGCAATGCTATGCTGTGGCAACCCTTCGTCTGACCAAGAACATACCCCCTCACCTGCTTGCATACCTAACCAAGCACATAACGGCTTTAACCCCCCCCCCCCGTATAATACTGAGACAATAGGCCGAATTGAAATCTCTGAGAAAAACTTACAATTTTTTTCATTATTAAAAAATAAAACTGCTTAAGACACAGCATTATACTAATCAAAAGTCACCAGTTCACTATAAGACACATTACAATGTGAAATTTCATGACTCTGTTGTGAATAGTTTCTAAGTTCTTGCTTCATGTTCCTTGCACAGGTTGCACTGAAATCTGCTTCCCCTCCCCCCCCCCATAAAAAAAAAAAAAAACTACGGAAGACACAGCATTCTATCTATCAAAAGGCATTAGTTCGCTATAAGACATAACTATTTGAAATTTCATATTGTTAATACTTTCCGAGATTTGCTCCGGAAACGAAATCTCTACGCCATCTGTTGTTGTCAATCTCAGTGATAACAATACCCTCCTCTGACTTAGTCAGGTGGAGGATAAAAAAGTCACAAGCATACATATCATCTAATTAGCAAAAACACCAAGACGCTGTTCCAAATGTTATGAACTTACCTCATTCAGGTAAACAAAAATATCTGGAGACAGTGAGGCAACAAGTATGTGCATATGAGCATCAGTTACGGCTGGCTGACTGAAATGAGACAGTACCCCCCATCCTCAGTTAGGGCTGCTGTGTGAATGTGGACCAACCTGATACGGGACTAGAACCACTGTACTCACACACACACACACACACACACACACACACACACACTCTCACACAGTCTCTCTCTCTCCCTCTCTCTCTCTCTCTCTCTCTCTCTCACTCTCTCAGTAGATTTTAATACATTTTCGATTGCCATCTAATATCCCCTGGAAACCATGCTGTAAATCCCAGGTTGAGATCCCCTGCTATATATTATGTTACAGAAGCGTCAGTATGTTTCCAAAGACGTCACTATATTGAAGGATTATAGTTTCTCGGCTACTCTTGGCTCTCCACCATTTACTAATGATCCTAACGGTGAACAAGTCTACATCGTTTTCATCTTTCTGATATTCGGCACAACTCTAGGACTGCAATTCTAGCTGATGCCAACCGATTTTCATCCAGATGATAATAAGTCATAAGAACCTAAGTGTTAATGCCTGAACTATTCAGCCTCTCTTGCTCGGGATAACTCTGCTATTCGATTGCCGGTAATGACAGACGACTGATATTCAACTGGGAGCTGAATAAATACCTGAGGGTTTTTACCAGTATGATCACTTTATAATTTTATTCTTCTCGATATCTCCAGATGATGTTCTTCAATTCATAATACAAGTTTCTAAACTTGAAGGATCAGATATAGTAAAACTTTTCATTTCTTCCCTCAGTACGAAATTAGAAAGAGGAGCTAGGTAGTAACGTGAAGTAGACTGTAGCACCAGTCGAACAGGGCGGTACTCCCAAGATGGATGCAAAGCTGATGACCGGGCTAGCTGCAGCTCCCGTTTCATTAGCCCTTGGAACTAGCTTCTGACCATCCCCCTTTGCTGAACTTTTTCAACGTTTCAGTAACACAGAGACTAGGCCAGCTTATTATCCTATAGTACTTCCACTAACTGTCAACCAAACAACATGCACATTACACACCAGTCTTCTTATTCAAAATTAAAAGAAATAGCATCTCAACATCCAGCATCGGGGTTCTCATGGGAGGGGGGGACATAAAACACCGCAGGATCTGCCCCTCTCAAGGTGATGGCCGAGAGAGATGCTTGGAACCACTGTCTGACTCACTTCTACATATCTGCAACATTCGTGGGCTCTCCTCTAATTTTTTCTCTGTTGAACACTACCACTCCTCCTCTAAACCGCACCTCTTCTTCACCATGACTCAGTTGTTTGAGGCAACTGATAGCAAACGCTACTGTGTATCCTCCTACTTTCTCTAAACTCACTTCAAAATCAAAGGTGGCTTTTGTATAAATGTATGCAACAACATATCTTGCACTTATGTTGCTGACTTACTGTGAAAAATTCTTTGACTATCTTACATCTGAAATGGAAGACATGCTATCAATTTCTCCTATCTCTGAAATCTCCATCGTGGGTGATTTCAATGTTCACCACCACTTCTGGCTCTCCCCTCGTTTCACTGATCCACATGGTGAACACGCCTACATATTTGGTATCCTTAATGACCTACAGCAGCTTATGCAGCACCCTACTCATATTCGTGACAACTACTCGTACTTCCTGACAACTAATCTTTCTGCTTGCACTGTTCATCTTTTCTCCCTGTTGGGCTCCTTCAGTCACAACCTTCTCACTTTAACCTGTCCTATTGCTCCAGTAAGGCCTGTGGACCCTTCCAAGAAGCGGTGGCTATGTCAATTTGGAGCTGCTGATTCAGAGACCACCAGACAATACTTCTTTGATATTCTCTGGAATGATTATTGCTTCCAAGGTTGACAGCCATGTGAGTGTTCCTTGCATATTACAGAGGCAATTCTCTCAAGTATGGAGGCACACATTGCTTTCTTCTGTATCATGACTAGTGCAAAAAGACCTTGGTTTAATCACGTTTGTTTTAATGCTGTCCACAAGAAGGCCTACGAAAGATACCAAAAGGCAACCCACCTCTGAATCCCATCTCTCTTATTTTTTTTTTTTGCCAAGAATCTTGCTAAGTCTGTCCTTCACTTTCAATCAATCAATCAGTCATTTCCTGTGGCACCCCACGGGATGCATAGGGCCTCGATGAACTCTCTCCACCAATATTTGTCTCTTGCCATCTCCTTCAGGTCCCACCTACACTCCTCTCCTGCTTCTCTTTTCATTGTCATTAACCACGTTTCCCTCGGCCTACCTCTGCCTTTTCTTCCTCTAGCAGTCCACTCGGGCACATCCTTTATTATACTGCCTTGGTTTCTATACATTTGCCCCAGCCATTTCCAGCGAGACAGTCTCACACATTCATCAACTGGTTCCACTCTTGTAATATTCCTTACTCTTTCATTTGTAACTCTGTCTTGCCACTTTACATCAAGAATCCTTCTCAGTATTTTATTCTCAAATCCTAATACTTTCTGATCTGTTGCAATTGTAATGTACCGTAACTCATGCCCATAAATAAAAACTGGTCTTACCATGGCCTTTAAAATTTTTCCTTCAGTATGTACCGAAAGCATATTATTATTCCAGATTTCAACATTCCAACAGCACGCCAAACCAGTTTAATCCTCTCCTCAATTTCATGGTTTAATGATCCATTTGGTGATACGATCGTTCCCAGATATTTAAAATTTTCTACATTATTCACCACATTATTCCCAATTACACAATCGATTTGGGTCTCCACGTTCATATTAATAATTTCAGTATTTCCACAATTTATTACCAATCCCACTTTTTCTCCTTCCTCCACCAGACAATCAAGCACCCTCTGCATCTCGTAAATACTTCCGCAAGTCAGTACAATATCATCCTCATAGTCCAAATCCATCAGCCTCTTATTTTCTTTCCAGTTAATTCCTACGCCTGTTCTCCTTACAACCATTCTCATAACATAATCCATAACCAAAACAAACAGCAAAGGCAAAAGAACTTGAATCACTCTTGACCTAACTTCAAATGGATCACCCAAAGAACCACCCACCATTATCTTACAAAAAGTACCTTCATACAGGCTTCTAATAATATTTACAAACTTTTCTGGTATACTGTAAAAACTCATAATGTTCAACATAGCTCCACATAAAACACTATCAAATGCCTTTTCGTAATCCACAAAACACATACTAAGTGGCATTTTCATCTCATTAGCTTGTTGCATTAGATGCCTTACAATAAAAATCTGATCATTACAACCTCGACCCTTTCAAAATCCCGCTTGTTCTTCTCTTAAAATTTTATTAATTACTGCCTCTATTCTGTTCAACAAGATTTTGGAAAAGACTTTTGCAACTACAGGTGTCAAAGTTATCCCCCTCCAATTTTCACACGCACTTGAATCTTCCTGTTTTGGTATTTTTACAATCACTCCATTTTTCCACTCTTCTGGAATTCCACCATTATCCCAAGCCACATTAAAAAGTTTCAAAAGTGCATTGATCAACTCATTATTGTCCACCTTAAGCAGATATTCCATCCTAGGGCCATAAAATTCTTGAATTCCTTTATAGATTTTGCTACCTCCTCCAAGGTTATCGCCTCTCTTTCCATCTGCAAATCTCTCTCGGCTGGCAAATTTTCCTCTTCAGCTGGGATTGGTCTATTTAGAACACATTCAAAATGCTCATTCCACCTTCCTTTCATATCCAAATCTTTAGTCATCAAGTTACCATTTCTAGCTCATACAGGTATTTCCTTCCTTCTCTTTTCAGCCCCAGTTAACTGCTTTTTGGCCTGATACGCTGCTCTTGTGCTCTGACCGTCATTTTTACTTATTTTCTGTCTCTGTGCCTTTTCATCATATGGCCTCCCATTATCACGTCTAACGAGTCTTTTTACATCAGAATGTAAACTCCAGTACTTGGCTCTAAGTACTTCAACTACCTGGCCATCAACATATTGTTCTTCACTTCTTAACTTCGCCTCTTTCCTTTCCTGAATTGCATTTCATGTTTCATCTGACATCCAATTTCTCCTTCTCACTTTTTCCATTTTCTTAATAGTAACCTTAGCACTCTCATGCAAAACCTCTTCTACCTCTCTCCACATTTAATATCATTGTCCTTAGATTCCATCAAAGTCTCCAGGACTAGAAACCTGTTCCTACATACCCACCGAAACTTTTCCTTTTTGTTCTTATCATTTCTTAGCTCATCAAAATCATATTTATTACCTCCTGTACAATTACCCTTAGCGTTTCTCTAAAATTTTATTTTAATCTTTGACACAACAAGTTGATGATCACTACCTATATCTGCCCCCTCCTTACGCAAACATCTTGCAAATAACTTCTATGCCTTCTGCTAATTGCAGTGTGGTCAGTCTGGTTACAGTATTTACTACATGGTGAAATCCAAGTAGCTTTTTGTATTTTTTTCTGCTCAAAGATAGTTCTACCAATCGTAAGGTCATTTGCCAAATAGAAGCTTCCAAATCGCATCCCATTTCCGTTTCTTATGCCAACACCCTCCTTTCTTAGTCTTCAAAGCCATCCCTACTGTTACCAGCAATCGTATTAATATCACCAATCCAAACCAATACCTGCCTAGCCACTCTATTCACTACATCCTGCAGCTGCTCATAAAAGTCATCGTTCCTTTCATCAGTAGCCTCATTTGTCGAAGCATACCCTACCACCATACTGGTCAGATATTAAATGAGCATAAAGCAAGCGCTCATTAATTGGCTCAAACTCACATAGCCTTGCAAGCATCTCTACTCAACAGTAAGCCTACTCCTTGGTAATGATTTCCATCACTCCTACCAGAAACCTTCAAATTAATACCATCTTCCAAATTAATTTTGTCATCTCCATGGAAGCTCGTTTCTGTAAGAGCACAAATATCTATTTTGTATTCCTTGCACTCTGAAATAAGTTCTTCCATTTTACTAGCCTGATTGAGAGTTAGAACAGTCAGATTTTCTATTTTTAAGGTTCTCTTTGGATGTATAAAATTATTCCTACACCGTGGGATTCTTAGCACCCCCTGCACACTTAAGAGCTTCACGGAACTGAGGGCCATTGCTTCATAACAAGAGGTCCGAAAAAAATAATACCCTGGAACCAATGCCAGTGGCTCGCAGGAACAGACAGTGGAGAGAGGAAATTTACTAAAAGAAAATATGACGCAGAGGGTTAGGACAGACAAAGTACAAGGAAAAGAGAGACAGCAAAAGGAATGTAGATAAAAGTGTTTCTTTTAGTCACCTCTAACGACAAGCAGGGAATACTGGGGAAGTATCCCCGCTTCCCAAGGGGAATTTTTTCCCCCTTTCCCCAAGGGGGGAAAGAATTTCATTTGTACTAAATGTTCTTAACTCTCTGACTCCAATTCTTCCCAGTCCTTCTGGCGTCTTACGAAAAACCTTTCTAGCAACTTTACTGCATCATCCTTCCCTCCTCTTTTCTGCTCAAATTGTGTTGTAGTTGATTCTTAAAAAGCAAAAATCTTTGGTCAGACTTTCTCCTCCAATTCCTCATTAAATAATTCTGGTGCTCTTCCTCTATCACTCCCCCCCCCCCAGGGACGTCATCATTAACCTGCCCCGTCCTGGCCGACTTTCCACCGCTGACTTCCACCAATCCCGGACCAATTTTGAACAAAAATTTGGGGGGCTCAAACCTCCGCTTTTGGTGAGAAACATCAAAAATTCATAGAGAAATCACTCACCTGAGGTTTAAAATACTAAATACAGGTAGCAGTACCCCTTACCTTACTGTGTTTTCTATCAGGCTGGCTCCAAAGAAAATGAGTTCTATGGGAGGGTAACTATTCCACACCACTCATAAACGGTTCTTATTTATTTGGTACGAATTTATAGGTAGTATGAGAGTATAAGGGTTTTCACACAGTAATATAGGCAATATAAGCATTGTTTCACTCACCAAACACATCAACATACCTTACCTTTTTTGGCGACATTACCTGATCATCATTTCTGACTGTTTCTTCCTCTAATGCTACGTAAACTTTGTCTTCCACATAGTCATCGATTGGGGAATCACTCTGCCCTTGAATTTCGTGCTGTGGCACGACATGTCTTTACTGACCAGGTCACTGGTAGCAGATGAATTGCCAAGACAATGGCGTGCAAGGGGGAGAAGTCATGCAGAGTAAAGCATTGACCCTGCCTGGCATCTTGTAGAGGAACATGTCCTGTGTATATGTACCAAAAATCACATGCGAAATATGAAAATTGTGGAAATTAGGGACCTTGCAATTCCTGCACATTTGTATACGTCAACGGGAGTCCCAGTGACAAAACGTGTGGACATATATGTACGTCTACGGGAGTTGGCTGGTTAAAAGTTCTTTAACTGATGTGTTTTCTGCCATCGCTGGCCGTAATACCAACAAGGCAAATGTGCCTCATAGGGTACATCCTGCTGTCCTCAAAAACTGTGCTTCTGTACTTACACCTAACTAGGTAAACTCTTATCCCTTGGTCTTTCAACTTGTACCTCTCCTTGCTGGAAGTTTGCTCTCAGTCAGCCTTTCCCAAAGAATGGTGACCACTCTCAGCCCTCTAACTATCGCCCAGTTGCTGCAACATACTGTATTTCTATTTTCTAAAAAAATTTCTTAATAAAAAAACAATTAAGACACCTGTCATACCACAGCCACTTTTCCAATCATCAGAATGGGTTTTGCCAATGATGCTCCACTCATGATCTTCTCACCTTCCTTTCAGACTACTCGCCATACTCCTTTTGGATCTATTGCTAAAGCTTTCCCATTGCACTTGACATCTCAGTGTCATTCGATCAAGTCTAACATAAAAATTTAATTTCCAAACAGCCTTCTGTGCCTTAATCTCAAGCTTCCATTCTGGTCCTTCTATTAGTCCAGTCCTTGTTGTAGAGACCCGTATACATCTTCTTAGGAAGAGGCTTTGGTGATAAGAGTAAAGGATATCGCCAGCTTCAAAACAGTAGGCTATTAGGTGGAAGTGCTAGAATCAGAGCAAAAGTGAGAAAATGGCAGTTTTCAAAATGGCCACCACTGAGGTCTTTCAAGACTAAAAAGGCTTACAATTTCTAATAGAAATGTAGTACCTGGAAGAGTATTAGGGGTTTTTAGGCATGGTTGACACGATGGTGCCAATAGGAAATCAATACGACCTTGTGTAGCACCCAAAATCCAAGATGGCCACCATCCAAAACCTCCCCAACACATAAGTCATGTATCTTTTGAAAGAAACATCGTGACTGGATGATTTTTACATTAATTATGAGGTTTTCAGGCACTGCTGACACGATAGTACCTTTACTGATTCGATATCACAACATTTGATACTGAGAATTCAAGTTGGCCATCTTCCAAAATTTGTAGCTAACAAGAAAGTTGTCATTTTCGATATAGCTGGAATATAGCAGTACTCTCTGGATATTACTATTTCATTTTTTTTTTTTTTTGTCAATGTCTGCTTGAACTCAGTTTTGGAAGGAAGTCGTTACATATGTTCCTTCCATGGAGTCATGATAGTATCAGATCTTATCAACTCCTTGGAATTAGAGGCATTCTGAGAAAGGCTTGTGCAGAGTGATCATAGTGTCAATGACGAATTCATAGAAACTGGACACGAAGTACAGAGAGCTCTATGTGCAAACGAAAGACCCACTGAGAAATTCGCGGAATTATTTGACCAGTCATCAAATCTCCATAAGTGGAGTGTTTTCTGGAAGAATCCTGTGCAAAATCTGAGGTGTGTCAGTACCTGCAAGTGTTTCAACAGATGGATGCTACTATCAAGCATGCAGTTGCCTCAGATCGAGAAGGAAATTTCCCTATACATATAGCTTCCATGGAAGCTTCTCTGCAAATCATCTGAGAGAGCTACTGCATCAATTATTTTCCCCATGGCATGTTCTACCTTGAATCCAAGAAAGCTTTAGAAGTAACGCATCCGTATGTTTTTCGGCGGTTCATGCATGGTCAGGCTGTCGTGATGGATTGAGCTGAAAGTTACTTCAATGCTGTTGCACCGGATATGAAGCTAGAACAATCCTTCCACAGGACATCAAAAAGTGCTGTTGGCACTGTTGGCCAAACAAGAAGTCTTAGGATCGTGATCAAGTGGCAACTCCTTTTCCACAAAATTTTCCTCATCTTAAACAAATTCAGGATATTATGATTAATGTGTCAACGAATCATAGTGAATCGGTGAGGATTCATCATGAACTTACTGGACACAAAGCTCACCAGCTAAATGAAAACGTTTCAAATCTCTTGGACTTTGTGTGATAGAGGGGTAACCCTTACATCAACAAGGCTCCTGCCATCAAATTGCACAATCTAATCACCCTGGATTGGATGAATTTGCCGTCAAGCTGCTCCAAGTGCAAGTGAATGGGGATCAACTGGTAAGAGAATTCCAGAGAAAGAAGTTTGTTGACAAGACCAAAAAACTCTGTCACTATATCAAAGAGGAAATTACCTCAGCTCGACAGCAAACCATCCACTGATGCGAGTGCAACTTCTGCTGTGACATCGAAAATGATACAAGTGGCCCAGTGTGACATCGAAATTGTGAAAGACCAAGGCATGGAACTTTCTTCTACCTATGGCCATGATATCCTGCCTGTTTCATCACTATGTGATGGCGATCTTCCTTCCAAGACTGACAAAAGTGTTCTCATTGCAGATTTGGAAAAGAGCTTAACAGGTAACGAGTTCCACTTTCCTGTCTTTAGACGCATCATTTATACTGGACCTCATGTTGAAAATACGTTCCTTTCCAAACTTGGCTTCATTTGGAACATTCGAAAGCACAATCAGTTGTGTGCTGTCAGCGGGCCACTCTATTTGTTCCAGGTTCAGCCTCTATTTCGTGTTTGACAGCAACTTAGAGTCATCTGTCAAGGGTGGAGAAAGGCTACGTTGCACCAGTGGCGGTGAATCCGTTGACCTCACTGAGCTCACTGCAGGTGTCCCAATACCCGAACAAATTAACAAGTTGTGGAGCTCCTTGGTCAACAAAACAATGCTACAGCTTCTCATTCGCGATCTCATCTTGACTCCTGAGATGGTGAAGTTCAATATTGTGCTTGGTGGATGCATCACAGATGATAGTGTTGTTTCAGCAGAGTTTTTCCACTCTGGATCGCCGTCCACCCAACTCCCTTCTGAAACACCAGAACCTATTGACATGCTAACATGTGATGTGGAAGAAGCCGCTAATCACATAGTGATGCACTGTGCTGTGAGGTGGATCGGGGAAGTAGCCAGCTGCTAATAGTTTCCAATGACAGACACAGTAGCACATCTACTTCATTATGTTCATTATTTTAGAAAGTGAGGCCCCTAAGAACTGTGGGTAGTGTTTGGGACTGGTGAGTGACTGCTTTATATACCACTACACACTCTTGCAGATGAGCTAGGAGTAGGACTATTTAAGTCATCGTGAAGGCACATATATTGACTGGAGATGATGCAGTGTGTAAGATTGGTACCAAACACTTCTCTCTGTCATGTGATCCAGAGCATTACTTGGCTGATTTTGTAGTCTGACACCCTCACTGACGAGATCTTGATGAAAGCTGAGGCGTATCTCCTTCGGGTGTGGGGTGGAGCGATGAGCAAACCCAAATCGCAAACATTCAACCAGCTCTGAGTGGATGTCCAAATGCGAGCTCCGACACCAAATCATTGGAAGTCCTGCCACCAACTTCAAGTGCAATTCGTGGCCACATCAGGAGACCATTTTACACTGTCTGTAAAGTTCTATGCCTTCTTGATGTTACCCACCCTGCCACAGATCCTAAGAAATACGGATGGGTGAAGACAATGACACACTAATATCTGAAAAATGCCTGAATGCATTACCCCAAAGAATGCTAGTCATTTGTAAGTGTGGCTTGATGCGATGTTTGTGCAAAAAGGAGGGTGTCAAATGTGTAATTTTTTGTCATAAACAAGAGTCAGTTTGTCAAAATAAGTGAAAATTCATCTTTCAGTCATAATTGTCATATTTTCGTGAAATTAGCTACCCATGGTATTGATATCTGTATGACAGGGAAATGTCTTTGAATAAAATTGCATGCTTGTGCTTTCATTATTTATATATGGCCATCTTGAATTTTGAGTATCAAATATGGTGATATCGAATCACAAAACGTACTATCGTTTCGGCAGTGCCTGAAAACCTCACAATTAACACAAAAATTACCCAGTCACGATGTTTCTTTCAAAAGATACACAATTGTTTTGTTTGGGGAGGGCCCAGATTACTGGCCTCTTGGTTATCGGGTACTATACAGGGTCATATTGATTTCCTTTATGCACCATCGTGTCGGCAGTGCCTGAAAACCATCATAATAGTCTTCCAGGTAGTACATTTCTATTAGATTCGTAAGCCTTTGTAGTCCTGAAAGACCCCGGTGGCAACCATTTTGAAAACCGCCATTTTCTCACTTATGCTATGATTCTAGCAATTGCATCTAATACTGTTTTGAAGCTGGCGGTATCCTTTACTTAAATCACCAAAGTCTCTTCCTAAGAAGTTGTATTCGGGTCTCTAGAGCAGGGTTAGGGTTATATAGGTGCTGTTGTAGATGGCCACTGTTCTCCTAGAGCTATCAATAATGGTGTTCTTCAGGGGTTTGTCATATCACCTACTCTCTTAGTTTTATTCATCAATGACTGCCTAAACTGTACATCTAACCCTATCCACTCATACGTCGATGACTTCACCCTTCACTTTTCCATCCGCCTTTCGCAGCATCCATCTCAGCAACTCCAACAGACAATGGATTAGGCACTGGCACACCTAATTACTGACTCGGCTGATATCTCTGATTAGGTTAAAAGCAATTTTGTTGTTTCTAGTGCTTCAAAGTCTCAATTCTTACATCTTTCAACCTAGCAAAATTATTATTAGGACTGTCCTGTAATTTTTAACAGTATCCAACTCAATCTTTCAACATCTTTGAACATACAGTACTTGAAGTTTCATTCTCTCGGGATTTATGTTGGAATTATCATATGACCTCTATTACGAAATATGCTTCCAAGAGATTAAGTGTGCTGAGCCGACTTTGCATTCTTTACCCCTGCACAGTTGTTGACTTTTATAATGGATCTTATTCGCCCCTGTTTAGAGTACAACTCTGATGTATGGGGATGCTCCCCACCTCTTCTCAACAAGGTAGAATCTGAAACCTTTCATCTTATGAACTCCTGTCCTGTTACTGGCTCCTTTCATCCACTGTTTCTTTGCTGCACTGTTGCATTTTTATTTCTATCACTACTTCAATGGTCAGCGTCCCCAAGAATTGTCATCTTGCATCCCTCCATCACTATGGCAGGCGCATAACACATCTAGCAGCAAACTGTCGTCCACTTTCTGTCCAACTCTCTCGTGCAAGAATTAAGCGTTACTCCAAGTCCTTCATGCATGCAATAGGTCAGCTCTGGAATTGTTTTCCTCTGTTTCTATTTCCTACTGCTTATGACCTCCAGTCTTCGAAATGCAGTGTGTCCAGGCATCTCGAAATGAACATATTTTGAATCTGGCTCTTTGTTATATTGCTTTTATTTTTACTTGGAAGGAGGAATGTTGCGGGCTCCAGGCCTTTGATTCCCTCTTCCATACAGTTTAAAAAAACATAGGAAAGATACGTCATGTTTTTTTTTATTTCTGCCAATCACACAAGATTTTATTTATCTTACGAATGTCCTCCCTTTTTGGATAGGTAATTGGCGATAAAGTGCAAGCCATTCAGTATGTCATCCAAAATAAACTGAATAGTCTGAAGGAAGCAGGTATAAGGCATCATACCAAGGACATTTACAACATGAACATCATCCTGCCATGTCAGTGACGTGATGAAAGAGAGTACCAATATAAGTGGCATTCGTTTAAAGTGAAATTTCTAATAAACACTCCCTTTTTTGTCCAAAATCATTATAGTTCTTTTTTCCGATAACTTTCATGAAGTAAGGCTTATGGGCTAGCCTAACTCCGTCAGCCAAGGAACACTGATGTATTTATAGCCAGATACCTTAATCTCAAATGGGATAGCAACAAACTGACCGTTTTCATGTCTTCATGTCCTCCACCACCAAGCCGTCTTACTCCAACCCACAACATCCTCATTCATACAACTTTTCAACCAACATCCATCCTGTTCATTCTCGGTTTCTCACTCCTGTCATCTTCCACCTCATATAGACAGTCCTCGTCGGACTCGTATTTCCCTTCTCCTCTCGTGGTCATATCGTCTGGGTAAACTTCTTATACATTCCAGCGCATCCTAATCAAACACTACAATATTCCTTAACTTCTTCATTTGTCCTCCTGTCTCTCTTCATTCGTATTCCATACTTCTTCCATACAGTTTCTTCTCAGCTCCAGGGAGACCTCCTTTAGCGTGAGGCTAACTACTTCTATATTCAGCCTTTACTGATCGAAAATCTCTCAAGGTAGCAAGACTAACATTAGGCATACTTCATTGGAATGAAGTCACTGATGAAGATGCTCAGTACAGTATAGCGCTGTAGACAGCAGAACCACTAAACAATAGATTTCTGAACTGCCAGCAGCAGCTAATCTGCCTGTATGCGTTAGCCTACTGAGTATCCGAATCATTACAGGTATTACATTCCCGACCATGGTAGCGATTAATTTTTGATTCAGTCTTTTAAAGCAGTTATATAAGGATTCTGCTCTCTAAATAATTCCATCTAATCTTTATTAAAATTTAGTTGCTTCTTTTACTTCTTTTACATGTCTGGGATTTCGATGTATTAACCCTTTCAGGCGCAGGTGGTTTGAGTCGTTAGATTGTTTAACAACCTGTAAAGAACACCATATATATATATATATATATATATATATATATATATATATATATATATATATATATATATATATATATATATATATATATATATATATATATATATATATATATATATATATATATATATATATATATATATATATATATATATATATATATATATATATCTACTATATCTATCTATCTATCTATATATATACCTATCTATCTATCTATCTATACCTATCTATCTACCTATCTATCTATCTATACCTATCTATCTATCTATCTATACCTATCTATCTATCTATCTATCTATATATATATATACACCTATCTATCTATCTATCTATATATATATACCTATCTATCTATCTATCTATCTATCTATCTATCTATCTATATATACCTATCTATCTATCTATCTATCTATCTATCTATCTATCTATATATATATATATATATATATATTGTAGACAATGAAGTAAGGTGAATCTCACTGTCCCTTTAAATGTATAGCATTAGCAAAGTTGCTTTGAAAAAGAAAAAAATTGGAGCCTTAACAGTTCCCAAACAGTCTTGTAGCGCAGCGGCAATTTGAAGGACTGCACGTTGTTGCATCAGAGTATTTTAAGCTGTCTAACACTGGGTATTTGCTTGGGGCCCATTGATGCTGCAGGGACTTGGAAGGAGTAACAGAAAAGTGGTACCTCATCGCAATGAATGATTAATCTTTCAATGAATCCTGATTTTTTGTAAATTGCTGAGGTGGTCAGTTACCTTTGTACTGGGGATATAGAGTCGTTAGTTATCAGAGGTAGGGTAGTGGATGTTGGAGTGGCCCTGGTGAGAGAGGATAGTGTTTGGAAACTCCCTGTACTGTTGTTTGCAGATGATACTGTGTTGTTGAGTCAAGACGAAGGGGAGCTGCAAGGCTTGGTGGATGAGTTTGAGAGAGTGTGTAAGAAACGGAATCTAAAGGTGAATGTAGGGAAGAGTAAAGTGATTGTCTTTGAGAGAGGTGAAGTCAGTGAATGTACAGCAAGGTTGGATGGTGAGGAATTGGAAAATGTGAGTACGTTTAAGTATTTGGGTAGTGTGATGAGTAAGGATGGAGGTTTGGAGGGTGAAGTGTTTGAAAGGGTACAGCAGGGAAGAAAGGTTGCTGGTTCTTTGAAAGCAGTGATAAGAAACAGGGAAGTGAGCATGGAAGTGAAAAAGTTACTACATGACAGTATTGTGATACCAACTCTAACGTACGGAAGTGAAGCTTGGACGTTGTTGGAAGGACACAAGTTAAAAGTGAGAGCCGTGGAAATGAGTTATTTAAGAGGAGCCTGTGGAGTCACATGGAGAGATAGGCTGCCGAATGAGGATATAAAGGAGCGTTGTGGTGTTGATGTGGATGTGATAGGAAGCGTTATGAGGAACACACTGAGGTGGTTTGACCATGTGGAGAGGATGGAGGGTGAAAGACTGACGAAGAGAGTGTATGTGAGTGAGGTGGAGAGGGAAAGAGGGAGGGGGAGGCCGAGGATGAGATGAAGAGATGGGGTGGAGAAGTATATGAGAGAGGGGTGTGTGAGTTGGGAGCAGGGGAGTGAAATGGCGGGGGACAGGGCGACTTGGAGGCGATTTGTTTGTGGCCACCCCAAACGGGATTGAGGCGTCTGGCGATAGATAGATAGATAGATAGTTATCGGAGAATTCATTATTAATAATTTATGGCCATTTTAACTCCAAGAGTGGCAAATGCTATCAGGAAGGAATTTAATGCTCGGTAAGAAAATTTATTTTAGCTTTAACCGTACAGTATGTATTACAAATAAACCTTCTAAATACACAGAGTAAAAATCTTTGACAAAGGACAGCATACAAAACAAAGAAAATAAAATTTATATGTACCTTCTAACCCCGTAGTTCAAAGATGGGAACTGTATATTTTTCCCATCTAACATGAAACCATATTGTCAGGTATAGGTAAAACTGCAGCAGGAATTACAGCAAAAACAAAATATTATGAAGATTAATTTGGGTGATAGCTAATAATCAGTTATTTTATTCCACCAAAACCTAAATAATTTTTTTTCGGATTAGGCATCCCATTCATACTGTATACAAACGATTATTTCACCATTGCTCGGTTATCCTCAAAGTCCTCCTGACATAAAAGCCATATAGTTAACTAAGATATATTAACCCTGAGCTTACATATCTTTTAGTAAGCTTTCATTATTTTATAGCTGCATATGGAACACATGTTAGCGTGTTTGGCGAATACAGGGACGTCAGACAAGTTCTGTCAGAATTACGTGGAGTATTTAACAGTGGGTGCAAGGATTGTATGGGTAAGGATGAAAGTAGGTATACAAGCGTGGGCGATTGTGTGTGCGTATGCGCTGACGGAGGACTGAGCGCCAAAAGTAAAAGATGAGTTTTGGGCGAGTGTAGAAGCATGTATGGACAGGGTTGAGAGGAGTGAAAGTGTTTTTGATTGGAGACATGAATGGCAAAGTCGGGAATGTACGAGAGGATGGAGTGGTTGGTGAGTGGGGTGTACCAGCTGAAGTTGATGGGAATGGTAGTGCTTTGTTGGACATCTGTGCTGGTAAGGGGTTAGCAATAGCTTACACCTACTTTCGGCATAAGATGATCCACATGTATACATGGAGGGTTATGAGGAGGATGGATGGTGAACTTGTTGATCGAAAGGCAGTGATAGATTATGTGTGTATGGATGAGCGAATGAGAAGACAGGTGGTGGATGCAAGAGTGTGGAGAGGGTGAAGGAATGGAATCTCGGACTATCACTTAGTGATGGCCATGGTAAGGCTGCAAAGAAAATGGTTGAAGAGACGAAAGGGGAGACAGGAGGAAACAGCTCCTCTGAGAAGAGTGGAGAAATTGCATGGCAATGAGAGAATGGCAGAGTATAAGAGCATAGTGGAAGAAAGATTGGGAAGGTATGAGTTAGAACAGTTGGAAGGGGTGGAGGACGTATGTAAGATATTCACAGAAGAGATAGGTGCAGCGTGTGAGGTGGTTTGTGGAGTGAAGAGGAGATGCAGGGATGTGCAAGGGACAGCATGGTGGAATGATGATGTGAAACGAGCCGTGGAACAAAAGAAGGCATATAGTGAATGGCTAGCGAGTAGAGGTAGGGGAGAAGATGGGAGAGAGAAGAGAGAGGTATATGTGAGCACGAGAAGGGAGGTGAAGGGATTGGTGAAGGAGTGTAGGAAGAAAATCGATGAAGAGTTTGGGAGGGATCTGAGTGTGAAATGGAGGGAGAGTAAGAAATTGTTTTGGAAGGAGGTAAAGAATGTAAGGCAGTGTGAAAGGGGTAATAGTAGGGGAGTGAAAGATAAGAATAATAGATTGTTGGCGGAGAAGAGAGAGAAATTGAAGAGATGGAAGGAACACTTTGAGGATCTGTTGAATGTAGAGAGTGAGAGCAGTGCGAGTATAAGTGGTTGGGGAATGGTTGGGAGAAGGAGAGATGAGAGGAGGGAGGAAGAGATCAGTAGGGCGGAAATAGTGGAAGCAATGAAGAAGATCAAGATGGGAAAGGCCCCGGGAATTGATGGAGTGTGTGGTGAAATGCTGAGGTATGGGGGTGAGATTGTAATGGAGTGGATATGGAAGTTATGTAGATTGGCTCGGGAAGAGGGAAGGGTTCCAGAGGACTGGAAATCAGGTATAATTGTTCCTTTATACAAAGGAAAAGGGGAGAGAAAAAGTATGTGACAACCATAGGGGTATTTGCCTTCTTAGTGTGACTGGAAAAGTATATGGTAGAATACTCATTGATAGGGTTAGGCATATGACAGAGGAGATAGTTGGACACGAACAAAGGGGATTTAGGAAGCGAAAAGGGTCTGTAGATCAGATATTTGTTCTAAGATGTTTAGTGAAGAAGTATCTAGAGAAGGGAAAGAAAGTGTATGCTGCCTTCAAGGACTTGGAAAAAGCTTAGAACAGAGTAGATAGACAAGGTATGTGGAAGGTACTGAGAATATATGGAGTGGAGGGGAAATTGTTGAGTGCTGTGAAGAGTATGTACGAAGGAGCTAGGGCTATGGTGTGAGTAGATGGTGAGCTGAGTTCTTTGATCTCAGTGTGCGACTGAAACAGGTTTGTGTGATGTACATGGCTGTTTAATATATACATGAATGGGGTTGTACAGGAGGTGCAAGGTAGGGCAGTGGATGTGGGGCTGGCTCTAACGAATGAGGGTGAGATTTGGAAGATTCCGGTGTTGTTGTTTGCCGATGATACAGTACTGTTGAGTGAAGATGAATGGGAGTTGCAAGGTTTGGTGAATGAATTTGGGACAGTGTGTAGGAGGAGGAAGCTGAAAGTTAAGGTAAACAAGAATATAGTTATGGTGATTGAGAGGAATGAAGTCACAGAATGCACAGTCAGGTTGGATGGCGAGGATATGGAGAATGTGAGTGCATTCAAGTACTTGGGTAGTGTGATGAGTAAGGATGGAACCTTGTGGGATGAAGTGTATGAAAGGGTACAGCAGGGAAGGAAGGTTGTTGGTTCACTTAAAGCAGTGATGAGAAATAGGGAGGTGAGTATGGACGTCAAGAAGGCACTGGATGATAGTATTGTGATTCATACCCTGACATATGAAAGCGAGGCATGGACCTTGGAAGAGGGGAACAAGTCAAGAGTGAGAGCAGTTGAAATGAGTTACTTGAGAGGAGCATGTGGAGTGACATGGAAGGACAGGTTGACGAATGAAGAAGTGAAAGAACGTTGTGGGGTGGATGTGGATGTGGTTGAGAAGATTACGAGAAATACACTGAGGTGGTTTGGACATGTGGAGAGAATGGAGAATGAAAGACTGACTATGAGGGTGTATGTAGGTGAGGTGGAGGGAGGGAGAGGGAGACCGAGGATGAGGTGGAGGGATGGAGTTGAGAGGTATTTGAGGGAGGGGGGAGTAAGTTGGTGGTAGGGTAGTCAAATGGTGGGTGACAGAGCGATTTAGAGGCGTTTTGTCTGCGGCCACCCTTTGCAGGATTAGGTCGTCGGGCTATAGATAGATAGATAGATTTCACAAGGCTGGATCCAGCACTTGGGAATGGAATGTTGAATGGTTCCTAGAATTACCATTAATTGCATTTTAGCAACTTAAAAAAATGAAAATGTCCTTTTCTTTTACATGTTTGAATTATGGCATATCAATAACATGGACAAATGCAAATGGAATTAAATATGCTGAGAAGAGACGTCCATATATAGTGTGGCTGCAGAGGAAGGATGAAGTGTCAATGACATGACAGGTACAAGGAAAAGTGGAATAGGGCAAGAAGGGCTGTGCGTGATGCTAAAGTGGCAGCAGATGAGAGGTAGGGTAGGCTGCTAACTGAGAATTTTCAACAGAATAAGAAAATGTTTTGGAAGGAGGTGAAAATGGTGTGAAAGGAAGAGTCTACGAAGGAAGAGCAAGTAAAAGCAAAGGATGGAAAGTTGTTAACTGAGATGGTTGCGGAAAGGGAGAGATGGGCAGAGTATTCTGAAAGATCAAATGTAAAATTGGAAAGGGTGGCTGAGATTGTGGCAGATGAAAGGGTGCAAGGAATAAATGTGCTGGGAGAGTTGAATGGTTTTTGATAACGTTGGAGGAAGTGCAGGAGGCAGTAAAGGAGATGAAAGCAGGAAAAGCTGCAGGTATGGATGGATGTGCTGCGGAATGCCTGAAAGGTGGTAGACCGACTATTGTTGAGTGGGTAGTAAGATTGCTGAATATGTTTTGTGTGCAGTACGGTGCCAATTGACTATACAAGTGCTTGTGTGGTTCCACTGTATAAAGGTAAGGGTGATACATATGAATTGAGTGTTTTAGGTAAGGTATATGGTAGAGTGTTAATTAAGAGAGATAGAGAGGGTACTGAGGGAATGATTGGTGATGAGCAGTGTGGCTTTAGGAGGGGGAAGGGATGCATGGATCAAATGTTTGCTGTGAGACAGGTGTGTGAAAAGTATTTAGCAAAAGGTAAGGATGCGTTTGGGGAAAGTGTATGATAGGATTGAGAGGGAGGCGTTATCGACTGTTCGACATTGTATGGACTTGATGGTAGGTTGTTAAAAGGAGTGAAAAGTTTTTATGTATATCGTAGACCTTGTGTAAGAGTAGGAATTACTATGAGTGGTTGGTTTTCCGTGACAGTGGGGCTGCGGTAGGGATGTGTGATGTAACATTGGTTGTTTAATATTTATGTGGATGGTGTGGTAAGGGAAATGAATGCAAGAGTGTTAGGTGGAAGGTTTGAGTCTGCTGAATGCTGAGAGTAGAGAGTGGAATCTGAATCAGCTGCTGTTTGCAGATGATACTGCACAGACAGTAGGTACAGAGTTTGGAAGGGTGTGTGAAAGGTGGAAGTTGAGAGTAAATGAGAATAAGAGTAAAGTGATGAAGTGTACAAGGTTGGTAGAGGGGAGGAGGATGAATGTAGGTTTGAATAGTGAGTTGCTTGAGGAGGTAGAGTGTTTTAAGTATTTAGAGTCAAATGTTGCTATGGATGGAATAACAGATGAAGAAGTGAAGTTTAGAATGAATGAAGTAGGAAAGGTGCTGGGAGGAATGAAAAGTGTTTAGATGTCGTTCGCTTAGAATGGATGTAAAGAGAAGGCTATATGACGGTGTTGTAGTACCGACTGCATTATATGGGGCTGAAACATGGAACATGGGTGTAGCACAGAGGAGGAGTTTGAATGTAATGGAGATGAGATGCCTGAGGAGTATGTGTGGAGTGACATGTACGGATCGAGTGAGAAATGATAAAGTGTGAAGGGGAACTGGAGTTGTTCGGGAGATGGCTGACTGAGTTGAGCAGAGGGTGTTGCGATGGTTTGGGTACATGGGGAGAATGGATGAAGAACAATTAGTGAAAAAGATATCTGGGTCGGATGTGAGAGTTGTAAGGCTGAAAAGAAGGCAATGGATAGGATGGATGGACAGTGTGATGAGAGCATTAGATGCGAGAGGGATGTCTGTTGAGCAATGAAGAGTGACTGAACATGATAGGAATGATTGGAGAAATTGTGAATGAATAAATTGTGACGTGGCCCTGAGGGGATAATCTCCCACATTAGGTCTGATCAGGTCATGTGCGGGTAAGGGGATGGGTCCATTATGATGTGGCAGGGGTAAGCCAGCTCTGCTGTCAGGCCCTGCTGCAGATGTCGCTGATTGCACTGCTCAGTTGACCCTCGTGTGGTGTGTTGTGATGAGGATCTGTCCATTCTCCCCTTGGGGCAAATATACGAATAATGTGTGTGTGTGTGGATGAGTAAAATGGGAGCGTGTCGTCCTCTTGGCTACCTTCATTTCCTTGGGGGAAGCAGCCTAGGTATACAGACAGAATAGATAATTTGTTATATCATTTTGCACTTTTCTTTTACGCAATTAAACGTCCAAGTCCGTGCCTGCATCAGAATTTATATGTCGTCAAAACACTGAAACTTGTTCATAACTTTGCGTTCTCAGTGCTAATACGGTAATGTGAACTTTAAGCATTTCGTGATTTCAATTCAGTGACTATTTGAATTAAAGTATTTTGTGATTTCATCATACCTCATATGCTGATGATTGTCACATATAGTTTATAATTTATACAAGAAAATTTAGGAAAATTTATCTGGACATATCATTTGTGAAAAGTAGTGACGAACTATTTTGAAGTACTGGTAAAGCTGGATGGAACGGGAATCATAGAACAAGTGTATCTGCACGTTGCCAGAATTTAATGTTTTTGACACTGTTTCTGTTTCCTTGTATAGAGATGGCTCGGCAGCAGAAGTAACTGCATCTAAAAGTTTTTCTCCTTTAACCACTTGTGCTTCGTAGTCTATTACAGGTGATAAACGACACTTTTCAATAGCCCAGGGGTTCTTGCGAAGCCTACGTTGGTAATATTTGGTTTCCACGGATCCGTACTCCTGCCATCGCCTGATCCAGCGGTACACGGTGGAGAGACTGGCGCCAGTCTGCTGGGAGATGGACCTGGCTGAAACGCCTCCCAGCCACAGCCACACCATCTTGGCTCGCTCGGTAACCACCACTGGGCTGTTTGACAATCTGCAGTGCATTGTGTTTCTTGCACCACTGTTGAGCAAAATTATGTTGGAGGTGTTTCCGAAGAGTTAACTCGAAGTTCAAAACATAGACAATATGAGTAAATAAGAGGACATTGACTTCTATCTGCCCCTTAAGTTACAAAAGATTATTATCCTAGCGTCTTCAGGCCAAAGCCTGTTTAGCAACCACAACAGAACTGCCTGATAGTTTGTAGTGCAGTTGTGTTTCTCATAACTCTGCTGAGCAAAACTGTATTGTTTATTGGTGTGATGAGCTAAGGTGTATCAAACATGCGTTACAGTTTTATATATCAGTGTTATCTTGACGTTATTATATAGTAATTGCCCTTTCCATACCCACCCATGAACGACCTTTTTTTTTTTTGCTTGAACTAAACGGCTTTATTCAGCTTTATTCAGCTTGGAAGAGACGTCTTGCACTGAAGGGCTTAATGATGATTATGTATGAGTACTCTGGTTCGATACTTTCAGTGTATGTTGAATAATATTTCTGAGATGACAGGACAAAGTAAGAAAGAGGAATCTAAGGGGAAAATGCGTCCATTCTTTAAAGCACAACCTACCATGTGATTTCAAGTTTGAACCAGAGTCGTGAGACACTGGATATAAGAACTGCTCGTGACTGCTTCACACTCGACAAAAAAAGAAAAAGGAAATCTAACTTAAAAGCACTACGTAATTTGGTAAAATGAACGAAGAATCTGAAGACAGTTCTCTCGGTTCCATTATATTATATTATTTTGTTTCAGCTGTTATTGCTGAGTACTACACAGTAGAATGGCGCACGAGTATTCCATTAGCAATAACCACTGCACTCACTTCAAGATGACAAGCTCTGATCCATTCATTCCAACATCCATCGTGTTAAAGTTATTGAGAAATGTTTCGTGATAGTCTAATTAGGGAACGTATGAACCATTCCCTCACCCTCACCAGTCAACCAGTGCTGCCCGACCTCACATGGTGTATTACCACAACCATGTCCGATCCAGTTTCCAGTCCACCCCGTCAACGCTTCATTCGTACCACTACCCATCACTGTCCAAGTCCATCACATCAACACTTCATCACCTACCTCACCTTTTAGTTTAACGTGATGATCGTAATAAATATTGCCTTAAGTACTACGTGATTATCTACAACGCTCATATCCACAGGGTATCCGAACACTGTCGTAGCCAGCCATCCACCGCCAAAGCATTCAATTCTATTCTATTGTCTCCGCCCACCTCATCCAGCACTTCAAGGCCTCAATCAGTATCTTTATCTTAACTGTTGCTCACAAGATGTAATTGGGCACATACCTGAAAGAGTCTTCATCGACTTGACCACAATCTCAGGTCATCCAGATCCCTCCTGTCCCCTCACGCCCCCTATTTCCGTTCTGATTTGGTAATTGTCAAAATAATAGCTGCCTTGTTAACTAGTCATTCAGACTAACAGAAGAAACTTTCCTTATCATAATACACACCTATTATTAGTGAAGCCCATCCCGTCCACACTTCTTTACAAACCCCAACTTAGAACTGAAAAAAAAAAAAAAAATCGTTAACAAATTTACAAGTGTACTATATGAATGCAGTTCAGTATTGGCATCAGTCTGAACAGCCTTGAAGTGATATTATTCATTTTCACTTTCACTGGTTGTATAGGCTGATAGAACCCGAAAAATATGAAAGGTCACATAGGATGCCATCTCACTGCGCTGACAGTGAGGATTTTCTTGTCATAGGCCTTTATAAGTATATCCTATTTACATGGATCCCTTTCCACTTCATGACCTTACAGTGACATGAGAACCTATTGTAAACTGGCTGGACTGATCTTGAACTGACATGCTTGGGAGTGATCATGGATGAATGTAATTTGTCCACCATGAATATATCTAACCTGACCTTAAGAAATTTTAGCAATTAGAAAGAAGCTTGCATGATACGATTTGGGCCTAAATTGGCTTAACTGTACCTGAAATGGTTTGAACGAATCTGAACTGGCCCAAGTAAGCCTGGTTGAATGACAAAATCAAGAATGAACCTTAAAGACACGTAGTACCCGTCAGACAGCAAACTCTGACCGCCGTTCCAAACTCTCTACTGAAAGAGCTAACTGATACCCCCAGTCCTTCATGCAGGACTGTCTTCCTGTATCTCTATATCCTTCTGCCTATGATCTCCATTCTCTTAAACACAGTATGTCCAGAATTCTCAGGATAAACGGATCCAGAAATTGAACACTTGATTCTTTTTTTTCTTCTCCCAGTCAGCAATCTGCAGGCTTTACAGTCTTTGGTTCCTTCTTCTTTGCATGTAAGATAGTGGGTCTAATTGAACCTGACTCAGTAAGTATACCTGAGTCATTAATCTGACCTGAAAATACCAGATTAAGCAATCTTAAATGGATGTGATGAGCGTAATGGGACTTGGAGCGGGGTTAATAAAACTGGATGGGCCTAACTGTCTTTCAATGAACATTGTTAATCCAGAAAGTTTTTGAATTGGTCTGTTTGAGCAAGTGTGGCTGAGAAGGTAGTGAGTAAACAATAATCGTCGTAACAGTTAGGCACAACTGGTCGTTAACTTACGGGTCTCTGAAGATGAATAAAATAATTTTCCAGTTGAGTGAATGATATTTATGAAAGTGTTCTGGTAATGTATTAGTGGTGATTGCTTTTGTTACCTTCGTCAAAGAGATCGTTCATAGTCCAGACAAACTGTTCCGCAGTGGCATGGGTTAAATACAAGAAGTATTAACTCAATAAATGATTAGTGGAGACTGTTGCATATCTCTTCATAATAAACGCTCAGCAGCATCGCAGATGTCCTGGTGTTTAAAGAGGTAACGGAAATAGTTTTTAACATTTCCACAACTTGAGGTCAACACTAAGCTGAGCTAAATCATTTGATAGGAGAATAATAAAAAAAAAATCAATGTTCCAGACAAGGTCATTTTAGTGACGTCTTCAGCAAAAATACAAAATTTCCTTTGCAGAATATAAGCAGTTTTGTATTTCACCAAAGAGAATTGGAAACGCCGCTCCATTAGCGATTTATTTGCTTAATATACCTTGATATTAATTAAGGTGAATGTAGGGAAGAGTAAAGTGATGGTCTTTGAGAGAGGTGAAGTCAGTGAATGTACAGCGAGGTTGGATGGTGAGGAATTGGAAAATGTGAGTACGTTTAAGTACTTGGGTAGTGTCATATGTAAGGATGGAGGTTTGGAGGGTGAAGTGCTTGAAAGGGTACAGCAGGGAAGAAAGGTTGCTGGTTCTTTGAAAGCAGTGATAAGAAACAGGGAAGTGAGCATGGAAGTGAAAAAGTTACATGACAGTATTGTGATACCAACTCTAACGTATGGAAGTGAAGCTTGGACGTTGTTGGAAGGACACAAGTCAAGAGTGAGAGCAGTGGAAATGAGTTATTTAAGAGGAGCCTGTGGAGTCACATGGAGAGACAGGCTGACGAATGAGGATATAAAGGAGCGTTGTGGTGTGGATGTGGATGTGATAGGAAGCGTTAGGAGGAACACACTGAGGTGGTTTGGTCATATGGAGAGGATGGAGGGTGAAAGACTGACAACGAGAGTGTATGTGAGTGAGGTGGAGGGGGGAAGAGGGAGGGGGAGGCCGAGGATGAGATGGAGGGATGGGGTGGAGAGGTATATGAAAGAGGGGGGTGTGAGTTGGGAGGAAGGCAGTGAAATGGCGGGGGACAGGGCGACGTGGAGGCGTTTTGTTTGTGGCCACCCCAAACGGGATTGAGGCGTCTGGCAATAGATAGATAGATATTATCTTTTCTTTTTTTTTTCTTTTTCTAAATATTGGTATTGGGACTCTGAGTAAATACAAGATATTATTAACCCCTACAACCTAAGAATGTCATGATAATTCAGTTCTTACCTGCTGTTTATATTTCTTTCAAAATATGAGAGATGTTACAAACTGGAGACATAAGATAGAGTATTCGTTAACTCCTTCACTACAGAGGGATATTGTAACCTCTAATATTGTCTCTTGGTAGCAAGACTATATTACAAAAATACACACATTACTAAGTGGTATTGTGTAACATGAAAAAAAAAAAGATGAAAGAGTTATTAATAATTTGAAGCCAGCGATAATATCATGACGTACGAATATGCATTATAACGAGTAATTATAAAGTGGATCACAACCTCAATCAAGTCGTCATTCGAGCCTGCAAAATTGTCAGAAGCGCAGTTTTGTGAGGATCGTTTGATTTGTTGGAAGGCATACATGGTTATGTGTGGCCGACTTTAACGACGCTCTGTTATTACTCGTACTTTTGTGTTTTCTTCTCGGTGTTTATGAGGGAGAGTTAAGATGATAATATTCATTTCATAGATTTGAACATTGGTCTGAAATAGATTTAATCCTGCCCCCCCCCCCCGCCACCCACTGATCTCTGTAATACAAGGACAAAATTAGGTTTTAACACTGCTACCAGACTAACAGAGCACCTAAATAATACTGGACATTATCGAGGGCTCTGTATGACCCCTCATGTTAGAAAAGTATCTTCCTGTACCTAATATGCTACTCTTAGGACGATCTTTAATGACTCGATCACAAGTTGCGACATTTCCTAAGAAATATCTGGCAATAACAAGAAAGCACAAAAAATAGTTTTTTTTTTTTTTAGATTAAAAGGGCCTCATTTTGTGTTTTAAAAATGCAAAAAAAAAGACGTTGAAATCTCTATGCCTACGGGAGTTCGACAAAAAGTTGAGTAAGAAAGTACAATTTGCTGTCGTTGCTGTCGCACATAAATTCATTCCTTAGTTTTCTCTTATTTATACACGTCTCTATTAAACAACCTCAGTATATACTTCCATCTATCTGTCTATCTACAGCCAGACACCGTAATCCCAGAAGGGGTGGCTACGGACAAAATCTTCCATATCTCTCTCCATCTCGTCCCTTCACCTCATCTCCAGCCTCCCTTCCCCCTCTCTCTTTCCTCCTCACTCAGATACACTCTCCTAGCCAACTTTTCTCTGCAGTCACACAGCATAGTCGAAATGTCTCAGGGTGATTCAGGGAGGATAAATATGGACACCAAAACGCTCCCGAATTAACTCATTTTTCTGTCTCTTCACGAAACTCCACACTCTGTTTTCAGATAACTCATTTCTGCTCCTCTCGCTCCTGACTTGTGTCCTTCCAGCAAACTTCAGTCTGAACATCAGTGTGTTAATGCGATAATTGCAGTAAAGTCGTTCAAGATTTTTTTTTCAGTCATCCATTCTTCCCTATTGCTTGTCACCGCTTCCGCTGTACTTGCAGTCACTCCTTCACTTTTGTACCTTTTGTCGCTCTTCATCCTTCAAACCGCCACCTTTGCTCATCACACTATCTAGATACATGAAGGGCATCACGGTCTCTAGGTCATGACCCTTCAGTTTCGCAACACACTGACTTCATTCCTCTCAAGAGCTATAACTTTTATCCTCGATACCCTTTTCACTTATAAAGTTTGATTTTTAGAACCTATTCATAACTCACTCGTACACCAAGCTTTGCAACACCATAACCTCCTTGACAGGGGATACTCCATCATTTAATGGGGCACCCTGTTTGTTTCTTTGCTTACACTGTCAGTGCAGAAATGGCGCATCCGTTTCAGTCCAATAATAAATAGCTTTGTCGTTTTTCCACTCTCTCATTTAAGATGATTATAAATTCTCTCTACATTCCTTTCTCTCTACAACTTTCTTCACATACCTAAGGCAGCATAAAATTCCTTTGCCTCCTGTTCCTATCTGTTATAGCCTAGCTCTGAAACAATGTGCTGTCCACGCACCACCCACGCTTCCTGAACACTTCACGACTGTCTTTTTATATTAAAACGACGCTACAATCAGACAGTTTTGTACATGAATGTATTAGTTTCTATTAATGTAGGAGTTTATTTAGTCTACATTTAATCTTATCATTTCGCAATGGCTCGCCCAAATCAAATAAACTAGAGGTATTAAGAAATATATTAGATGTCGCCTAGCTTCAATGTTTAATGACGAATTTAGTCCACCGCGTAGACATATAGCTTAACGATTTAGTCCTGATAATATAATCTTTATTACTGCTATCTCCAGATGATTCTACCAGTTTGATGGGCCTCTCATCTTGAACTTGTTAATCACTGTTCTATTATATGCACAGCGCTCAAAAAATCTCTCCTAAACTGAACAAAACGGTTAGAAGTGGCAAAAATGACAATCAGGTCGGCCTCAAGATGGTCCCGCCATCGGCACAGAAATGTTAGATAAAGAATGGAAACAAATATTAGTTGTCTGACTTGTTGATTCTTGTGCAGTCGATAGGCATGAATAGTCATAAACCATCGTTCGATCACCTTAACCCAACTTTCATCTACATCCAGCTTGTCTTCCGTAGATCAGTGACAGAATATGACAATATTATGGCTATACAACCTGTTAATAGTATTTCTCAAAGTTTACCATCTTATACTTGTGTTCAGTACATGTCAGAAGATTGAGATTTTATGCCAAGTGAAAGTGGATAATTTACATTACAGTAACTAGAAAGATATATGAAGTGAGTAGCCTACTGCAGATTGCTTACCTTGTCTGTGCTATGCCGTCAGCAAACAAAGTGGTTCTTGTACACTGAGCATCCTATTATACAAGCTACGGTTAGGGCGTGGCTTACACCTCGACCTTCTAAGGCTTCATCACACACACACACACACACACACACACACACACACACACACACACACACACACACAAATTCTGTTCTTCACATCTTAAATTCGCCTCTTTCCTTTTCTGAATTGCATTACATGTTTCATCTACCATCCACTTTTTCCTTCTCTCTCTTTCCTTTTTCTTAATATTAACCTAAGCACTCTCATGCAAAACCTCTTTTACCTCTCTCCACATTTAATATCAATGTCCTCAGAGTCCATTAAAGTCTGCAGGACTAGAAACCTGTTCTTACATTCCCACCGAAACTCTTCATTTTTGTTCTCATCATTTCTTAGCTCATCAAAATCATATTTATTACCTCCTGTACAATTACATTAACGTTTCTCATATATATATATATTTTTTAATCTTTGACACAACAAGTTGATGATCACTACCTATATATGCCCCCCTTCTTACGCAAATATCTTTCAAATAACTCCTATGCCTTCTGCTAAGTGCAATGTGGTCAATTTGGTTATAATATTTACCACATGTGTAAATCCAAGTAGTTTTATGTGTTTTTCTCTGCTCAAAGATAGTTCCACCAATCGTAAGGTCATCTGACAAACAAAAGCTTCCAAATCGCATCCCATTATCGTTTCTTATGCCAATACCTTCTTTACTCATACAGTCTTCAAAAGCCATCCCTATTGTTACCAACAATCGTATTCCCATCACCAATGCAAACTAACACATCATGTCTTGCCACTCGATTCACTACATCCTGCAGCTTCTCATAAAACTCATCCTTCCTTTCATCAGTAGCCTCATTTGTCGAAGCGTACCCTACCACCATACTGATTTTACCATGGTCAAATTTTAACCGAACATAAAGCAAGGGCTCATTAATTGGCTCAAACTCACATAGCCTTGCAAGCATCTCTACTCAACTGTAAGCCTACCCCATGGTAATGATTTCCATCACTCCTACCAGAAACCAACAAAGTAATATGATCTTCCAAATTCATTTTTCATCTCCACGCACGCTCGTTCCCGTAAGAGGAAAAATATGTATAATGTATTCATTACACACTGAAATAAGTTCTTCAATTTTACCAGCCTCAGTGAAAGTTCGAACATTCTAATTTCCTGTTTTTAAGGTTCTCTTTGGATGTATAAAATTATTCCTACACTTTGGGATTCATAGCATCTTCCGCCCGCTTAAGGCCTGCACGGAACTGAGGGTCATTGCTTCATAACCAGAGTTCATCAAGATTTCTTAGGCAGCAAATAATTTAACCCTGGTGCCATGCCAGTGGCTCGCAGGAACAGACAATGGAGAGAGAGAATTAACTAAAAGAAAATATAATGGTGAGGGTTAAGACAGGGCGAGAAGGGCTGTGCGTGATGCTAAAGTGGCAGCAGATGAGAGGTAGGGTAGGCTGCTAACTGAGAATTTTCAACAGAATAAGAAAATGTTTTGGAAGGAGGTGAAAATGGTGTGAAAGGAAGAGTCTACGAAGGAAGAGCAAGTAAAAGCAAAGGATGGAAAGTTGTTAACTGAGATGGTTGCGGAAAGGGAGAGATGGGCAGAGTATTCTGAAAGATCAAATGTAAAATTGGAAAGGGTGGCTGAGATTGTGGCAGATGAAAGGGTGCAAGGAATAAATGTGCTGGGAGAGTTGAATGGTTTTTGATAACATTGGAGGAAGTGCAGGAGGCAGTAAAGGAGATGAAAGCAGGAAAAGCTGCAGGTATGGATGGGTGTGCTGCGGAATGCCTGAAAGGTGGTAGACCGACTATTGTTGAGTGGGTAGTAAGATTGCTGAATATGTTTTGTGCGCAGTACGGTGCCGATTGACTACACAAGTGCTTGTGTGGTTCCACTGTATAAAGGTAAGGGTGATACATATGAATGTACTAGGTTTAGAGGTATGAGTCTATTGAGTGTTTTAGGTAAGGTGAATGGTAGAGTGATAATTAAGAGAGATAGAGAAGGTGCAGAGGGAATGGTTGGTGATGAGCAGTGTGGCTTTAGGAGGGGGAAGAGATGCATGGATCAAATGTTTGCTGTGAGACAGGTGTGTGAAAAGTATTTAGCAAAAGGTAAGGATGCGTTTGGGGAAAGTGTATGATAGGATTGAGAGGGAGGCGTTATCGACTGTTCTGAGATTGTATGAACTTGATGGTAGTTTGTTAAAAGGAGTGAAAATTTTTTATGTAAATCGTAGAGTTTGTGTAAAAGTAGGAATCACTATGAGTGGTTGGTTTTCCGTGAGAGTGGGGCTGCGGTGGGGATGTGTGATGTCACATTGGCTGTTTAATATTTATGTGGATGGTGTTGTAAGGGAGGTGAATCCAAGAGTGTTAGGTGGAGGTTTGAGTCTGGTGAATGCTGATATAAGGGAGTGGAATCTGAATCAGCTGCTCTTTGCATATGATACTGCACAGACAGTAGGTACAGAGTTTGGAAGGGTGTGTGAAAGGTGGAAGTTGAGAGTAAATGAGAATAAGAGTAAAGTGATGAAGTGTACAAGGTTGGTAGAGGGGAGGAGGATGAATATGGGTTTGAATAGTGAGTTCCTTGCGGAGGTAGAGTGTTTTTAAGTATTTAGAGTCAAATGTTGCTATGGATGGAATAACAGATGAAGAAGTGAAGTTTAGAATGAATGAAGTAGGAAAGGTGCTGGGAGGAATGAAAAGTGTTAAGATGTCGTTCGCTTAGAATGGATGTAAAGAGAAAGCTATATGAGGGTGTTGTAGTGCCGACTGCATTACATGGGGCTGAAACACGGAACATGGGTGTAGCACAGAGGAGAAGTTTGAATGTAATGGAAATGAGATGCCTGAGGAGTATGTGTGGAGTGACATGTATGGATCGAGTGAGAAATGATAAAGTGTGAAGGAGAACTGGAGTTGATAGGGAGATGGCTAAGTTGAGCAGAGGGTGTTGCGATGGTTTGCGTACATGGGGAGAATGGATGAAGAACAATTAGTGAAAAAGATACCTGGGTCGGATGTGAGAGTTGTAAGGCTGAAAAGAAGGCAATGGATAGGATGGATGGACAGTGTGATGAGAGCATTAGATGCGATAGGCATGTCTGTTGAGCAATGAAGAGTGGCTGAACATGATAGGAATAAATGGAGAAATTGTGAATGAATAAATGGTGACGTGGCCCTGAGGGGATAATCTCCCACATTAGGTCTGATCAGGTCATGTGCGGGTAAGGGGATGGGTCCATTATGATGTGGCAGGGGTAAGCCAGCTCTGCTGTCAGGCCCTGCTGCAGATGTCGCTGATTGCACAGCTCAGTTGACCCTCGTGTGGTGTGTTTTGATGAGGATCTGTCTATTCTCCCCTTGGGGCTAAGATACGAATAATGTGTGTGTGTGTGGATGAATAAAATGGGAGTGTGTCGTCCTCTTGGCTACCTCCATTTCCTTGGGGGAAGCAGCCTAGGTATATAGACAGAACAAATAATTTGTTATATCATTTTTCACTTTTCTTCTACGTAATTAAATATCCAAGTCCGTGCCTGCTTCAGAAATTATATATCGTCAAAACGCTGAAACTTGTTCATAATTTTGCGTTCTCAGTGCTAATACTGTAATGTGAACTTTAAGCATTTGGAGATTTCAATTCAGTGACTATTTGAATTAAAGTATTTTGTGACTTCATCATACCTCATATGCCGATGATTGTCACATATAGTTTATAATTTATACAAGAAAATTTAGGAACATTCATCTGGACATATCATTTGTGGAAAGTAGTGAGGAACTATTTTGAAGTACTGGAGAAGCTAGATGGATCGGGAATCATAGAACAAGTGTATCTGCACGTTGCCAGAATTTAATGTTTTTGACACTGTTTCTGTTTCCTTGTATAGAGATGGCTCGGCAGCAGAAGTAACTGCATCTAAAAGTTTTTCTCCTTTAACCACTTGTGCTTCATAGTCTATTACAGGTGATAAACGACACTTTTCAATAGCCCAGGGGTTCTTGCGAAGCCTACGTTGGTAATATTTGGTTTCCACGGATCCGTTCTCCTGCCATCGCCTGATCTAGCGGTACACGGTGGAGAGACTGGCGCCAGTCTGCTGGGAGATGGACCTGGCTGAAACGCCTCCCAACCACAGCCACACCATCTTGGCTCGCTCGGTAACCACCACTGGGCTGTTTGACAATCTGCGGTGCATTGTGTTTCTTGCACCACTGTTGAGCAAAATTATGTTGGAGGTGTTTCCGAAGAGTTAACTCGAAGTTCAAAACATAGACAATACGAGTAAATAAGAGGACATTGACTTCTATCTGCCCATTAAGTTACAAAAGATTATTATCCTAGCGTCTTCAGGTCAAAGCCTGTTCAGCAACCACAATAGAACGGCCTGATAGTTTGTAGTGCAGTTGTGTTTCTCATAACTCTGCTGAGCAAAACTGTATTGTTTATTGGTGTGATGAGCTAAGGTGTATCAAACATGCGTTACAGTTTTATATATCAGTGTTATCTTGACGTTATTATATAGTAATTGCCCTTTCCATACCCACCCATGAACGACCTTTTTTTTTTTTTTTTTTGGCTTGAACTAAACGGCTTTATTCAGCTTGGAAGAGACGTCTTGCAGTGAAGGGCTTAAGGATGACTATGTATGAGTACTCTAGTTCGATACTTTCAGTGTAAGTTCAATTATATTTCTGAGACGACAGGACAGAGTAAGAAAGAGGAATCTAAGGGGAAAATGCGTCCATTCTTTAAAGCACAACCTACCATGTGATTTCAAGTTTGAACCAGAGTCCTGAGACACTGTATATAAGAACTGCTCGTGACTGCTTCACACTCGACAAAAAAAGAAAAAGGAAATCTAACTTATAAGCACTACGTAATTTGATAAAATGAACGAAGAATCCGAAGACGTTCTCTAGGTTCCATTATATTATATTATTTTGTTTCAGCTGTTATTGCTGTGTACTTCGCAGTGAAATGGCGCACGATTATTCCATTAGCAATAACCACTGCACTCACTTCAAGATGACAAGCTCTGATCCATTCATTCCAACATCCATCGTGTTAAAGTTATTGAGAAATGTTTCGTGATAGTCTAATTAGGGAACGTATGAACCATTGCCTCATCCGCACCAGTCAACCAGTGCTGCCCGACCTCACATGGTGTCTTACCACAACCATGTCCGATCCAGTTTCCAGTCCACCCCGTCAACGCTTCATTCGTACCACTACCCATCACTGTCCAAGTCCATGACGTCAACACTTCATCATCCACCTCACCTTTTAGTTTAACGTGATGACCGTAATAAATACTGCCTTAAGTACTACGTGATTATCTACAACGCTCATATCCACAGGGTATCCCAACACTGTCGTAGCCAGCCATCCACCGCCAAAGCATTCAATTCTATTCTGTTGTCTCCGCCCACCTCATCTAGCACTTCAAGGCCTCAATCAGTATCTTTATCTTAACTGTTGCTCAGAAGATGTAATTGGGCACATACCTGAAAGAGTCTTCATCGACTTGACCACAATCTCAGGTCATCCTGATCCCTCCTGTCCCCCCACGCCCCCTATTTTCGTTCTGATGTGGTATTTGTCAAAATAATACCTGCCTTGTTAACTAGTCATTCAGACTCACAGAGGAAACTTTCCTTATCATAGTACACACCTATTATTAGTGAAGCCCATCCCGTCCACACTTCTTTACAAACCCCAACTTAGCCCTGAAAAAAAAAAAAAATCGTTAACAAATTTACAAGTGTACTATATGAATGCAGTTCAGTATTGGCATCAGTCTGAACAGCCTTGAAGTGATATTATTCATTTTCACTTTCACTGGTTGTATAGGCTGATAGAACCCGAAAAATATGAAAGGTCACATAGGATGCCATCTCACTGCGCTGACAGTGAGGATTATCTTGTCATAGGCCTTTATAAGTATATCCTATTTACATGGATCCCTTTCCACTTCATGACCTTACAGTGACATGAGAACCTACTGTAAACTGGCTGGACTGATCTTGAACTGACATGCTTGGCTGTGATCATGGATGAATGTAACTTGTCCACCATGAATATATCTAACCTGACCTTAAGAAATTAGCAATTAGAAAGGAGCTTGCGTGATCTGACTTGGACCTAAACTGGCTTAACTGTACCTGAAATGGACTGAACGAATCTGAACTGGCCCAAGTAAGCCTGGCTGAATGACAAAATCAAGAATGGTCCTTAAAGACACGTAGTACCCGTCAGACAGCAAGCTCTGACCCCCTTTCCAAACACTCTACTAAAAGAGTTAACTGATACCCCCAGTCCTTCATGCAGGTCAGCTTTTGAACTGTCTTCCTGTATCTCTGTTTCCTTCTGCCTATGATCTCCATTCTCTTAAACACAATATGTCCAGAATTCTCAGGATAAACGGATCCAGAATTTGACTACTTGAGTTTTTTTTTTTTTCTTCTCCCAGTCATCAATCTGCAGGCTTTACAGTCTTTGGTTCCTTCTTCTTTGCGTGTAAAATAATGGGTCTAATTGAACCTGACTCAGTAAGTATACCTGAGTCATTAATCTGACCTGAAAATACCAGATTAAGCAATCTTAAGTGGATGTGATGAGCGTAATTGGACTTGGAGCAGGGTTAATAAAACTGGATGGGCCTAACTGTCTTTCAATGAACATTGCTAATCCTGAAAGTTTTTGAATTGGTCTGTTTGATCAACTGTGGTTGACAAGGTAGTGAGTAAACAATAATCGTCGCAACAGTTAGGCACAACTGGTCGTTAACTTAAGGGTCTCTGAAGCTGAATAAAATAATTTTCCAGTTGAATGAATGATATTTATAAAATTGTTCTGGTAAGGTGTTAGTGGTAATTGCTTCTGTTACCTTCATGAAAGAGGTCGTTCATAGTCCAGACAAACTGTTCCGCAGTGGCAAGGGTTAAATACAAGAAGTATTAACACAATAAATGATTAGTGGAGACTGTTGCATATCTCTTCATAATAAACGCTCAGCAGCATCGCAGATGTCCTGGTGTTTAAAGAGTTAACGGAAATAGTTTTTAACATTTCCACAACTTGAGGTCAACACTAGGCTGAGCTAAATCGTTTGATAGGAGAATAATTAAAAAAAAAATCATTATTCCAGACAAGTTCATTTTAGTGACGTCTTCAGCAAAAATATAAAATTTCCTTTGCAGAATATAAGCAGTTTTGTATTTCACCAAAGAGAATTCGAAACGCCGCTCCATTAGGTATTTATTGCTTAATATACCTTGATAATAAATAAGGTGAATGTAGGGAAGAGCAAAGTGATGGTCTTCGAGAGAGGTGAAGTCAGTGAATGTACAGCGAGGTATGATGGTGATGAATTGGAAAATGTGAGTACGTTTAAGTACTTGGGTAGTGTGATGAGTAAGGATGGAGGTTTGGAGGGTGATGTGCTTGAAAGGGTACAGCAGGGAAGAAAGGTTGCTGGTTCTTTGAAAACAGTGATAAGAAACAGGGAAGTGAGCATGAAAGTGAAAAAGTTACAACATGACAGTATTGTGATACCAACTCTAACGTATGGAAGTGAAGCTTGGACGTTGTTGGAAGGACACAAGTCAAGCGTGAGAGCAGTGGAAATGAGTTATTTAAGAGGAGCCTGTGGCGTCACATGGAGAGACAGGCTGACGAATGAGGATATAAAGGAGCGTTGTGGTGTGGATGTGGATGTGATAGGAAGCGTTAGGAGGAGCGCACTGAGGTGGTTTGGTCATGTGGAGAGGATGGAGGGTGAAAGACTGACAACGAGAGTGTATGTTAGTGAGGTGGAGGGGGGAAGAGGGAGGGGGAGGCCGAGGATGAGATGGAGGGGTGGGGTGGAGTTGTATATGAGACAGGAGGGTGTGAGTTGGGAGCAAGGCAGTGAAATGGCGGGGGACAGGGCGACGTGGAGTCGTTTTGTTTCTGGCCACTCCAAACGGGATTGAGGCGTCTGGCAATAGATAGGTAGATAGATATTAACTTTTTTTTTTTTTTTCTAAATATTAGTATTGGGCGTCTGAGTAAATACAAGATATTATTAACCCCTACAACCTAAGAATGTCATGATAATTCAGTTCTTACCTGCTGTTTATTTTTCCTTCAAAATAGGAGAGATGTTACAAACTGGAGACATAAGATAGAGTATTCGTTAACTCCTTCACTACAGAGGGATATTTTAACCTCTAATATTGTCTCTTGGTAGCAAGACTATATTACAAAAATACTCACATTACTAAGTGGTATTTTGTAATATGAAAAAAAAAATGAAAGAGTTATTAATAATTTGAAGCCAGCGATAATATCATGACGTACGAATATGCATTATAACGAGTAATTATAAAGTGGATCACAACCTCAATCAAGTCGTCATTCGAGCCTGCAAAATTGTCAGAAGCGCAGTTTTGTGAGGATCGTTTGATTTGTTGGAAGGCATACATGGTTATGTGTGGCCGACTTTAACGACGCTCTGTTATTACTCGTACTTTTGTGTTTTCTTGTTGGTGTTTCTGAGGGAGAGTTAAGATGATAATATTCATTTCATAGATTTGAACATTGGTCTGAAATAGATTTAATCCTCCCCCCTCCCCCCGTCCACTGATCTCTGTAATACAAGGACAAAATTAGGTTTTAACACTGCTACCAGACTAACAGAGCACCTAAATAATACTGGACATTATCGACGGCTCTGTATGACCCCTCATGTTAGAAAAGTATCTCCTGTACCTAATATGCTACTCTTAGGACGATCTTTAATGACTCGATCACAAGTTGCGATATTTCCTAAGAAACATCTGGCAATAACAAGAAAGCACAAAAAATAGTTTTTTTGAGATTAAAAGGGCCTCATTTTGCGTTTTAAAAATGGTAAAAAAAAGACGTTACGAAATCTCTATGCCTACGAGAGTTTGACGAAAAGTTGAGCAAGAAAGAAAAATTTGCTGTCGTTGCTTTCACACATAAATTCATTCCTTAGTTTTCTCTTATTTATACACGTCTCTATTAAACAACCTCAGTATATACTTCCATCTATCTGTCTATCTACAGCCAGACACCGTAATCCCAGAAGGGGTTGCTACGGATAAAATCTTCCATATCTCTCTCCATCTCGTCCCTTCACCTCATCTCCAGCCTCCCTTCCCCCTCTCTCTTTCCTCCTCACTCAGATACAAACTCCTAGCCAACTTTTCTCTGCAGTCGCACAGCATAGTCGAAATGTCTCAGGGTGATTCAGGCAGGATAAATATGGACACCAAAATGCTCCCGAATTAACTCATTTTTCTGTCTCTTCACGAAACTCCACACTCTGTTTTCAGATAACTCATTTCTGCTCCTCTCGCTCCTGACTTGTGTCCTACCAGCAAACTTCAGTCTTAACATCAGTGTGTTAATGCGGTAATTGCAGTAAAGTCGTTCAAGATTGTATTTTTTTCAGTCATGCATCCTTCCCTATTCCTTGTCACCGCTTCCGCTGTACTTGCAGTCACTCCTTCACTTATGTACCTTTTGTCGCTCTTCATCCTTCAAACCGCCACCTTTGCTCATCACACTATCTAGATACATGAAGGGAATCACGGTCTCTAGGTCATGACCCTTCAGTTTCGCAACACACTGACTTCATTCCTCTCAAGAGCTATAACTTTTATCCTCGATACCCTTTTCACTTATAAAGTTTGATTTTTAGAACCTATTCATAACTCACTCGTACACCAAGCTTTGCAACACCATAACCTCCTTGACAGGGGATACTCCATCATTTAATAGGGCACCCTGTTTGTTTCTTTGCTTACACTGTCAGTGCAGAAATGGCGCATCCGTTTCAGTCCAATAATAAATAGCTTTGTAGTTTTTCTACTCTCTCATTTATGATGATTATAAATTCTCTCTACATTCCTTTCTCTCTACAACTTTCTTCACATACCTAAGGCAGCATAAAATTCCTTTGCCTCCTGTTCCTATCTGTTATAGCCTAGCTCTGAAACAATGTGCTGTCCACGCACCAACCGAGCTTCCTAAACACTTCACGACTGTCTTTTTATATTAAAACGACGCTACAATCAGACAGTTTTGTACATGAATGTATTAGTTTCTATTAATGTAGGAGTTTATTTTGTCTACATTTAATCTTATCATTTCGCAATGGCTCGCCCAAATCAAATAAACTAGAGGTAGTAAGAAATAGATGAGATATCGCCTACCTTCATTGTTTAATGACGAATTTAGTCCACCGCGTAGACATATAGCTTAACCATTTAGGCCTGATAATACAATCTTTATTACTGCTATCTCCAGATGATTCTACCAAGTTTGATGGGCCTCTCATCTTGAACTTGTTAATCACTGTTCTATTATATGCACAGCGCTCAAAAAATCTCTCCTAAACTGATCAAAACGGTTAGAAGTGGCAAAAACGACAATCAGGTCGGCCTCGAGATGGTCCCGCCATCAGCGCAGAAATGTTAGTTAAAGAATGGAAACAAATATTAGTTGTCTGACTTGTTGATTCTTGTACAGTCGATAGGCATGAATAGTCATAAACCATCGTTCGATCATCTTAACCCAACTTTCATCTACATCCAGCTTGTCTTTCGTAGATCAGTGACAGAATAGGACAATATTATGGCTATACAACCTGTTAATAGTATTTCTCAAAGTTTACCATCTTATACTTGCGTTCAGTACATGTCAGAAGATTGAGATTTTATGCCAAGTGAAAGTGGATAATTTACATTACAGTAACTAGAAAGATATATGAAGTGAGTAGCCTACTGCAGATTGCTTACCTTGTCTGTGCTATGCCGTCAGCAAACAAAGTGGTTCTTGTACACTGAGCATCCTATTATACAAGCTACGGTTAGGGCGTGGCTTACACCTCGACCTTCTAAGGCTTCATCACACACACACACACACACACACACACACACACACACACACACACACACACACAAATTCTGTTCTTCACTTCTTAAATTCGCCTCTTTCCTTTTCTGAATTGCATTACATGTTTCATCTACCATCCACTTTTTCCTTCTCTCTCTTTCCTTTTTCTTAATATTAACCTAAGCACTCTCATGCAAAACCTCTTTTACCTCTCTCCACATTTAATATCAATGTCCTCAGATTTCATTAAAGTCTGCAGGACTAGAAACCTGTTCTTACATTCCCACCGAAACTCTTCATTTTTGTTCTCATCATTTCTTAGCTCATCAAAATCATATTTATTACCTCCTGTACAATTACCTTAACGTTTCTCATATATTTTTTTTAAATCTTTGACACAACAAGTTGATGATCACTACCTATATATGCCCCCCTCCTTACGCAAACATCTTTCAAATAACTCCTATGCCTTCTGCTAATTGCAGTGTGGTCAATTTGGTTATAATATTTACCACATGTGTAAATCCAAGTAGTTTTATGTATTTTTCTCTGCTCAAAGATAGTTCCACCAATCGTAAGGTCATTTGACAAACAAAAGTTTCCAAATCGCATCCCATTATCGTTTCTTATGCCAACACCCTCCTTACTCATACAGTCTTCAAAAGCCATTCCTACTGTTACCAACAATCGTATTAACATCACCAATTCAAACTAACACATCATGTCTTGCCACTCGATTCACTACATCCTGCAGCTTCTCATAAAACTCATCCTTCCTTTCATCAGTAGCCTCATTTGTCGAAGCGTACCCTACCACCATACTGATTTTACCATGGTCAGATTTTAACCGAACATAAAGCAAGGGCTCATTAACTGGCTCAAAATCACATAGCCTTGCAAGCATCTCTACTCAACTGTAAGCCTACCCCTTGGTAATGATTTCCATCACTCCTACCAGAAACCAACAAAGTAATACGATCTTCCAAATTCATTTTTCATCTCCATGCACGCTCGTTCCCGTAAGAGCAAAAATATTTATAATGTATTCATTACACACTGAAATAAGTTCTTCAATTTTACCAGCCTCAGTGAAAGTTCGAACATTCTAATTTCCTGTTTTTAAGGTTCTCTTTGGATATATAAAATTATTCCTACACTGTGGGATTCTTAGCACCCCCTGCTCGCTCAAGGGCTGCGAGGAACTGAGGGCCATTGCTTTATAACCAGAGTTCATCAAAATTTCTTAGGCAGCAAATAATTTAACCCTGGTGCCAATGCCAGTGGCTCGCAGGAACAGACAATGGAGAGAGAGAATTAACTAAAAGAATATATAATGGTGAGGGTTAGGACAGGCAAAGTACACGGAAAAGAGAGACAGCAAAAAGAATGTAGATAAAAGTGTCCCTTTTAGTCGCCTCTTACAACAATCTGGGAATACTTGCGAAATATTCTATCCCCCCTTCCCCAGGGAAATTCTTTCCCCCCTTCCCCAGGGAGAGATAGAATTTCATTTGTACTAAATGCTCTTAACTCTCTGACTCCAATTCATCCCAGTCCTTCTGTCATCTTACCAAAAACTTTTCCAGCAGCTTTACTGGATCATCCTTCCCTCCTCTTTTCTGCTCGAATTGCGCTGTAGCTGCTTCTTAAAAAGCAAAAATCTTTGGTTAGACTTTTTCCTCCAATTTCTCATTAGATAAATCTGCTGCCCCTCCTCCATGACTCCCCCCCTCCCCAGAGACTTCATCATTAATAGTTCTTTAATTGATGTGCTTTCTGCCATCGCTGGCCGTAATATCAACAAGGCAAATGGGACTCATGGGGTACATCCTGTTGTCCTTATAAAACTGTGCTTCTGTACGTACACCCTGCCAAGGTAAACTCTATTCCCTTTGTCTGTCAACTTGTACCTCTCCTTGCTGGAAGGTTGCCCTCAGTCAGCCTTCCCCAAAGAATGGTGACCATTCTCAGCTCTCTAACTATCGCCCAGTTGCTGCAACATTTTCTAAAAAATTTTCTTAATAGAAAAAAAAACTATTAAAACACCTGTCATATCACAACCACTTTTCCAATCGTCAGTATGGGTTTCTCCAGTCATGCTCCACTAGCGATCTTCTCACCTTTCTTTCAGACTACTCGTCATGCTCCTTTTGGATTTTTTGCAAAAGGTCTTCCATTGCGCTTTACGATTCAGTGTCATTCGATCGATTTTAGCATAAAAAATTTATTTCCAAACTGCCTTCTGTGCCTTCATCTCAAGCTTCCTTTCTGGTCGTTCTGTTAGTCCAGTCCCTGTTGTAGAGACCTGTATACATCTTCTTAGGAAGAGGCTTTAACTGATGATTTGGGTAAAGGATACCACCACTTCAAAGCAGTAGGCTATTAAGTGGAAGTGCTAGAATCATAGCGAAAGTGAAAAAATGGCAGTTTTCAAAATGGCCACCACTGGGGTCTTTCAGGACTTAAAAGGCTTACAAATTGTAATAGAAATGTAGTACCTGGAAGACTATTAGGGGTTTTCAGGCACGGCTGACACGATGGTGCCTATAAGAAATCAATACGACCTTGTGTAGCACCCAAAATCCTAGATGGCCGCCATCCGGACCTTCCCCAAACACATGTCATTTATCATTTGAAAGAAGCATAGTGACTGGATGATTTTTACGTTAATTGTGAGGTTTGCAGGCACTGCTGACACGATAGTACCTTTACTGATTCGATATCACAACATTTCATACTAAAAATTCAAGATGGCCGTCGTCCAAAATCCGTAGGTAACAAAAAAGTTGACAAATTTTCGATAAAGCTGGAATATAGCAGTACTTTCTAGATATTACTATTTCGTTTTTTTTTTTTTTTTTTTAAATGTCTGCTTGAACTCAGTTTTGCAAGGAAGTCATTACATACGTTCCTTCCATGGAGTCATGATGGTATCAGATCTTCTCAACTCCTTGGCATGAGAGGCATTCTGGGAGTGGCTAGTGCAGAATGATCATAATATTAATGACGAATTCATAGAACGTGCACACAAAGCACAGACAGCTCTATGTGCAAACGAAAGACCCAGTGAGAAGTTCACAGAACTATTTGACCAGTCATCAAATCTCCATGAACAAGTGGAGTGTTTTCTGGAAGAATGCTGTGCAAAATCTGAGGTGTGTCAGTACCTGCAGTACCTCCAAGTGTTTCAGCAAATGGCTGCTACAATCAAGCATGCGGTTGCATCAGATCGAGAAGGAAATTTCCCTATTCACATAGCTTCCGTGGAAGCTTCTCTGCCAATCATCTGGCATGTTCTACCTTGAATCCAAGAAAACTTTAGAAGTAACTCATCCGTATGTTTTTCAGCGGTTCATGCATGGTCAGTTTGTCGTGAAGGATCGAGTTGGAAGTTACTTCAATGCTATTGCACCGGATATGAAGCAAGAATTATCCTTCCACAGTGCACCAAAAAATGCTGATGGCATTGTTGGCGAAACAAGAAGTCCTAGGGTCGTGATCAAGTGGCAACTCATTTTCTACAAATTTTCCTCATCTCAAACATCTTCAGGATATTATGATTAATGTGTCAACGAATCATAGTGAATCGGTGAGGATTCATCATGAACTTACTGAACACAAAGCTCACCAGCTGAATGAAAACGTTTCAAATCTCTTGTGCTTTGTGTGAGAGAGGGGTAACCCTTACATCATCAAGGCTCCTGCCATCAAACTGCACAATCTAATCACTATGCAACTGGCATTGGATGAATTGGCCACCTGACTGCTCCAAGTGCAGGCGAATGAGGATCAACTGGTAAGAGAATTCAGGAGAGAGAAGTTTGTTGAAAAGACCAAAAAACTCTCTACCACTATATCGAAGAGGAAATTACCTCAGCTCGACAGCAAACCATCCACTGATGTGAGTGCAACTTCTGCTGTGACATCGAAAATGATAGAAGTGGCTCAGTGCGACATCGAAATTGTGAAAGAACGAGGCATGGAACTTTAATCTACCTATGCCCATGATATCCTGCCTGTTCACTATTTGAAGGCGATCTTCCTTCCAAGACTGACAAAGGTGCGCTCATTGCAGAGTTACAGAAGAGCTTAACAGGCAATGAGTTCCACTTTCCTGCCTTAAGATGCATCATTTATATTGGATCTCATGTCGAAAATACGTTCCTTTCCAAACTTGGCTTCATTTGGAACATTCGAAAGCACAATCAGTTGTGTGCTGTCAGCAGACCACTCTATTTGTTCCAGGTCCAGCCTCTTTTTCGTGTTTGAGAGCAACTTAGAGTCATCTGTTAAGGGTTGAGAAAGGCTTCTTCACGCCGGTGGAGCTGCATCCGTTGACCTCACTGAGCCCACTGCAGGTGTCCCAATACCCGAACAAATTAACAAATTGTGGACCTCCTTGGTCAACAAAGCTATGTTACAGCTTCTCATTCGCGATCTCATCTTGACTCCTGAGATGGTGAAGTTCAATGTTGTGCTTGGTGGATGCATCACAGATGATAGTGTTGTTTCAGCAGAGTTTTTCCACTCTGGATCGCCGTCCACCCAACCGCCTTCTGAAACTACAGAACCTATTGACATGCTGACATGTGATGTGGAAGAAGCCATTGATCACAAAGTGATGCACTGTGCCTGTGAGGTGGATCGGGGAAGTAGCCAGCTGCTAGTAGTTCCAATGACAGACACAGTAGCACGTCTACTTCATTATGTTCATTATTTTAGAAAGTGAGGCCCCTAAGAACTGTGGGATGAGTTCGGGTCTGGTGAGTGACGGTGTCATATACCACTACACACTCTTGCAGATAAGCTGAGAGTAGGACTATCTAAAGTTATCGTGAAGGCACATATATTGACTGGAGATGATGCAGTAAGATAGGTACCAAACATTCCTCTCTGTCATGTGATCCAGAGGATTACTTGGCTGATTTTGTAGTCTGACACTCTCACTGACGAGATCTTGATGAAAGCTGAGGAATATCTCCTTCGGGTGTGGGCTGGAGCGAAGAGCAAATCCGAATCGCGAACATTCAACCAGCTCTGAGTGGAAGTCCAAATGCAAGCTCCGACACCAAAGGCATTGGAAGTCCTGCCACCAACTTCAAGTGCAATTCGTGGCCACATCAGGAGACCATTTTACACTGTGGATAAAGTTCTACGCCTTCTTTATGTTACCCACCCTGCCACAGACTCTACGAAATACGGATGGGTGAAGACAGTGACACACTAATATCTGAAAAATGCCTGATTCCATTACCCGAGAGAATGCTAGTCGTTTGTAAGCGTGGCTCAATGCGATGTTTGTGCATAAAGAAGGGTGTCAAATGTGTATTTTTTGTGATAAACAAGAGTCAGTTTGTCAAAATAAGTGAAAATTCCATCTTTCAGTCATAATTAAGACATATTTTCGTTAAATTAGCTTCACATGGTATTGATATATGTATGTCTCTGAATAAAATTCTATGCTTGTGTTTTCATTATTTGTTTGTGGCCATCTTGAATTTTGAATATCAAATGTGGTGATATCGAATCACTAAATGTACACTCGTGTCAGCAGTGCCAGAAAACCTCAAAATTAACACCAAAATTACCCAGTCACGATGTTTCTTTCAAAAGACACACGATGTTTTTGTTTGGGGAGGGCCCAGATTGCTGCCCTCTTGGTTATCAGGTACTATACAGGGTCATATTGATTTCCTTTAGGCACCATCGTGTCGGCAGTGCCTAAAAACCATCATAATAGTCTTCCAGGTACTACATTTCTAATAGATTTGTAAGCCTTTGTAGTCCTGAAAGACCCCGGTGGCAACCATTTTGAAAACCGCCATTTTCTCACTTATGCTATGACTCTAGCAATTCCATCTAATACTGTTTCGAAGCTAGCGGTATCCTTACTCAAATCACCAGTCAAAGACTCTTCCTAAGAAGATGTAAACGGGTCTGTACAGCATAGACAGGGTTATATAGCTGCTGTTGTAGATGGCCACTGTTCTCCTAGAGCTATCAAAAATGGTGTTCTTCAGGGGCCTGTCGTATCACCTACTCTCTTCGTTTTATTTATCAGTGACTGTCTAAACTGTACATCTAATCCTATCCACTCGTACATCGATGACTTCACCCTTCACTTTTCCATCTGCCTCTCGCAGCATCCATCTCAGCAACTCCAACAGACAAGGGATTAGGGTATGGCACACCTAATGACTGGCTCGGCTGATATCTCTGATTTGGGTAAAAGCAATCTTGTTGTTTCTAGTGCTTCAAAAACTCTGTTCTTACATATTTCAACCAAGGAAAGTCTTTTTTAGGGCTGTCCTGTAATTTTTACAATATCCAACTCAATCTTTCAACATCTCTGAACATACATTACTTGAGGTTTCATTCTCTCGGGATTTATATTGGAATTATCATATGACCTCAATTACGAAATATGCTTCCAAGAGATTAGGTATGTTGAGCCGACTTTGCATTCTTTACCTCTGCACAGTTGTTGACTTTTATAATGGATCTTATTCGCCCATGTTTAGAGTACAGCTCTGATGGATGGGGATGCTCCCCACCTCTTCTCAACAAGGTGGAATCTGAAACCTTTCATCTTATGAACTCCTGTCCTGTTACTGGCTCCTTTCATCCACTGTTTCTTTGCTGCACTGTTGCGTTTTCATTTTTTTCTAGCGTTCCTTCAATGGTTAGCGTCCTCCCAAGAACTGTCATCTTGCATCCCTCCATCATTATGGCGGGCTCATAACACGTCTAGCAGGAAACTGTCATCCACTTTCTGACCAACTCTGCAAGAGTTAACTGTTACTCCAAGTCCTTTATGCATGTACTGTAATAGGTCAGCTCTGGAATTGTTTTCCTCTGTTTCTATTTCCTACTGCTTATGACCTCCAGTCTTTGAAATGCAGTGTGTCCAGGCATCTCGACATGAACATGTTGGGAATTTGGCTCTTTGTTATATTGTTTTTATTTTTACTTGGAAGGAACAATGTTGCGGGCTCCAGGCCTTTGATTCCCTCTTCCATAAATTTAAAAAAAGAAAGGAAAGATATGTCGTTTTCCTTATTTCTGCCAATCACACAAGATTTTATTTATCTTCGGAAGGTCCACCCTTTTTGGATGGGTAATTGGCGATAAAGTGGAAGCCATTCAGTATATCATCCAATATGATTATTCTGAAGGAAGATGGTATAAGACATCATACCAAGGACATTTACAACTTGAACATCACCCTGCCATGTCAGTGACGTGATTAAAGAGAGTACTAATGTAAGTGGCATTCACTTAAAGTGAAATTTCAAATAAACACTCACATATATATATATATATATATATATATATATATATATATATATATATATATATATATATATATATATATATATATATATATATATATATATATATATTGTGACAGTGAAGTACTGCGTATCTCACTGCCCCTTTAAACGTATAACATTAGCAAAGTTGCTTTGAAAAAGAAAAAAATGGGAGCCTTAACAGCTCACAATAGCGTGGTAGTAATTTGAAACACTACGCTTTGTTGCATCAGAGTATTTTAAGCTGTCTAACACTGTGTATTTGCTTAGGACCCATTGATGCTGCAGGGACTTGGAAGAAGTAACAGAAAAGTGGTACTTCATCGGAATGAATGATTAATCTTTCAATGAATCCTGATTTCTTGTATATTGCTGAGGTGGTCAGTTACCTTTATTCCTGGAGATGCAGAGTCGTTAGTTATCAGATATTTCATTATTAATAGTTTAAGGCCATTATAACTCCAAGAGTGGCAAATGCCATCAGGAAGAAATTTAACTAAATGTTCGGTAAGAAACTTTATTTTAGCTTTAACCGTACAGAATGTATTTAAAAAAAAAATCTTCTAAATTCATAGAGTAAAAATCTTTGGTAAAGGACAGCATACAAAACAAGGAAAATTTTATTTATATGAACATGGATCAGTTCTACCTTCTAACCCCGTAGTTCAAAGATGGGAACTGTATATTTTTCCCATCTAACGTCAAACCATATTGTCAGGTATAGGTAAAACTGCAGCAGGAATTATATCAAAAAGAAAATATTATAAAGATTAACCCGTGGCGTCCCATTGACGTTCTATAACGTCCACACGTTTTGTCACTGCCAATCCCGTCGACGTACATAAACGCGAAAAAATTGCAAGGTCCCTAATTTGCACAATTTTCAATTTTTGCGAGTCATTTTTGGTACGTATACACGTGACACCTTCCTCAACAAGATGCCAGGCAGGGACAATGCCTTACCCATCATGACCTCCTCCCCCCCCGCATGCCATTGTCTCAGCAATTCACCTGTTATCAGTGACCTGGGCAGTATAGCCATGTCATGCTATGGTACGAAATTCAGGCCCAGAGTGATTCCCCAATCAATGGCAATGTGGAGGACAAACTTTACATAGCATTAGAGGAAGAAACAGTTAGAAATGATGATCAGGTAATGTGGCAAAAAAAGGTCAGGTATTAGTGAGTGAAACAATGCTTATAATGCCTATATTACTGCTTGAAAACCAATATACTCTTGTACTACATATAAATTCGTACCAAGTAAATAAATAAATACCGTTTATGAGTGGTGTGAAATAGTTATCCTCCCATAGAACTCGTTTTCTTTGGTGCCAGCCTGATAGAAAACCCAGTAAGGTAAGGAGGTACTCCTACCTGTAATGAGTATTTTAAACCTCAGGTGAGCGATTTCTCTATGAATTTTCGATGTTTCTCACCAAAAGCGAAGGTTTGAGCCAAAAATTTTTTTTTCCTAAAATGGTCGGGATTGGGGGGAGTCAGTGGAGGAAAAGTGGTCGGGATGGGGCTGATTAATTTGGGTGGTAGCGAATAATCTATCTATCTATTGCCAGATGCCTCAATCCCATGTGGGGTGGCCACAAACAAATCGCCTCCAAGTCGCCCTGTCCCCCGCCATTTCACTGCCCTGCTCCCAACTCACACCCCCCTCTCTCATATACCTCTCCACCCCATCCCTCCATCTCATCCTCGGCCTCCCCCTCCCTCTTCCCCCCTCCACCTCACTCACATACACTCTCTTCGTCAGTCTTTCACCCTCCATCCTCTCCACATGGCCAAACCACCTCAGCGTGTTCCTTATAACGCTTCCTATCACATCCACATCAACACCACAATGCTCCTTTATATCCTCATTCGTCAGCCTGTCTCTCCATATGACTCCACAGGCTCCTCTTAAATAACTAATTTCCACTGCTCTCACTCTTGACTTGTGTCCTTCCAACAGCATCCAAGCTTCACTTCCGTACGTTAGAGTTGGTATCACAATACTGTCATGTTGTAACTTTTTCACTTCCATGCTCACTTCCCTGTTTCTTATCACTGCTTTCAAAGAACCAGCAACCTTTCTTCCCTGCTGTACCCTTTCAACCACATCATTCTCCAAACCTCCATCCTTACTCATCACACTACCCAAGTACTTAAACGTACTCACATTTTCCAATTCCTCGCCATCCAACCTCGCTGTACATTCACTGACTTCATGTCTCTCAAAGACCATCACTTTACTCTTCCCTACATTCACCTTTAGATTCTGTTTCTTACACACACTCCCAAACTCATCCTCCAAGCCTTGCAGCTCCCCTTCGTCTTCACTCAACAACACAGCATCATCTGCAAACAACAGTACAGGGAGTTTCCAAACACTATCCTCTCTCACCAGGGCCACTCCAACACCTCTTTTATTACCCCATCCATGTACAGATTGAACAACCATGGAGACATGACACATCCCTGTTTCAACCCAACTTTCAAAGAGAAAAATTCACTTAGTTCACCATCCACACGCACTGCAGCCTTCACACCATCGTACATACTCTTCACAGCATTCAACAACTTCCCATCTACTCCATATATTCTTAATACTTTCCACAATCCTTGTCTATCCACCCTGTCATATGCTTTCTCCAAATCCATGAAAGCCGCATACAACTTCTTCCCCTTCTCTAGAAACTTTTCCACTAAAGATCTAAGAATGAATATCTGATCTACACAACCTCTTCCCTTCCTAAAGCCTCCCTGTTCTTCTCCAACTAATTTCTCTGTTCTTTCTCTAACTCTATCAGTAAGTATCCTACCATACACTTTTCCTATTATACTAAGAAGACAAATGCCCCTATGATTACCACACACTTCTTTTTCCCCTTTTCCTTTGTACAAGGGAATAATTATACCTGACTTCTAATCCTCCGGGACTCTATCCTCCTCCCAGGCCAATCTGCACATCTTCCACATCCATTCTACTACTGTCTCTCCCCCATGCTTCAGTATTTCACCACACACTCCATCAATTCATGGGTCTTTCCCTGATTTAACTTTCTTCATTGCTTCCACAACTTCTATCCTATTGATTTCTTCCTGTCTTCTCACCTCCCTCCTTCTCCCAGCCATTCCCCAGCCACTTATACTCGCATTACTTCCATCCTCTACGTTCAACAAATCCTTAAAGTGTTCTCTCCATCTGCTCACTCTTTCTCCCTTCTCCACTAGTAATCTACCATTTTTATCTTTCACTCCCCTGCTAACTTCACTTCCACCCTGTCTTACTCTTTTCACCTCTTTCCAGAACATTTTCTTACAGTCCCTCCACTTTACACCCAAATTCCTTCCAAATTCCTCACCCACTCTCTTCCTACACTCTCTTACTAATCTTTTCACCTCTCTCTTTCTTTCTACATATAACTTTCTCTACCACCTCTCAACTTCTTCCACGCCCCTATTTCTCATCCATTCATTGTATGCTTTCTTCTTTTGTGCCATAGCCTGTTTCACCTCTTCAGTCCTTTTCTTTTACTTGTTTTGACCCGCGCCGACTCCCATTGATGCATATATTCATCAACACGTCTTGTCATTGTGACTCCCGTTGATGCGTATAAACGTGCAGCGATTGCAAGGTCCCTAATTTGCATTATTTTCATACTTCATTAATAATTTTTGATACATATACACGGGACATCTTTCTCTAGAAGATGCCAGCAGGGTCAATGCCTTACTCTGCATGACCTCCCCCCCCCCACACGCCATTGTCTCGGCAATTCACCTATTACCAGTGACCTGGCCAGTAAAGACATGTCGTGGCATTATACGAAATTCAAGGCCAGAGTGATTTCCCAATCGATGACAATGTGGAGGACAAAATTTATGTAGCATTAGAGGAAGAAACAGTCAGAAATGATGATCAGGTAATGTCGCCAAAAGAAGGTAAGGTATGTTGATGTGTTTGATGAGAAAAACAATGCTTATTTTGCCTATATTACCGTGTGAAAACCAATATACTCTCATACTACCTATAAATTCGTACCAAAATAAATAAATAAATTCCATTTATGAGTGGTGTGGAATAGTTACGCTCCCATAGAACTCGCTTTCTTTGGAGCCAGTCTAATAGAAAACCCAGTAAGGTAAGGGGTACTGCTACCTGCATTTAGTATCTTAAATCTCAGGTGAGCTATTTCTCCATGAATTTTTGATGTTTCTCATCAAAAGTGGAGGTTTGAGTTAAATTTTTTTTTTCCAAAATTGGTCAGGATGGGGGGAGGGGTCTGTGGTGGAAAATCGGTCGGGAAGGGGTGGGTTAATCATGGCATATCAATAACATGGACAAATGCAAGTGGATTTAAACATGCCGAGAAGAGACGTGCATATGAAGTGTGGCTGCAGAGGAAGGCTAAGGTGTCACATGAGAGGTATAAGGAAATATGGAATAGGGCGGGAGGGCTGTGCGTGATGCTAAAGTGGCAGCAGATGAGAGGTGGGGTAGGCTGCTAACTGAGAATTTTTAACAGAATAAGAAAATGTTCTTCAAGGAGGTGAAAATGGTGTGAAAGGAAGAGTCTGCGAAGGAAGAGTAAGTAAAAGCAAAGGATGGAAAGATGTTAACTGAGATGGTTGAGGAAAGGGAGAGATGGACAGAGTATTCTGAAAGATCAAATGTAAAATTGGAAAGGGTGGCTGAGATTGTGGCAGATGAAAGGGTGCAAGGAATAAATGTGCTGGGAGAGTTGAATGGTTTTTGATAACATTGGAGGAAGTGCAGGAGGCAGAAAAGGAGATAAAAGCAGGAAAAGCTGCAGGTATGGATGGATGTGCTGCGGAATGCCTGAAAGGTGGTAGACCGACTATTGTTGAGTGGGTAGTAAGAGTGCTGAATATGTTTTGTGCGCAGTACGGTGCCGATTGACTACACAAGTGCTTGTGTGGTTCCACTGTATAAAGGTAAGGGTGATACATATGAATGTACTAGGTTTAGAGGTATGAGTCTATTGAGTGTTTTAGGTAAGGTGTATGGTAGAGTGTTAATTAAGAGAGATAGAGAGGGTACAGAGGGAATGATTGGTGATGAGCAGTGTGGCTTTAGGAGGGGGAAGAATTGCATGGATCAAATGTTTGCTGTGAGACAGGTGTGTGAAAAGTATTTAGCAAAAGGTAAGGATGCGTTTGGGGAAAGTGTATGATAGGATTGAGAGGGAGACTTTATCGACTGTTCTGAGATTGTATGAACTTGATGGTAGGTTGTTAAAAGGAGTGAAAATTTTTTATGTAAACCGTAGAGCTTGTGAAAGAGTAGGAATTACTATGAGTGGTTGGTTTTCCGTGAGAGTGGGGCTGCGGTAGCGATGTGTGATGTCACATTGGTTGTTTAATATTTATGTGGATGGTGTGGTAAGGGAGGTGAATGCAAGAGTGTTAGGTGGAGGGTTTGAGTCTGCTGAATGCTGAGAGTAGAGAGTGGAATCTGAATCAGCTGCTGTTTGCATATGATACTGCACAGACAGTAGGTACAGAGTTTGGAAGGGTGTGTGAAAGGTGGAAGTTGAGAGTAAATGAGAATAAGAGTAAAGTGATGAAGTGTACAAGGTTGGTAGAGGGGAGGAGGATGAATATAGGTTTGAATAGTGAGTTGCTTGAGGAGGTAGAGTGCTTTAAGTATTTAGAGTCAAAGGCTGCTGTGGATGGAAGAACAGATGAAGAAGTGAAGTTTAGAGTGAATGAAGTAGGAAAGATGCTGGGAGGAATGAAAAGTGTTTCGATGTCGTTTGCCTAGAATGGATATAAAGAGAAGGCTGTATGAGGATGTTGTGGTACCGACGGCATTATTTGGGGCTGAAACATGGAATATGGGTGAAGCAGAGAGAAGTTTGAATGTAATGGAGCTGAGATGTCTGGGGAGTATGTGTGGACTGACATGTATGGATTGAGTGAGAAATGATGAAGTGTGAAGGAGAACTGGAGTTGATTGGGAGATCGCTGATCATGTTGAGCAGAGGGTGTTGCGATGGTTTGGGTACATGGACAGAATGGATGAAGAGCAATTAGTGAAAAAGATATTTTGGTCGGATGTGAGAGTTGTAAGGCTGAAAAGAAGGCAATGGATAGGATGGATGGACAGTGTTAAGAGAGCGTTAGATGCGAGAGGGATGTCTGCTGAGCAAGGAAGAGTGGCCTTTGTAGTCCTGAAAGATTGTGAAAACCGCCATTTGCTGACTTATGCAATGATTCTAGCAATTCCATCTAACACTGTTTTGAAGCTGGCGGTATCCTTTACACAAATCACCAGTCAAAGTCTCTTCCTAAGAAGATGTATATGGGTCTCGACAGCGGAGAGAGGATTATATAGCTGCTGTTGTAGATGGCCACTGTTCTCCTAGAGCTATCAATAATGGTGTTCTTCAGGGGTCTGTCGTATCACCTACTCTCTCCGTTTTATTCTTCAATGACTGTCTAATCTGTACATCTAACACTATCCACTCGTACTTTGATGACTTCACCCTTCACTTTTCCATCTGCCTCTTGCAGCATCCATCTCAGCAACTCCAACAGACAAGGGATTAGGCACTGGCACACCTAATGACTGACTCGGCTGATATCTCTGATTTGGGTAAAAGCTATCTTGTTGTTTCTAGTGCTTCAAAAACTCAGTTCTTACACCTTTCAACCTAGCAAAATCTTTTTTGGGGGGCAGTCCTGTAATTTTAAAAAATATCCAACTCAATCTTTCAACATCCCTGAACATACAGTACTTGAGGTCTCATTCTCTCGGGATTTATGTCAGAATTATTAAATGACCTCTATTACGAAATATGCTTCCAAGAGATTAGGTATGTTGAGCTGGCTTTGCATTCTTTACCCCTGCACAGTTGTTGACTTTTATAATTGGTCCTATTCACCCCTGTTTAGAGTACAACTCTGATGGATGGGGTTGCTCCCCACCTCTTCTCAACAAGGTGGAATCAGAAGCCTTTCCTCTTCTGAACTGCTGTCCTGTTACTGGCTCCTTTCATCCTCTGTTTCTTTACTGCGCTGTTGCATTTTTTTTTTCTATTACTACTTCAATGGTCAGCGTTCCCAAGAACTGTCATCTTGCATCTCTCCATCACTATGGCGGGCGCATTACATGTCTAGCAGAAATCTGTCATCCACTTTCTCTCCAACTCTCTCGTGCAAGAGTTAACCGTTACTCCAAGTCCTTCATGTGCGGAATAGGGTAACTCTGGAACTGTTTTCCTGTGTTTGTATTTCCTACTGATTATGACCTCCAGTCTTCGAAATGCAGTGTGTCCAGGCATCTCGAAATAAACATGTTGTAAATTTGGCTCTTTGTTATTTTGCTTTTATTTTTACTTAGACGGAACAATATTGCGGGCTCCAGGCCTTTGATTCCCTCTTCCATACAATTAAAAAAAAAAAATAAGACAGATACGTTATGTTTTCTTTATTTCTGCCAAGCACACAAGGTTTTATTTATCTTAGGAATGTCCTCCCTTTTTAGATGGGTAATTGGCGATAAAGTGCAAGCCATTCAGTATGTCGTCCAATATTAACTGAATAGTCTGAAGGAAGCAGGTATAAGACATCATACCAAGGACATTTACAAGTTGAACATGACCCTGCCATGTCAGTGACGTGATTAAAGAGAGTACCAATGTAAGTGGCATTCGTTTAAAGTGAAATTTCTAATAAACACTCATTTGTTTCCCCAAATCATTATACTTCTTTTTTCCGATAACATTCATGAAGTAAAGCTTATGGGCTAGCCTAACTCCGTCAGCCAAGGAACACTGATGTGTTTATAGCCAGACGCCTTAATCTCAGATGGGATAGCAACAAACTGACCGTTTCCATGTCTTCATGTCCTCCACCATCAAGCTGCCTTCACTCCTACCCACAGCATCCTGATTCATACATCTTTTCAACCACCATTCATCCAGTTCATTCTCTGTTTCTCAGTCCTATCATCTTCCACCTCATATAGACAGTCCTTGTCGGACTCGTATTTCCCTTCTCCTCTCGTGGTCATATCGTCTGGGTAAACTTCCTATACATTCCACCGCATCCTAATCAAACACTGCAATGTTCCTTAACTTCTTCATTTGTCTTCCTGTTTTTCTTGATACGTATTCCATACTTCTTCCATACAGTTTCTTCTCAGCTCAAGGGAGACCTCCCGTAGCGTGACTATCTTTTTATTCAGCCTTTACTGATCGAAAATCTCTCCAGGTAGCAAGACTAACATTAAGCATATTTCATTGGACTGAAGTCACTGATGAAGATGCTTAGTACAGTATAGTGCTATAAACAGCGAGACTGCAAAACAATAGACTTCTGAACCGCCAACAGCAGTTAATTTGTCTATATGTGTTAGCCCACTGAGTATCCGAATCATTACAGGTATTACATTCCCGAGCATGGTAGGAGTTAGTTCTTGATTGAGTCTTTTAAAGCATTTATATAAGGACTGTGCTTTATAAATAAAGGCAACTAATCTTTATTAAAGTTTAGTTGACGGAGTACATTTTTTACATGTCTGGGATTTCAATGTATTACAACGTGATTCCTGCGCCTCTAACCCGGTTGTGAATTACATGCGAGTTTAGCAAAATCTAATTTGGTTTTGATGCCGCCCCTGTGGCGGGGGGGACACAACCTGGCCGCACTATGGGGTGGTGCTACTACTCTGCGGCCGGGTTGTGTTAGGAAGAATACTGACACCGTATTCCCTGCGTGTCTTAAAAGGCGACTAAAAGGGGCAGGGTGATTGGACTAGGGAACCCCTCCTCTGTTTTTTAGTTCCTAAAAAGAGACAGGCCAGAGAAAGGGACGGGGGATGGAGTTATCCCCGTACCCTGAAGATTGGGTCTATGAATGTGCGTGGATGTAGTACAATTGAGGCTAAAAGGGAGGAGATTGGGAAAATGTTTGTGGGAAGAAAGTTGGATGTGTTAGCTTTGAGTGAAACGAAGATGAAAGGGAAAAGGGAATCTATGTTTGGAAGTGTGAATGGAAGATTGTCAGGAGCTGATAGAGGAAGGGGAAGAGAAGGTGTGGCCTTGTTAGTGAGTCCGGAAGTACAGTAGTGTGTGATTGAATGGAAGGAGGTGTCATCGAGACTGATGTGGGTGAAAGCGAAATTTGAACGTGAGTTGTGGGTGTTTGTGAGTGCATATGGGCCTGGTAGTGAAAGGGATGAACAAGAGAGGGAGTCTTTCTGGAATGATGTTGATGAGTGTCTGCAGAGTTTTGGAGCGAATGTGAATGTGGTAATGATGGGAGATCTGAATGCTAGAGTGGGAAATGTAGCAACTGAAGGCGTAGTTGGTATGCATGGTGTGCCTGGAAGAAATGAAAATGGGGAACGAATGATAGCGATGTGTGTTGAGCGAGAGATGGTGTTTGGGAATACGCTGTTTAAGAAGAAAGATATTTATAAGTATACATGGGTGAGACAGGAGGGTGGAAGGGTTGTTGATAGAGCCTTGATGGACTATGTGGTTGTGTCTAGGAATGTAATAGGAAGATTGTTGGATGTGAGAGTTCTGAGAGGGGAGGGTGGAGGTATGTCTGACCACTACCTGGTGGAGGGAAAGTTAAGAGTAGGTAAGAGATGGGTGAGAGCTAGGAGGGTTAGGTGTGGCAGGGAGGTTTTGAAAGTGAGTGAGTTGGATAAAAGAGAGAAAAAGATAGAGTATCAGGAGAAATTGAAAGATGAGTGGAACGCAGTGAAAGATCGGGAAAATGGCAGCGTGGAGGAGGAATGGCAGTTGTTTAAGAGTGCTGTGGTGGGGCATGCAGAAGAGGTGTGTGGTGTGAGACGTGTGGGTGGTGGTGTAAGAAAAGGAAGTGAATGGTGGTGCGAGGAAGTAAGTATGGCTGTGGCTGAGAAGAGACGTGCATATGAAGTGTGGCTGCAGAGGAAGGATGAGATTTCATATGAAAGGTATAAGGAAAAGAGGAATAGAGTGAGAAGGGCTGTGCGTGATGCTAAAGTGGCAGCAGATGAGAGGTGGGGTAGGTGGCTGACAGAGAATTTTCAACAGAATAAGAAAATGTTTTGGAAGGAGGTGAAAAGGGTGCGAAAGGGAGAGTCTGGGAAGGAAGAACGAGTAAAAGCAGAGGATGGAAGGATGTTAATTGAGATGGATCCAGTAAGGAAGAGATGGGCAGAGTATTTTGAAAGAATGTTAAATGTAGAGGAGGAAAGGGTGGCTGAGATTGTGGCAGATAGAAGGGTGCAAGGAATAAATGTGTTGGGAGAGTTGAATGATTCTTTGAACACGAAGGAGGAAGTGGAGAAGGCAGTAAAGGAGATGAAAACAGGGAAAGCTGCAGGTATAGATGGGTGTGCTGTGGAATGCCTGAAGGGTGGTGGAGTGACTATTGTTGACTGGTTAGTAAGATTATTGAATGTGTGCTTTAAGAAAGGTATGGTGCCAATTGACTGGGCAAGTGCTTGTGTGGTCCCGTTGTATAAAGGCAAGGGTGATAAGTATGAATGTACTAGCTTTAGGGGTATAAGTCTGTTGAGTGTTGTAGGTAAAGTGTATGGTAGAGTGTTAATTAAGAGAGTTAGAGAGGGTACAGAGGGAGTGATTAGTGATGAGCAGTGTGGCTTTAGGAGAGGGAGGGGATGCGTTGATCAGGTGTTTGCTGTGAGACAAGTGTGTGAAAAGTATTTAGCGAAAGGCAAGGATGTGTTTTGGGCATTTATGGATTTAGAGAATGCGTATGATAGAATTGATAGGGAGGCTTTGTGGACTGTTTTAAGATTGTATGGACTTGATGGTAGGTTACTAAAAGGGGTGAAAAGTTTTTATGTAAATAGTAGAACGTGTGTAAGAGTGGGAAATGCTGTGAGTGATTGGTTTCCCGTGAGAGTGGGGCTGCGACAGGGATGTGAGGTGTCGCCTTGGTTGTTTAATATTTACATGGATGGTGTTGTAAGGGAGGTGAATGCAAGAGTTTTAGGTGGTCTGAGTCTGATAAATGTTGATTGAGGAGAGTGGAATCTGAAGCAGCTGCTGTTTGCAGATGATACTGCACTGGTGACTGATTCAGAGGAGAAATTGAGACAGTTGGTAGAGGAGTTTGGAAGGGTGTGTGAATGGAGGAAATTGAAAGTAAATGAGAATAAGAGTAAAGTGATGAAGTGTACGAGGTTGATAGATGGTAGGGGGATGAATATATTTTTGAATGGTGAGTTGCTTGAGGAGGTAGATTGTTTTAAATATCTAGGGTCACATGTTGCTGTGGATGGAAGAATAGATGCAGAAGTGAAGTTTAGAATAAATGAAGTAGGAAAGGTGCTGGGAGGAATGAAAAAAGTGTTTAAATGTCGTTCGCTTAGAATGGATGTAAAGAGAAGGCTGTATGAGGGTGTTGTGGTACCGACTGCGTTATATGGGGCTGAAACATGGAATATGGGTGTAGCAGAGAGGAAAAGTTTGAATGTAATGGAGATGAGATGTCTAAGGAGTATGTGTGGAGTGACGCGTATGGATCGAGTGTGAAATGATGAAGTGCAAAGGAGAACTGGAGTTGTTCGGGAGATGGCTGGTAGAGTTGAGCAGAGGGTGTTGCAATGGTTTGGGCATATGGAGAGAATGGATAATGAGCGATTGGTGAAAAAGATAACTAGATCTGATGTGAGAGGTGTAAGACTGAGAGGAAGACCACGAATAGGATGGATGGACAGTGTGAAGAGAGCGCTGGATGCGAGAGGGATGTCTGTTGAGCAAGGAAGAGTGGCTGTGCGTGACAGAAATAAATGGAGAGAAATTGTGAATGAATAAGTGATGACGCAGCCCTGAGGGGATATTCTCCCGCATTTGGTCTGATCAGCTAGTCAGGTCAGGTGCGGGTAAGGGGATGGGTCTGTTATGATGTGGCAGGGGTAAACCAGTTCTGCTGTCGGGCCCTGCTGTGGATGTCACTTCTTGCATTGCGCAGTTGACCCTTGTGCGGTGTGATGCGGTGATGATCTGTCCGTTCTCCCCTTTGGGGCTAAGATGCGAATGAATGTGTTTGAATGGATGAGTAAATGGAGAGTGAGTCGTCCTGTCTCGGCTACCTCCCTTTCCTTGGGGGAAGCAGCCTAGGTATATATATATATATATATATATATATATATATATATGTGTGTGTGTGTGTGTATTGTAGAGAATGAAGTATTGCGAATCTCACTCTCCCTTAAAATGTATAACATTAGCAAAGTATATAAATATATATATATATATATATATATATATATATATATATATATATATATATATATATATATATATATATATATATATATATATATATATATATATATATATATATATATATATATATATATATATATATAAATATAAAAAAAGAGAGAGAGAGAGAGAGAGCCTCTGTGGTACAGTGGTAGAGTGTGCGTTTCGTACATGGGTGGACCAGGGTTCGCGCCCCGCCAGGGTAATAAACTTTGGGAGTGTTCACCCGGCCACGTACTGCATTGGCGGACACCAGAGGTGCTGTGGTTGAACCAGTGTCGCTTACTGTAAAGTATGCTTGCACCTCAGTTGGCTTGCCTGGGCCAATTACACTTGGTTCACAGACTACACACACATCCAAAGCCACTCCAACACTACAATTACACTAACAAGCACTTCTCACCCTACATACAATCTCTACTAGACAGGCTAAGCCACTTGGTAGAGATACATTGGCTGTATTGTCCCGACTTCATTCGGGATAGGCCGGTCCTGCAGTGGATACTCAAAACCGCTGATGATGATGATGATGATGATGATATATATATATAAGTAATCCCTCTAATATCCGAAATCCCAATATCCGAACATCCCCACTAACCGGACATAATCGTCCCGGGATCCAATATCCCCAAAATGGTCTAAAAACAGCCAAAAAATCGAAAAACACAAAAAAAAAAATCACGCACGTAATTTGAACTTGGCGCGCAGGGCGCGGGACAGCTTTGTTGTGGCGCGTCATTCGTCCGATATCCGCTAGAGCGCCCCTGCATCCTCCCCACTTTCCGCCTGTCTCTCGTCGCAAGTGAACGCTCGTTGTTATGGCTGCCCATGTGCTCGCTTTTGTGGTGGTGCCTTACCTGCTGCAGGCACTCCTGCTGCTCTCATGCCTCTCTTTCATGTGTGTGATGATGGCACCGCCCCCTGAGAAGAGGAAGAGAGTGGTGTTGACTCTGGAGAAGAAGTGGGAGATATTGGAGAATGTAGATGCGGGGTTGTCTTCTTCCCGCATCCTCAGCGAGTTCAACCTGTCCCAATCTACTTTGATATTGAGAGATCCCGAGACAAACTCATGCAGTACACGGCTGACTTCTCGTCAAGAAGCAAATGCAATGTTTAGAGAAAGGTGATGTTTACTCCCAAGTTTGCTGAAGTCGACCGCTCCACGTTGATTTGGTATTGACAGCAACGTGCTGCTGGTGTGATGGTACGTGGTACGGAGCTGAAGGCTGCTCCTGAGAAGTTCGCCGGGCTTCACGACACCCTAGACTTCAAGGCATCTGAGTGTTGGCTCTTCGCATTTAAGTTACAGCATGGCCTTACCAACTGTAAAGCTATGGGGAGGCTTTGGACGCTAACGAGGGTGGAGTTGACGAGTTTCGGCACAAGGTGAAAGACTTGATCGACAGGGAGGGCCTCACTCTCGGTCAAGTCTACAACGCTGATGAAACTGGTTTATTCTATCGCTCTTTGCCAACAAACACTCTAGCCGAGGAGACGGAGAACGTGTACCTGGCCGCAAGCTCTCCAAGCAATGGATATCTGCTTTGTGTTGTGCTAATGCTAACGGCATGCACTGGCTTAAGCCCATTATTGTTGGCCGCGCAAAGCAGCCTCGGTGTCTTCGTGGGGTGATGGATGTCCTTCCTGTCATCTGGTACCATTCTTTGAAGGCATGGTTTACAGCCCAGATCTTCAAAGACTGGTTCCACCGACATTTCGTCAAGGAGGTCATACATTACCAGATGGAGAAACTCAGAATCCCACGCGACCAGGTAAAGGCCCTCTTTCTCCTCAACAATGCACCTGCCCACCCGTGCGACAAGGATTTGGTGGCTGAGAATGGCCGCATTATGGGCATGTTTCTGCCACCTAATATGACTGCTCTCATCCAGCCAATGGACCAAGGAGTGATCGTGGCAACAAAGAGGCTGTACCGAAGGAAGTTCCTGGACAAGGTGATGGTTGTTCTTGAGGACGAGGACGAGCACAGGGAGGGACAGGACACACGAGTCCAGCAGACTTTGGAAAACCTTTGCCACTACAACATCAAGTCTGCAATCTACAACTGGGCCAGTGCATGGAAGGAAATCCCTGTCAAGACTCTAGAAAATGGTTGGTTTCGTCTGCTTCTTGGAATGGATGTGGAATACGATTTCCTAGGTTTTGATGTGGATGACTTCCATGCACATCTACGTACGCATGGCGACGATGTTGATGTGGACGACGTGCGTGAGTGGTTAGATGATGACGAGGACGATCCTGGGTATCAGACCCTGTCTGATATCGAGATCGCATCTTCAGTTGCAGGTGTCAGTACCCAGCTTGAAGATTTCGATGAGGAAGGCAATGATGATGCGGACTCCTCTCAGCATGACACAACTCCAGCCATCCCCAAGCTGAGCACACTCTGGGAACACCTAGAGTTCGTTCTGGACTACCTGGAACACCCGGACTGCAACAGGGAGATGGGGCCCTTGGGACTTGTGGAGGAAGTGCATGGTTTCAGGCAGCGCATCATTAATCGTCAGAATCGTCGTTCCTTGCATCAATCAATGATTGACAGTTTTTTCAGGCCCCTGACCCCCACTGTGCCCAGCCCTGGCTCCACTCTGTTGCCTCCCCAAGACAGGCCCTCATGCTCCGAGCCACAGCCCAGCACATCAGACACAGTGGAGTCACCTCTTGACGTGAGTTTGCGTCTGTCTTCAGAGTCGTCTGCAGTGGGTACGCCATCACCACGACCCAGCGACGCACCCCTAGGTCACTTGCCAGCGATACTCTCGGACTCTGACAGTGAATAGACGCCAAGAACTTCACTAGACCACACAGGAATTTACAGTGTTGTGCAGTGAAAAAAACAGTGCATTGTGATAAGGATTTACAGTTGTGAGTGAAAAGACAAACAATTTTTGGACTAAATTTAACGTGAATAGACTTGTATGTTTTTGCTTTAGAGAATGGTTATAAGAGTGGAAAGACAAAGTGCAGAGTGCAACACTTATTAAGTTACAGTGGAGGATAAGTTAGACAAGAGTGCGCACTGCGAAGAGAATGGACTTCTGAGTGCAAATGACTAAGTTCAGCGCAAGACTTCATGAACATTGTACTGCAAGTGCTTCAGGAAATCCTTCTTACTGTCAGAGTCTGAGAGGAGGTGAATATTCATCGAGATGGCCATGGACTTGCTGTAAGTAGGCAGAATGTTTCATACCGTACTCTATTGGATTTTCCATACTATACTTACCTCAAACACCTCATTTCACTCTTTTATGTCCCTTATTGGTGTGAATATGCTGTGTCTTAGGTGCTATGCATGTGCAGTAGAGAGGTGTTTTTCTGAGTTAGGCTAGGTTAGGGTCCATAACTACCAGTCCAGGAGCCAGGGACTTGTAAGTACCCAGAATGTTGAATATTGTATGAACCTACCTCAAAAACCTCATTTTATGCTTCTTTTGCATTTATTTCAGTCTTTTATGTCCCTTATTGGTGTGATTTTGGTCTTAAATAGATGCTATGCATGTCCAGAGGGAGTTGTATATGTGTTTTTCTGAGTTAGGGTCCATAAGTACAAGTCCAGAAGCTGGGGCCCAATATCCGGACAGGACCACTATCTGGACCTGCTTATGGCTCTATTACTTCGGATATTGGAGGGATTACTTATGTGTAGTAGACAGTGAAGTATTGCGAATCTCATTGTCCCTTTAAACATATAACATTAGCAAAGTTGCTTTGAAAAAGAAAAAAAATGGGAGCTTTAACAGCTCACAAACAGTCTTGTAGCATAGCAGCAATTTGAAGCACTACACTTTGTTACATCAGAGTATTTTAAGCTGTCTAACACTGGGTATTTCCTTAGGGCCCATTGATGCTGCAGGGACTTGGAAGAACTAACGAAAAGTGGTACCTCATCGCAATGAATGATTCATCCTTCGGTGAATCCTGATTTCTTGTATATTGCTGAGGTGGTCAGTTACCTTTACACCTTGGGATATAGTGTCGTTAATTATCAGATATTTCATTATTGCCAGTTTGCCATTTTAATTCCAAGAGTGGCAAATGCTATCAGGAATAAAATTAACTAAATGCTCGGAAAGAAACTTTATTTTAGCTTTAACCATACAGTACTATTACAAATAAATCTTCTAAATACATAGAGTAAAAATCTTTGGTAAGGATAGCATACAAAACAAGGAAAATTTTATTTATATGAACAGAGATCAGTTCTACCTTCTAACCCTGTAGTTCAATGATGGGAACTGTATATTTTTCCCATCTAACATCAAACCATATTGTCAGGTATAGGTAAAACTGCAGCAGGAATTATAACAAAAACAAAATATTATGAAGATTAATTTGTGTGGTAAGGAATAATCTGTTATTTTATTCCAGCAAAAGCTAAATAATTTTTTTCGGATTAGGCAACCCCTTCATAATGTATACAAACGGTTATTTCACTACTGCTCGGTTATCATCAAAGTCCTCCTGGCAAAAAAGCCATATAGTTAACTAAGATATATTAACCATGAGTTTACATATCTTTAAGTAAGCTTTCACTATTTTATGGCTGCATGTGGAACATATACAGAGAGGCCAGACAAGTTCTGTCAGAATTACGTGCAGAATTTCACAAGGCTGGATCCAGCACTTGGAAATAGGGTGTTGTATGGCTCCTAGAATTACCATTTAATGCATTTTAGTAATAAAAAAAAATGAAAATGTCCTTTTCTTTTACTTGTTTTAACCCTCCGACTCCCATTGACGTATATATACGTCCACATGTTTTGTCACTGTGACTCCCGTTGATGTATATAAACGCGTAGCGATTGCAAGGTCCCTAATTTGCATAATTTTCATATTTTGCGTAATGATTTTTGGTACGTATACACGGGACACCTTCCTCTACAAGATGCCAGACATGGTCAATGCTTTACCCTGCATGACCTCTCACCCACCGCATGCTATTTCTCACCAATTTACCTGTTACCAGTGACCTGGCCAGTAAAGACATGTCCTGCCACTGTACAAAATTCATGGCCACAGTGATTTCCCAATCGATGATAATGTGGAGGACAAAGTTTACCTAGCATTAGAGAAAGAAACAATAAGAAAAGATGATCACATAATGTTGCCAAAAATGGTCAGGTATGTTGATGTGTTTGGTGAGTGAAACAATGCTTATATTGCCTATATTACCGTGTGAAAATCAATATACTCTTGTGCGACCTATAAAATCGTACCAAATAAATAAATAAATTTGTGTATATATACGCAACAACTTATCTTGCTCTCGTGTTCCTGAACTCGACTCTTCTGAATTCTCTACACTCTGGCTTCGGCTTTCCTGTCATATTCTGACTAAATATATCTGTGCTGTTTACTTGTCTCCTAATTCTACTGACTATCAAAAATTCTTTGACTATCTTACTTCTACGATGGAACACATTCTATCCATTTCTCCTTTCTCTGAAATCTCCATTCTTGGAGATTTCAATGTTCACCACCACCTTTGGCTCTCCTCTCCTTTCACTGATCCACCTGGTGAACAAGCCTACACCTTTTCTATCCTTAATGACCAAGAGCAGCTTGTACAGCACCCTACCCGTATCGCTGACCACCTTGGAGAGAGCTCCAACATACTTGATCTCTTCCTTACAACTAATCCTTCTGCTTACACTGTTAATCTTTTCTCTCCGTTGGGCTCCTCCGATCACAACCTTATCACCTTAACCTGTCCTATCGCTCCGGTACGGCCTGTGGACCCTCCAAAAAAACGTCGTCTCTGGCACTTTGGAGCTGCAGATTGGGAGGCCCTCAGGCAGTACTTCTTTGATTTTCCCTGGAATGATTATTGCTTCCATGGCCGGGAGCCAGCTGGGTGTGCCTTGTGCATTATGGAGGTTATTCTCTCAGACATGGAAGCATACATTCCTTTCTGAGATCGTTTGACTAATGCACGAAAGCCTTGGTTTAATCACGCTTGTTCTAATGCTGTCCGCAACAAGGAGAGGGCCTATAAAAGGTATCGGAGCCAACCCACCCCAGAATCACATCTTTTATACATTTCTGCCCGGAATCGTGCTAAGTCTGTTCTTCGCTCTACTAAAAATAATTTCATCTGTACAAAATGCTCTCAACTCTCTAACTCGAACTCTTCCTGCTCCTTCTGGCACCTTGCCAAAAACCTTTCTAACAACCTTACCTCATCATCCTTCCCTCCTCTTTTATACTCTGATGGCTCTGTAGCTATTTCTTTTCCTGATAAAGCAGATCTCTTCGCTCAGACTTTCACCTCCAACTCCACCTTAGACGATTCCGGTGCTGTTCCTCCCTCACTTCCCCCCTCTGACTTCCTCATGGCTAACATTAAAATTTCTTCAGCTGATGTATTTTCTGCCATTCCTGGCCTCAGTACTAATAAGGCATATGGACCTGATGGAGTCCCTCCTGTTGTTCTCAAGAACTGTGCTTCTGTGCTTACTCCCTGCCTAGGCAAACTCTTTCGCCTTTGTCTGTCAACTTGTACCTTTCCTTCTTGCTGGAAGTTTGCTCTCATTTAGCCAGTCCCAAAGAAGGGTGACCATTCCCAACCCTCTAACTATCCTCCAATTGCTTTAACATCCTGTATCTCAAAAGTTTTCGAGTTAATTCATAATAGAAAAATTTTAAAGCATTTTTCTTATCACAACCTTCTTTCTGATCGTCAGTATGGGTTCCGTCAGGGACGCTCCACAGGCGATCTTCTCACCTACCTTTCAGACTCCTGGTCATCCTCCTTTCGGGACTTTGGCGAAAGCTTTGCCATTGCACTTGACATCTCAAAGGCTTTCGATCGAGTCTGGTATAAATCTTTAATTTCCAAACTGCCCTCTTAAGGTTTCTATCCTTCTATCTGTGCCTTCATCTCTAGCTTCCTTTCTGGTCGTTCTATAGCAGCTGTTGTAGACGGCTATCATTCTTCTCCTAGATCTGTTAACAGTGGTGTTCCTCAGGGCTGTATCCTATCACCAACTCTCTTCCTTTTATTCATCAACGACCTTCTAAGCTGTACGTCTAACCCTATCCACTCATACGCTGATGACTCCACCCTTCTCCTTTCCATTCGATTCCCACAACGTCCATCTCAGCAGTTACTTCAACAGGCAAGGGATGAGGCTATGTCACACTTAATGTCTGACTTGGCTCGTATCTCTGACTGGGGTAAAAATAATATGGTTGATTTTAATACATCACAGACTCAGTTTTTGCACCTATCAACTCGACAAAATCTTCCACAGATATACCCACTTATGTTTAATGATACTCAACTTAATCCTGAATCATCGTTGAACATGCTTGGGGTTTCATTTCCTCGGGACTTGTCTTGGAAAGATCATATTACATCTCTTGTCAAATCTGCTTCCAAGCGATTGCGTGTGCTAAGGCGACTCCGTTCCTTCTTTACCCCTGCACGATTGTTGACTCTATACAGGGATTTTATCCGCCCCTGCGTGGAGTACAACTCTCATGTATGGGGAGGCTCCCCACATACACCTTTTCTCAATAGGGTGGAGTCAAAGGCTCTTCGTCTCATTAACTCTCCCCCTCTTACTGACTCCCTTCAACCTCTGTCTCTTCGCCACAGTGTTGCATCTTTATCTCTTTTCTATCGCTACTTCAATGGTCACTGTTCCTCTGAACTGTCTGCATGCATTCCTCCACTTCTACGACGGGCGCGTAGCACCCGTCTAGCAGCAAACTCTCACCCCTTTTCTGTCCAACTCTCTAATGCAAGAGTCAACTGTTACTCCCAGTCCTTCATTTATGCAACAGGTCAACTCTGGAACTGTCTCCCTCTGTCTGTATTTCCTGCTTCCTATGATCTCCAGTCTTTCAAATGCAGTGTGTCCAGGCATCTCGAAATGAATGGATCTTGAATTTGGCTCTCTTTTGTATTTGTTTTTCTCTTGGAGGGAACAGTATTGCGGGCTCATTGGCTTTGGTTCCTTCTTCCTCACATAAAAAAAAAAGTTACCCTCCCATAGAACTCGTTTTCTTTGGAGCTAGTCTGATAAAAAATCCAGTAAGGAAGGGGTACTGCTACCTGTATTCAGTTTTTTAAATCTCAGATGAGTGATTCTCTATCAGTTTTTGATGTTTCCCATCAAAAGTGGAGGTTTGAGCCAAACATTTTATTCCAAAATTGGTCGGGACTGGGGGGGGGGGGTCTGTGGTGGAAAATCGTTCGGGACAGGGCGGGATGGCTTATCAATAACATGAACAAATGCAAGTGGATTTAAATATGCTGAGAAGAGACATGCATAATTATGAAGTGTGGCTGCAGAGGAAGGATGAGGTGTCACATGAGAGGTATAAGGAAAAGTGGAATAGGGCGGGAAGGGCTGTGCGTGATGCTAAAGTGGCAGCAGATGAGAGGTGGAGTAGGCTGTTAACTGAGAATTTTCAACACAACAAGAAAATGTTCTTGAAGGAGGTGAAAATGGTGCGAAAGTGAGATTCTAGGAAGGAAGAGCAAGTAAAAGCAAAGGATGGAAGGATGTTAACTGGGATGGTTGCAGAAAGGAAGAGATGGGCAGAGTATTTTGAAAGATTGTTAAATGTAAAGAAGGAGAGAGATTGTCGAAGACGAAAGGGTGCAAGGAATAAATGTGTTGGGAGAGTTGAATAATTTTTGATAACATTGTAGGAAGTGCAGGAGTCAGTAAAGGTGATGAAAGCAGGAAAAGCTGCAGGTATGGATAGGTGTGCTGCAGAATGCCTGAAAGCTGGTGGACCGACTATTGTTAAGTGGTTCGTTTGATTGCTGAATGTATTTTGTAAGCAGTACGGTGCCGATCGACTAGACAAGTGCTTGCATATAAAGGTATGGGTGATATGTATGAATGTATTAGCTTTAGGGGTATAAGTCTATTGAGTGTTTTAGGTAAGGTGTATGGAAGAATGTTACTTAAGAGAGTTAGAGAGGGTACAGAGGGAATGACTGGTGATGAGCAGTGTGGCTTTAGGAGAGTGAAGGGATGCTTGGATCAGATGTTTTCTGTGAGTCAAGTGTGTGAAAAGTATTTAGCAAATGGTAAGGAAGAGTTTGGGGCATTCATGGATTTAGAGAAAGTGTATGATAGAATTGATAGGGAGGCATTATCGACTGTTCTGAGATTCTATGGACTTCATGGTATGTTGTTGAAAGCAGTGAAAAATTTTTATGTAAGTAGTAGAGCGTGTGCTAGAGTAGGAATTACTGTGAGTGGCTGGTTTCCCGTGAGAGTGGGGCTGCGGTAGGGATGTGTGATGTCACGTTGGTTGTTTAATGTTGATATGGATGGTGTTGTAAGGGAGGTGAATGCAAGAGTGTTAGGTGGAGGGTTTGAGTCTGCTGAATGGTGATAGTAGACAGTGGAATCTGAATCAGCTGCTGTTTGCATATGATACTGCACAGACAGAAGGTACAGAGTTTGGAAGGGTGTGTGAAAGGTGGAAGTTGAGAGTAAATGAGAATAAGAGTAAAGTGTTGAAATGTACATGGTTGGTAGAGGGCAGGAGGATGAATATGGGTTTGAATAGTGAGTTGTTTGAGGAGGTAGAGTGTTTTAAGCATTTAGAGTCAAATGTTGCTGTGGATGGAAGAACAGATGAAGAAGTGAAGTTTAGAATGAATGAAGTAGGAAAGGTGCTGGGAGGAATGAAAAGTGTTTAGATGTCGTTCGCTAAGAATGGATGTAAAGAGAAGGCTGTATCAGGGTGTTGTGGTACCATCTACAATATATGGGGCTGAATCATTGAGTATGGGTGTAGCAGAGAGGAGAAGTTTGAATGTAATGGAGACGAGATGTCTGAGGAGTATGTGTGTAGTGACATATATGGACTGAGTGAGAAATGATAAAGTGTGAAGGAGAACTGGAGTTGATCGGGAGACGGCTGATCGAGTTGAGCAGAGGGTGTTGCGATGGTTTGGGTACATGGAGAGAATGGATGAAGAGCAATTTGTGAAAAAGATATCTGGGTTGGATGTGAGAGGTGTAAGGATGAAAGGAAGACAATGGATAGGTTGGAAGGACAGAGAAGAGAGCGTTAGATGCGAGAGGGATGTCTGTTGAGCAAGAAAGAATGGCTACACATGATAAGAATGGTTGGAGAGATATTGTGAATGAATAAATGGTGACGTGGCCCTGAGGGGATAAAATCCCTCATTAGGTCTGATCAGCCTTCAACCAGGTCAGGTGCCGGTAAGAGGATGGGTCTATTATGATGTGGTAGGGGTAAGCCAGCTCTGCTGTCAGGTCCTGCTGCAGATGTCGCTGATTGCACTGCTCAGTTGACCCTCGTGTGGTGTGTTGTGATAAGGATCTGTCCATTCTCCCCTTGGGGCTAAGTTACGAATAAATGTGTGTGTGTGTGTGGATGAGAAAATTGGGAGTGTGTTGTCCTGTCTTGGCTACCTCCATTTCCTTGGGGGAAGCTGCCTAGGTATATAGACAGAATAGATAATTTGGTATGTCATTTTGCACTCTTCTTCTAAGTAATTAAATGTTCAAGTCCGTGCCGCTTCAGAAATTATATATAGTCAAAATGCTGAAACTTATTGATATCCTTGCATTCTCAGTGCTAATACGGTAATGTGAACTTTAAACATTGAGAGATTTCAATTGAATGACCATTTGTATTAAAGTATTTTATGACTTCATCATACCTCAAATGCCGATGATTGTCACATATAGTTTACAATTTATACAAAAAAATTTAGGAAATCTCATCTGGACATATTTGTGGAAAGTAGTGAGGAACTATTTTGGAGTACTGGAGAAGCTAGATGGATCGGGAATCATAGAACAAGTGTATCTGCACGTTGCCAGAACTTAATGTTCTTGACACTGTTTCTGTTTCCTTGTATAGAGATGGCTCGGCAACAGAAGTAATAGCATCTGAAAGTTTTTCTCCTTTAACTGGTTGTGATTCAGAGTCTAATACAGGTGATAAACGACACTTTTCGATAACCTAGGGGTTCTTGCAAAGCCTTTTTTTTTTTTTATGCTAGGAAGAAGGAACCAAAGCCACGAGCCCGCAAAAACTGTTCCTTCCAAGAGAACAAAATACAAGAGAGAGCCAAGTTCAAGATCCGATCATGCCGAGATGCCTGGACACACTGCGTTTGAAAGACTGGAGATCATAGGAAGCAGGAAATACGGACAAAGGGAGACAGTTCCAGAGTTGACCTGTTGCATAAGTGAAGGACTTGGAGTAACGGTTAACTCTTGCGTTAGAGAGGTGAAAAGAAAAAGGATGAGAGTTTGCTGCTTGACGGGTGCTACGTGCCTGTCGTAGAGGTGGGGGAATGCATGCAGACAGTTCAGAGGAGCAGTGACCATTCAAGTGGCGATAGAAAAGAGATAAAGATGCAACAGTGTGGCGAAGAGACAGAGGTTGAAGGGAGCCAGTAGGAGGAGGAGAGTTAATGAGACGAAAAGCCTTTGACTCCACCCTATTGAAAAGAGCTGTAGGTGGAGAACCTCCCCACACATGCGAGTTGTACTCCACAATGGGGCGGATAAAATCCGTGTATAGATGTTTGTAATATTTGGATTCCACGGATCCGTTCTCCTGCCATCGCCTGATCCAGCGGTACACTGTGGATACACTGGCGCCAGGCTGCTGGGAGATGGACCTGGCTGAAACGCCTCCCAGCCAGAGTCACACCATCTTGGCTCACTCGGTAACCTCCACTGGGCTGTTTGACAATCTGCGATTCATTGTGTTTCTTGCACCACTGTTGACCAAAATTATGTTGGAGGTGTTTCCGAAGAGTTAACTCGAAGTTCAAAACATAGACAATACGAGTAAATAAGAGGACATTGACCTCTATCTGCCCCTTTAGTTACAAAAGATTAATATCCAAGCGTCTTCAGGCCAAAGCCTGTTCAGCAACCACAATAGAACTGCCTGATAGTTTGGAGTGTAGTTGTGTTTCTCATAACTCTGCTAACTAAAACTGTATTGTTTATTGGTGTGATAAGATAAGGTGTATGAAACATGCATTATAGTTTTATAATTATATCAATGTTATCTTGACGTTATTTAATAGTAATTGCCCTTTTCATACCCACCCATGAACGTACTTTTTTTTTTTTTTGCTTCAACTAAACGGCTTTATTCAGCTTGGAAGAGACGTCTTGCACTGAAGGGCTCAATGATGACTATGTATCACTACTGTAGTTCGTTACTTTCATTGTAAGTTCAATTATATTTTGAGGAATTTGAGTGTAAAGTGGAGGGACTGTAAGAAAATGTTCTGGAGAGAAGTGAAAAGAGTAAGACGGGGTGGAAGTGAAGTTAGCAGGGGAGTGAAAGATAAAAATGGTAGATTACTAGTGGAGAAGGGAGAAAAAGTGAACAGATGGAGAGAACACTTTAAGGAATTGTTGAACGTAGAGGATGGAAGTGATGCGAGTATAAGTGGCTAGGGAATGGCTGGGAGAAGGAGGGAGGTGAGAAGACAGGAAGAAATCAGTTGGATAGAAGTTGTGGAAGCAATGAAGAAAGTTAAATCGCGGAAAGCCCCAGGAATTGATGGAGTGTGTGGTGAAATGCTGAATCATGGGGGAGAGATAGTAGTAAAATGGATGTGGAAGATGTCCAGATTGGCCTGGGAGGAAGGTAGAGTCCCGGAGGATTGGAAGTCAGGTATAATTATTCCCTTGTACAAAGGAAAAAGGGAAAAAGATGTGTGTGGTAATCATAGGGGCATTTGTCTTCTTAGTATAATAGGAAAAGTGTATGGTAGGATACTTATAGACAGAGTTAGAGAAAGAACAGAGAAATTAGTTGGAGAAGAACAGAGAGGCTTTAGGAAAGGGAGAGGTTGTGTAGATCAGATATTCATTCTTAGATCTTCAGTGGAAAAGTTTCTAGAGAAGGGAAAGAAGTTGTATGCAGCTTTCATGGATTTGGAGAAAGCATATGACAGGGTGGATAGACAAGGATTGTGGAAAGTGTTAAGAATATATGGAGTAGATGGGAAGTTGTTGAATGCTGTGAAGAGTATGTACGATGGTGCGAAGGCTGCAGTGCGTGTGGATGGTGAACTAAGTGAATTTTTCTCTTTGAAAGTTGGTTTGAAACAGGGATGTGTCATGTCTCCATGGTTGTTCAATCTGTACATGGATGGGTTAACAAAAGAGGTACAAGGTAGGGTAGTCGATGTTGGTGTGGCCCTGGTGAGAGAGGATAGTGTTTGGAAACTCCCTGTACTGTTGTTTGCAGATGATACTGTGTTGTTGAGTGAAGACGAAGGGGAGCTGCAAGGCTTGGTGGATGAGTTTGAGAGAGTGTGTAAGAAACGGAATCTAAAGGTGAATGTAGGGAAGAGTAAAGTGATGGTCTTTGAGAGAGGTGAAGTTAGTGAATGTACAGCGAGGTTGGATGGTGAGGAATTGGAAAATGTGAGTACGTTTAAGTACTTGGGTAGTGTGATGAGTAAGGATGGAGGTTTGGAGGGTGAAGTGCTTGAAAGGGTACAGCAGGGAAGAAAGGTTGCTGGTTCTTTGAAAGCAGTGATAAGAAACAGGGAAGTGAGCATGGAAGTGAAAAAGTTACTACTTGACAGTATTGTGATACCAACTCTAACGTACGGAAGTGAAGCTTGGACATTGTTGGAAGGACACAAGTCAAGAGTGAGAGCAGTGGAAATGAGTTATTTAAGAGGAGCCTGTGGAGTCACGTGGAGAGACAGGTTGACGAATGAAGATATAAAGGAGCGTTGTGGTATGGATGTGGATGTGATAGGAAGCGTTATGAGGAACACACTGAGGTGGTTTGGCCATGTGGAGAGGATGGAGGGTGAAAGACTGACGAAGAGAGTGTATGAGCGTGAGGTGGAGGGGGGAAGAGGGAGGGGGAGACCGAGGATGAGATGGAGGGATGGGGTGGAGAGGTATATGAGAGAGGGGGGTGTGAGTTGGGAGCAGGGCAGTGAAATGGCGGGGGACAGGGCGACTTGGAGGCGATTTGTTTGTGGCCAACCCAAACGGGATTGAGGCGTCTGGCAATAGATAGATAGATAGATAGATAGACAGATGACAGGCCAAAGTAAGAAAGTGGAATCTAAGGGGAAAATGCGTCCATTCTTTAAAGCACAACCTACCGTGTATTTATAGTTTGAACCAGAGCCGTGAGACACTGTATATAAGAAATGTTCGTGACTGCTTTATGCTCGACAAAAAATAAAAAAAAGGAAATCTAAGTTATTAGCACTATGTAATTTGGTAAAATGAACGAAGATTCCGAAGACAGTTCTCTCGGTTCCAATATATTATGTTATTTTGTTTCAGCTGTTATTGCTGAGTACCACACAGTGAAATGGCGCACGATTATTCCATTAGCAATTACCACTGCACTCACTTCAAGATGACAAGCTCTGATCCATTCATTCCAACATCCAACGTGTTCAAGTTATGGAGATATGTTTTGTGATAGTCTGATCAGGGAACGTATGAACCATTGCCTCACCCGCACCAGTCAACCAGTGCTGCCCAACTTCACATGGTGTATTACCACAACCATGTCCGATACAGTTTCCAGTCCACCCCATCAACGCTTCATTCGTACCACTACACACCCCTGTCCAAGCACATAACGTCAACATTTCATCACCTATCTCACCTTTTAGTTTAACGTGATGACTAAAAAATACTGCCTCAAGTACTACGTGATTATCTACAACGCTCATATCCACAGGGTATCCCAACACTGTCGTAGCCAGCCATCTGCCGCCAAAGCATTCAATTCTATTCTATTGTTTCCTCCCACCCCATCCAGTCCTTCAAGACCTGAATCAATATCTTTATCTCAACTATTGCTCAAAAGATGTAATTTGGCACATACCTGAAAGAGTCTTCATCGACCTGACCACAATCTCAGGTTATCCGGATCCCTCCTGTCCCCCCACGCCCCCTATCTCCGTTCTGATGTGGTAATAATCAGAATAATAGCTGCCTTGATAACTAGCCATTCAGACTCACAGAAGAAACTTTTCCTATCATAGTACGCACCTACCATGATTGAAGCCCATCCTGTCCACACATCTTTACAAACCCCAACTTAGCCCAGACAAAAAATAGTTAACAAATTTAAAAGTGTACTATATGAATGCAGTTCAGTATTCGCATCAGTCTTAACAGCCTTAAAGTGTCACATAAGGTCACATAAGATGCCATATCACTTTGATGACAGGGAGGATTTTTTTGTCATATGCCTTTATAAGTATATCCTATTTACATGGATCCCTTTCCACTACATGAACTTACAGTGACATGAGAAGCTACTGTAAACTGGCTGGACTGATCTTGAACTGACATGCTTGGGTGTGATCATGGATGAATGTAACTTGTCCACTATGAATATATCTAACCTGACCTTAATAAATTTTAGCAATTAGAAAGGAGATTGCATGACCTGATTTGGGCCTAAATTGGCTTAACTGTAACTGAAATGGTCTGAACGAATCTGAACTGGCCCAAGTAAGCCTGGTTGAATGACAAAATCAAGAATGAACCGAAAAGGCACGTAGCACCCGTCAGGCAGCAAACTCTGACCCCTTCTCCTAACTCTCTACTGAAAGAGCTGACTGATACCCCCAGTCCTTCATGTAGGCAACAGGTCAGCTTTTGAACCGTCTTCCTGTATCTCTATTTCCTTCTACCTATGGTCTCCGTTCTCTTAAACACAATATGTCCAGAGATCTCAGGATAAACGGATCCAGAATTTGACAACTTAGTTTTTTTTCCCCTCTCCCAGTCAGCAATCTGGAGGCTTTAGTCTTTGGTTCCTTCTTTTTTGCATGTAAAATCTATCTGTCTATCTATATACCTAGGCTGCTTCCCCCAATGAAAGGGAGGTAGCCGATACAGGACGACACACTCCCCATTTACTCATCCATTCAAACGGGGTGAGGGGACTATGGACCCCCTCCTCTGTTGTTTTAGTTCCTAAAAAGAGACAGGCGTATAAAATAATGGGTCTAATTGAACCTGACTCAGTAAGTATACCTGAGTCATTAATCTGACCAGAAAATACTTGATTAAGCAATCTTAAATGGATGTGATGAGCGTAATTGAACTTGGAGCGGAATTAATAAAACTGGATGGGCCTAACAGTTTTTCAATGAGCATTGCTAATCCAGAAAGTTTTTGAATTGGTCTGTTTGAGCAACTGTGGATGAGAAGGTAGTGAGTAAACAATAATCGTTGTTACAGTTAGCCACAACTGGTCGTTATCTTAGGGGTCTCCGAAGCTGAATAAAATAATTTTCCAGTTGAATGAATGATATTTATAAAAGTGTTCTGGTAATGTATTAGTGGTAATTGCTTCTGTTACCTTCATGAAAGAGGTCGTTCATATTCCAGACAAACTGTTCCGCAGTGGCAAGGGTTAAATACAAGAAGTATTAACACAATAAATGATTAGTGGAGACTGTTGCATATCTCTTCATAATAAACTCTCAGCAGCATCGCAGATGTCCTGGTGTTTAGATAGTTAACGGAAATAGTTTTTAACATTTCCACAACTTGAGGTCAACACTAAGCTGATCTAAATCATTTGACAGGAGAATAAATAAAAAATCCTTGTTCCAAACAAATTCATTTAAGTGACATCTTCACCAAAATTGAGAATATAAGCAGTTTTGTATTTCACCAAAGAAAATTCGTAACGCCGCTCCATTAGCTATTTATTTGTGTAATATACCTTGACATTAACTTTTTTTCTATTTTTTCTAAATATCAGTTTTGGGCGTCTGAGTAAATACAAGGTATTATTAACCCCTACAACGTAAGAATGTCATGATATTTCAGTTCTTACCTGCTGTTTATTTTTTCTTCAAAATAGGAGAGATGTTACAAACTGGAGACGTAAGTTAGAGTATTCGTTAACTCATTCACTACCTTAGGGTTATTTTAACCTCTAATATTGTCTCTTTGTAGCAAGACTAAATTACAAAAATACTCACGTTACCTAAGTGGTATTCTGTAATATGAAAAAAAATGAAAGAGTTATTAATAATTTGAAGCCAGCGATAATATCATGACGTACGAATATGCATTATAACGAGTAATTATAAAGTGGATCACAACATCAATCAAGTCGTCATTCGACCCTGCAAAATTATCAGAAGCGCAGTTTTGTGAGGATCGTTTGATTTGTTGGAAGGCATACATGGTTATGTGTGGCCGACTTTAACGACGCTCTGTTATTACTCGTACTTTTGTGTTTTCTTGTTGGTGTTTATGAGGGAGAGTTAAGATGATAATATTCATTTCATTTATTTGAACATTCATCTGATATGGATTTAATTCTGCCCCCTCCCCCCGTCCACTGGTCTCTGTAATACGAGGACAAAATTAGGTTTTAACACCGGTACAAGACTAACAGAACATGTAAATAATACTGGACATTATCGAGGGCTTTGTATGACCCCTCATGTTAGAAAAGTATCTCTTGTACTTAATATGCTACTCTTAGGACGATCTTTAATGTCTCGATCACGAGTTGCGACAGTTCCTACGACATATCTGGCAATATATAACAATAAAACACAAAAAATAATTCTTGAGATTAAAAGGGCCTCACTTTGCTTTAAAAAAATGATAAAAAAAAAAAAAAAAAAGATGTTACGAAACCTCTATGCCTACGGGAGTTCGACGAAAAGTTGAGTAAGAAAGTACAATTTGCTGTCGTTGCTTTCACACATAAATTCAATCCTTAGTTTTCTCTTATTTATACACGTCTCTATTAAACAACCTCAGTATATACTTCCATCTATCTGTCTATCTACAGCCATACACCGTAATCCCAGAAGGGGTGGCTACGGACAAAATCTTCCATATCTCTCTCCATCTCGTCCCTTCACCTCATCTCCAGCCTCCCTTCCCCCTCTCTCTTTCCTCCTCACTCAGATACAAACTCCTAGCCAACTTTTCTCCACAGTCGCACAGCATAGTCGAAATGTCTCAGGGTGATTCAGGCAGGATAAGCATGGAAACCAAAAAGCTCCCGAATTAGCTCATTTTTCTGTCTCTTCATGAAACTCCACACACTGTTCTCAGATTACTCATTTCTGCTCCTCTGGCTCCTGACTTGTGTCCTTCCAGCAAACTTCAGTCTTAACATCAGTGTGTTAATGTGGTAATTGCAGTAAAGTCGTTCAAGATTTTGTTTATTTCAGTCATGAATCCTTCCCTATTCCTTGTCACCGCTTTCGCTGTACTTGCAGTCACTCCTTCACTTTTGTACCTTTTGTCGCTCTTCATCCTTCAAACCGCCACTTTTGCTCATCACACTATCTAGATACATGAAGGGAATCACGGTCTCTAGTTCATGACCCTTCAGTTTCGCAACACACTGACTTCATTCCTCTTAAGAGCCATAACTTTTTTCCTCGATACATTTTGCACTTACAAAATTTGATTTTTAGAAGTTATTCATAACTCACTCGTACACCAAGCTTTGCAACACCATAACATTCTTGGCAGGGGATACTCCATCATTTGATGGGGCACCCTGTGTGTTTCTTTGCTTACACTGTCAGTGGAGAAATGGCACATCCGTTTCAGTCCAATAATAAATAGTTCTGTTGTTTTTCCACTCCTTCATTTATGATGATTATAAATTCTCTCTACATTCCTTTTCTCCCACCACAACTTTCTTCACATACCTAAGGCAGCATAAAATTCTTTTGCCTTCTCTAATTACCTTTCACTTATAACTCTGAGACAATGTGTTGTGCATGCACCACCCACGCTTCCTAAACACTTCACCACTGTTTTTTTTTTTCCTATTAAAACGACACTACAATCAGACAGTTTTGTAGATGAATCTATTAGTTTCTAATAATGTAGGAGTTTATTAAGTCTACATTTAATCTTATCATTTCGTAATGGCTCGCCCAAATCAAATAAACTAGAGGTATTAAGAAATAGATGAGATGTCTTCTAGCATAATTGTTTAATGACGAATTTAGTCCACCGCGTAGACATATAGCTTAACAGTTTAGTCCTGATAATGTAATCTTCATTACTACTATCTCCAGATGATTCTACTAAGTTTGGTGGCCCTCTCATGTTGAACTTGTTAATCACTGTTCTATTTTATGCACTGCACTCAAAAAATCTATCCTAAACTGACGAAAACGATTAGAAGTGGCAAAAATGACAATCATGTCGGCCTCGAGATGGTCCCATCAATAGAGTAGAAATGTTAGTTAAAGAATGGAAACAAATACTAGATGTCTGACTTATTGTTTCTTGTGCAGTCGATAGGCATGAATAATCATAAACCATCGTTCGATTACCTTATCCCAACTTTCATCTACATCCAGCTAGTCTTCCGTAGATTAACCCTGGATGGGTAACCATTGTTTTGTTACTATATTAGGTAACGTGGGGTATGACGTACCCGACGGAAAAAAAAAATCAGTTTGAGATATTTCAAAATGCTTCAATACACAAATAATTCAATCCATTATCTTTAAATAGGACCAGAAAAAATAAAGTTTAATTGAAAAAAATATGTTTTTTTAATGTTTATACCAAAATTATTAAAAATAAGGTATTCAAATGTTTGAAATTAAATCTTGCAAAACTGAAAAGTAATATCATGATTCCTTGGGTGGCTTGCAGTAGAACGATGTTGGGACCTTCTGTATACATAAGGAGAACGGCAGCAAATGAAAATAAAAAAATCACAAGAGGGCTCAACTGAGGTTACATTATAGGCAATCCGGGGTCTAACATACCCCAGTGGCTCTACAGAGCAAAATCAGAGCCAGGTACAGCTAAGACCCCATCATCCCCATGAAGAGCATCACTAAGCAGGAAGGTAATGAGACGGACAGATCTGTAGACCTTATGCTCATATTTTTTTTAAATTAAATTTCGGGGACTGGTTTCTGATAACCCACGTAACCTATCTAGGGTTAATGACAGAATAGGACAATATTATGACTATACAACCTTTCAATAGTATTTCTCAAAGTTTATCATCTCATACTAGTGTTCAGTACATGTCAGAAGATTGAGATTTTATGCCAAGTGAAAGTGGATAATTAACATTACAGTAACTAGAAAGATATATGTAGTAAGCAGCCTACTAAAGATTGCTTACCTTGTCTGTGCTATGCCGTCAACAAAGTGGTTCTTGTACATTGAGTATCCTATTATACAAGCTACGGTTAGGGCTTGGCTTACACCTCACCTTCTAAGGCTTCATCACACACACACACACACACACACACACACACACACACACACACACACACACACACACACACACACACACACACACACACACACACACACACACACACACACACACACACACACACACACACACACACATTCTGCATTATAGGACACACAGAAACAACCTCGTATATTCGGTTTATTGTTCAAACGCAATTCCATTTGTCTTCTTTCACTCAGTACAGTATTTACATCCTGATTGGACGCTAGCAGGTACACTGTTACATTTCAGTGTTTTCATTTAGCATTGCCATACTGTACTGTCCATCGTGTAGGTGTGTCAGCATAAACAAATTATATCTGTTGCCTTAAACATATGTCCAAAGGAGTGAATAGTTACCGGCTGGCCTGCATCCACCTGGAAATAATTTAAATGGAATATTAGTGACAACATTTTATCATGGAACACTCACGTGGTCAGGGCTGTGCTCCTCTGTCTGTCTGTCTGTCTGTCTGTCTCTTTCTCTCTCTCACACATTATTCTTCTAATTATTGTTATTATTATTATTATTATTATTATTATTATTATTATTACTATTTAGAATGTACTGGAAAAATAGATATTTAAGCAATACAATTCTATGACTTTTTCCATCAACCATGTACATATACTCGTACATTATATACTGCATGAAGCCCATTAAACTAGAGTTAGAGTGTCACGTTCTCCCCCAGCAGCAGGAGGAAGGCGGCGCCGAAACCCTGCCTGGAAAAAATAGGGACAGAGCTAAAGTTGTCTATCCAGTTCGAAGAGCCTGTCCAAAGTTCAAGTAAAATTGTCTGGTGTTGGCAAGAACTGAGTAAAATCCAAAGACTGCCAATATTCCCAAGGTAATGCCAAATTTTCTACACACGTACTGATCTTCGACTTGCTTCTTTGCAAATTGTCATGAAGATTAATGAACCTTTTTTTAACAGTGGATCTCAAACTTTGCTTGTTAATATCCTGTGACTTATAACCCCCAAAAGCCTTTAAACAGGCCTATAAAAATTTCAGAAGTTATCAGGGGCTATTGTCCCAAGAATCAGTTGTGCCAGTTTGAAGCGAACTGATGAAGAAATAAAGGAATGGCACCAAGATGAACGGCGACTGGAAGAAAGAAGAAAGAAACTGAGGAAGTACAAGATGTGGAAACCTAATTACGTTTTCGGACTTAATAATTTTTAGGGAAGACTGTGTCGAAACTCCCACCAGTTCGATGAATTATTGATAATTTAATTATACCGATAACCAGAAGTATTTTACACGGTACATGAGACTTTTCTAACTACAGAGAGTAGGTACAGCTTTCATTAACTTTTTCTAAAACAGGACGCTCTCTTAAGCTGAATAAAACGGAAGGCAGCAAGAAATTAATAAATAGGACGTATTTGGAGTGAAAGGGAAAAATGAAGAAAGGAAGCATGAAAGGAAGAGGGTGCGGGTGTAGACCTTTAATCACTTCAGTCCGAGGATGTCTTTCTTTCTGTATCTAAATCTGCTAGCTCCCTGTCTCTTATATAAAATCCTCCATTACTGGCAATAGTAAAAATAAAAATCTGAGTGATGATCCAAACTTAACCTCACTATGTTCTGAATCTGGCTCTAATCTCAACCCAGCTCTAATCTGTTTTTACTTCTGACTTGTTTAGTTTTGACTGGAAGGTAACCTCCTCTCCTTTGCTTTCATTCGCTTGCCTATCACATCTTTAGTTCAATGACTGATTATACTGGTTTATACATATGAATATCTAGCTGAAGAGAGTGTATAATGGGGTTTGCCTACTGACTTCCTTCAACAGGTTTAACTACAACTATTACGATAATTTACCTTTGCTTTTAGATTGGTTACTCTAACTTAATGTCTTAACCTCTGCAGTCAAAGGAACTTAACTTATATTCCACTTCTACTGTTATCAATGTATATTTTTCAGATTAACACAGCGCCCTATTTAAGGAAGGGTTACTGATGGCTATATCTAAACTATCCAGTTAGAATATCACTCCTACCTTGAATAAAGATATCTGAACGTGCAAGAATGCCATATAAATGAAGTACAATACTTATACTGCTGAGGTGAACTTGGATCTCATTGTAATCTCACTTTGAGTACTTCATGTTGGTTCAGATTTGACTGGAACATAACCTCAGACCTCTTAGCCTTTATTCGCATGGGTATCACATCTTCTGACCAATAGGTCATTATTCCAGATTCGTCTAATCGCATGAAGATCATCTTGAAGTGAGTGTAGAATGAAATGCCGCTTCTAATCATTAAAAATAAAAGTAAAGTATTTGTCTTTATCTACCTATTTATACATGCCCGTCTACCTACCTATCTACCATATCTAAAAAATAATGAAATCAAAGTACTGGCTGAGTCCCTGCACTTGTTTCTCAGTCTCTGTTTGTTTATAGGCAGCCAGCTTTATGACAGAAGGATGATAAATAAGAGATGAGCGGGGAGGTATTTGTCTGTCATACATATATTAATTTCGTCATTAACGGTAAATAAAACCCACTCTTGTAGGCAAGAATATAATTACCAAACGGTTTCGGTGGACACTGCCACCATCTTCAGTGGTCAAGATAGAGAGAGGAAGTGACATATTGACAATACAAGGGCTCCTTTTTATGCGTGTGTGTGTGGAAGGTTGGGGTGCAGGTGAGGTGGGGTGGGGTGGATTGTTAGCGGGGACAGGGGGGGGACATTACCAGACAGGTCTGGTGTAATTCCTATCTAACCTCGGTGCAGGAAGGGACATATCCACCAGGGACCTCATTATAGGATCTAGCTTGTAACTGCCTTCACTAAGGTTGAAATTCTCGTATTTTTGGATACAACTGGCTTCAATAAACTTTCGTTTCCGAAAGTCATGACGTTTATACAGTAGATGGGTACCTTGCCAGTCAATTCTGTGGTTGGATTCAAAAACATATTTAAATATTGCATTATTTATATTACATGTTCTTATGGCGTACTTGTGTTCCTTATTTAGTGTTTCCAAACTACGACCTGTTTCTCCTATGTAAACTAGTTCACAATCTTTGCAAGGAATTTTATATATGCCTGCTTTTGAATATGTTGTATATTTGTTCTTTACTAACATTGCTCTGATGGTGGAGGTATACCTAAATGCTATATTTACATCACTACTATAACCTATTAACTTTAACATATTCAAGTCTGCAACATAAGGCAAAGTGAGGAAGCGTTTCTTTTCTGTGCTGGGGTCTTTAGGTATGTAGTAAGATTGCCTAGCTTCAAGGTATGCTTTTTCAATGAACCATTTGGGATACCTTAAGTTTGGAAGATTTCCCAAATGAGATTATTCTCTTCTTGCATGTTCTGGACTGCAAATTCTAAGGGCTCTAAGGAACATTGATGAGATAACAGACAATTTTGTGGCAGACTGATGATACAAAAAAATAATGAATGAACAAGTTACAATTGGTTGATTTCCTATACACCTTAAAGCTATAGTCTCACCAATCTAAATCCAAGGTTTGGGTGGAGTCTAGCCGGGGATTTCCCGGCGTACAGCGTTGCCTTGTTTCCTATACTCTCATTGGCTAGTGGCTGACCTGACACCGTTAGAGTTCGTCCGCTCCCATCTCGCCACCTGGCCTGACATGACTTCACCCACTTCTGTGTGTGTGTGTGTGTGTGTGTGTGTGTGTGTGTGTGTGTGTGTGTGTGTAAAGACAAACTAGTTTAAGTTATAAATATAATCAAAATAATGAATTTAAAAGTCGCATTCTCTCTCTCTCATATAATTTATGATTTTTTACCTGGTTATAGCCTTTAAATTACACTCTACATATTAAAACTTAGACTTTCTTTCCACACCACCCAAGAAGTAAAAGTCACGGCGCGTTTTTTTTTTTTTTTTAAGAGGTTTACCCGATAGGCCTATTCCTCTTCTCTTACAGCATGTAAGAAATTATCATGAATCCTCCTCATCAGAAGAGGTGAGAGTGATTTTCTTGGGAGACGTAAACTCTGGAGAGTTGTTTTCTTCATTATCTCTTGCTTCTCTGCGTATTGCTTCAATCCTGCTCTTGCTAAGTCCTGTTGCTGCAGCTGTTCGATGAATTGCCCTTGAAACATCATCGAAAATTCCTCCGTACTGCTTCTCCTGCAGAAAATACTGGCTTACGTTGAAGGTCATTTCTTTGGTTTGACTATGTAGATGCGAGCGAGTTGGCGTAGCTGCCATTGTGTCTGCATCAACATAGAAAGTGAATAGTGGAAGCACCTGACAGAAGCTTAAATCTCCCTCCAATGGATTAACTCCCAGTATGGGCCTGGTGTTGCCGCTCGTGAGTGTTTTAACTTATTTATTTCTATTAAGAAAATAGCGTATGTTCTACTGATTCCTTCAAATTATATTATAAACGTAATTGTTACATTACTTACCCAACTTAGAACTACCGTGAAAGTCGGTAAAAGTAACTACATATTTTTCAGCAGCACTGTAAAATATGTATGCCACGTTTCTTTATTGATGTACAAGAGCCATATGCATTACACGTTTACCTTCCTTTTATATGCTAGAATACTTACGTTTATATTGTATTAGTATGTGTGTACCTATCTGTGATGCCTATTACATATATAACAGAATCTACTCATCGCTCGTTTAGGAAGTATGGCATGGCTGCACCCAGCGCCAGACCCCACCCAAACCTGGGTTTAAGATTGGTGAGACTATAGATGAATGATTTTTCTTCATCACCAGTATATCAAGAAAGGGAAGAACACCCCCGCTCTCCCACTCAGCTTTAAATTTAATGGAGGGAGCATTATTTAAATAATGCTACATTTAACCATGTTTGTGAAGCCATCTACTGTATTAAAGTCATGACTTTCGGAAACGAAAGTTTATTGAAGCGATGTGTATCCAAAAATACGAGAATTTCAACCTTAGTGAAGGCATGTACAAGCTAGATCCTATAATGAGGTCCCTGGTGGATATGTCTCTTCACGCACCGAGGTCAGATAGGAATTACACCTGACCTGTCTGGTATTATCCCCTCCCTTTCCCTTTTGGGTTATTCCCCGCTTACAAACCACCCCACCCAATCTCTCCTTTACCCCACCCTTCCACACACACACTCATAAAAAGGAACCCTTGTATTGTCAATATGTCACTCCCTCTCTCTATCTTGACCACTGAAGATAGTGGCAGTGTCCACGGAAACTGTTTGGTAATTATGTTTTCGTCTACAAGTGTGGGTTTTATTTACCGTCTTTGATTATCACGCAAGAGCCATTCATCCAGCCAATTTCGTCATTCATTTATACTGATTGTTTCTTGGCTTCTTTCCTTCATTTTTCAACACTAGGTACATTTTCATTAATCTAGATACAATTAAAATGCTTTCCAACCTGCCCAATCTCAAGAATAATGGTACTGTAACCAAAATTCCTCCCAGTAACAAAATCCTGGCTGCGTCCCTGCTCTTCTTTGTTTCTCGCTGTCTGTTTATAGGCAGTCACCTTTATGACGGAGGGATAATAAATAGATTAAGAGTTTAATCTCCAAATAGCTCAGACACCTATGACCCATGTGTATGTAATCATCTGCCTGCAGCTGGAATAAACTGCAAGAACTGCTTCAGTTATGACATAGTTAATGATGCCATTATCAACATTTAGGATCAGTTAAGTCATTGTCACCTAAATCCAACGACCTAGGGTAAAAAAAAAATTGAATACCTCAGTTGCCTAGACCATGATAACGTTAAAGGAAGTGTACATTTACTCCCTGCTCCCCTCCTTTAAAATGTATTAATACAGCACATGCATGTGTAATAGTAAATATTCTGGCTGAACTGAGTGTAAGATGGGATATGCCCAACAAAACAAATAATCACACACACACACACACACACACACACACATAAATATATATATATATATATATATATATATATATATATATATATAAAAATATATATATATATATATATATATATATATATATATATATATATATATATATATATATATATATATATATATATATATGTAAAGAATATTTTCCTGTGACACTGAAAATTTTTTGCTATTTGATAATAATTAGCACATTTTAAAAATATTATTGTTACATGTCTTTAACTGAATATGAAATTTATCTAAGTATAACTTCCTTATCTTAGTTAATGTTTCATTTGTTTATAAACAAAAATTTGAAAATTATATATATATATATATATATATATATATATATATATATATATATTGTTACGGAACAGAGAAAAATAATGTACACTTTAAGTGAGAATACGAAGAGTCACTACTGTCCCGTAAAGTTCCAGGTTCAAAACAAAAGAGTTAGGTAAAATTACAAGTTAAAGTTTAATGCTTAAATTAACAACAAAACATTCAGGACTCATAAGGATAATGTAATGGCAAAAACAGGTTAAATATATGGTTAACTGCAATAGCCTCTATTAACACGAAATTAGCAAGAATAAATTTATCTAAGTCAGCCCTGATAAAATGAGATACCAGATAATACTCAGTGAATGCCAGATAAATAATTACAGATACAAACTATTATCAAAAATGAATGATATAAAACTCTACATTAATCACAAAGACCTCACTAGGCCTAAGAACCAACCCTATGCTACACAGCACAAGAAAAAATGCAACAACAGTTATACTCAAATCACACACAGCTGCTAGATGTTTGGAGATCTCTTGAGCACTCACAATAATAATATCTGTACAGGGGAGGACAGAGATGTGAACAAAATGAGGAGCAGATCTAAGTGGCAATGATGCAGAGATTAAGCTCATTATATAGGGGCCAGCAGAGCCTGATACAACTTGTAAGAGGACGCGCAAATGAAAGCGATGGGGACAAACGGTCGACAATCCCGCACTGAATAACAGAAAGGACGACTTACTCTACTATAACGGTAGAAGGGGGGGACTGAGGCAGAACACGCTCGTGATCAAACATGCAGCATACTGTGCGTTAAAATTACACAAAGGATGATGAAATCATAGGCTATGTAACACCTCCCCACAAAGAAAAAAGAAATTTACAAAGGAAATTTCTTATTACTCTAAAACAATCTGTCTAAAGTCTAGATAAGCAATCTGCAATAACATTTTCTTTCCCCTTGACATGTTGTATGTCTAATGAATACTCCTGAAGAAGTAGACTCCATCTTGTCAATCTCTGATTTTTATCTTTAAACTTACTAAGGAATTTCAGTGGGTTGTGATCGGTATAAATGACTATGGGGTCAAAACCAGAACACAAATAAAATGAAAACTGCTGTAAACCCAAAATCAAGGCCAAAAGCTCTTTCTCAATAGTGGAGTAGTTCTTTTGAGGTGGAGTGAACTTCTTACTGTAATAAGATACAGGATGTTCAATACCCTGATCATCCTCTTGCAGCAAAACAGCCCCAGCTCCTGTATCACTTGCATCAACAGCCATCTTAAAAGGCTTAGCGAGCACTGGCTGACTTAATAGAATAGCTTTAAGTTTGTTGAAAGAGGATTCACAGTTATCGGTCCAGACAAATTTAACTCCCTTTTTCAGTAGGTCTGTAAGTGGTGATACAAGAATAGAAAAGTTAAGAACAAATCTCCTGTAATAACCTACCATTCCCAAAAATCTTTGTAGCTCTTTCCTACTTTTAGGACTGGGAAGATCACTTATAACCTGAACCTTAGCTCCTGGTGGTGCAACATGTCCATCACCAATTACATACCCAAGGTACTGAACTTTAGCTTGACCAAACTCACACTTTGATAAATTAGCTACAAGATTAGCCTGAACTAAACGGTCAAGAAATTTACTGACATGGCATAGATGATCTTTCCAGTTGTCACTGAAGATTAATACATCATCAATATAAACAACACACCCTGCCAAACCCTCTGTTACAACATTCATGAGCTTCTGAAATGTGGCTGGTGCATTCTTCATACCATACGGCATTACAGAACATGCAAAAACCTTTCCTAGTGTTACAAAACATGAGATCTCCCTAGCACGTTCAGTCATAGGTACTTGCCAGTATCCCTTTAACAAATCAAACTTTCTTATGTACCTAGCCTTTCCGATCTTGTCTATGCAATCTTCCACACGAGGGAGAGGGTAAGTGTCTGTTTTGGTTATCTGATTAACACGTCTGTAGTCGATGCAAAGCCGCTGTGACCCACCTGGCTTAGGGACTAGAGTGACAGGAGAACTCCACTCGCTCTGACAGGGCTCAATCATCTTGTGGTCCAACAGGTAGCCAAGCTCCTTCTGGATGAGAGGAACTTTCACTGGGTTCACACGGTAAGGAGGCAATTTAATTGGCTTTGCGTCTCCAACATCGACATCATGCATCAACACAGTGGTTCTTCCTGGAGTAGCACGGAACACTTGCGGGTACTCCTGCAGTAATGCCGAAAACTCCTGCCTTTCCCTGGGAGGTAGATGAGAAAGCTTAGTCTGTAGATCATTCATGATATCAGGATTCTTCCCCAAACTATCACTCAGGCTCATACTGCATGGGAGAGCTTCACTTGCAGACTCGGGTGGAACAGCTACAGTGCAGACTTGATTATTTTCGTCCCGCCTGTGATATAACTTTAGCATGTTAATGTGACAAAGTTGCTTGCTCTTTCTACGATCTGGTGTGGCGATGACATAGTTGACATCACTGAGTTTCTTCTCCACGAAATAAGGACCACTAAACTTGGCTTGAAGAGGTTGCCCATGAACTGGTGGCAGAATCAAAACCTGATCTCCTGGCTGAAAGTGGCGTAACCTGGACTTCTTATCATACCAAGTCTTCATCTTCTCCTGAGCAGCTCCTAAATTCTCTCTCGCCAGCTGTAAAGCAGTGGACAGCCGTTCTTTGAACTTCATCACATACTCCAGCAGGTTGACGTCATCTTCCTCCGACAGCCAGCATTCCTTGAGTAACTTAAGGGGTCCTCTTACTTCATGGCCAAACAGTAGTTCAAAAGGTGAGAAGCCCAGTGATTCATTTGGAGATTCTCTTGCAGCAAACACAACGAATGGAAGACCTTTATCCCAGTCTTTCTGATGTTCCAAACAGTATTTCTTGAGCATCGATTTGAGTGTTTGATGATATCTCTCCAACGCTCCTTGGGTCTGGGGATGGTAAGCTGAAGACGTGATCTGGGAGATGCCCAACTCTTTCAGAGACTGCTTGAAAACGTTTGACATGAAATTACTTCCTCGGTCTGACTGTACCTCCTTGGGCAGACCAAACTTTGTGAAGAACCCTAGCATTTCCTTAACCACGTTCTTTGCTGAGATGTTTCTAAGTGGAATGGCTTCAGGATAACGAGTAGCCATGTCAATCATGGTCAACACATAAGAAAATCCTAAAGAAGTCTTAGGAAGAGGGCCCACAATATCCACCAACACACGGGTGAAAGGCGCCTCAAAAGGAGGAATGGGAACTAGAGGTGCAACCTTTTCGGTCTGATTACACTTCCCCACAACTTGACAGGTGTGACAAGACTTACAATACCAGGAAACATCCCTGAAGATACCTGGCCAGTAGAAGTGTTTCAAAATGCGTGCCACAGTCTTCCTCACTCCAAGGTGTCCTGCCAAACTGGAATCATGAGCCACTCTAATGATATCCTGCCTACAAACACGAGGGATGACAACTTGATGTACAACCTCCCATTCACAGTCGGCTGATGCTGTTGGGGGTCTCCACTTCCTCATAAGTACTCCTGACTTTACATAATAACAAGTAGAAGCACCGGCTGACTCTTCTTCACTGTAAGCAGAGTTAGCTAGACCTTTCAACTCAGGGTCAGCAACCTGCAACTCAACCAACTCTTGACGAGACAAATTATCAACACTACGGGGTACTGCCTCATCTGGTGAGTGGTCCAAATTAGCAAGAAAAGTGTCAGCTAGGATAACATCATCATCATCATTATCCTCTAAATCACCAGTAACTTTAGACTTAGCCCTAGTGACAGCACATGCAGGAACACATCAGGGACATCACAATCCTGGGATGCAGCCACTGGCTCACTAGACAACTGAGGAGCTGGACACACTTGACTTCCACCAATATCATTTCCAAGTAAGAAAGTTACACCTGACATTGGGAGTGTCTCAACCAACCCAACCATAACGGAACCATTAACAAAACCAGACTCTAAATTCACTCTGCACAGAGGGACAGAGAAGTAATTATTCCCTACACCTTGTAAGATTACAGTTTCATCAGAGGAATTAACATTAGAGCCTAGAACATTGGTCAGCATAAGGGATTGGCAAGCACCTGTATCACGATATATTTGAACTGATTTCCTGTCATTACTGTCCAGAGGACTGACAAAACCATCAGACAGGAAATTAGCACATGAACTCTTGAGAGTGTCACCCACGTTACTGCTCAAAAGAGGAGCTCCATCATGAGACTTTAAGTTACCCTCAAAGCAGGTTCAGTTAACTCAGTTAAAGAATTCTGGGAACTCTCAAGAGTGGACACTAGACCAATTGACTGAATATTTAAAGACTCCTTTTTGTTCACATCACGCTGTCTCCTGAAACATCTCTCCGTAGTATGACCAAGCTTACTACAATAAGTACATTTACTTTTCTGAAATCTAGAGGTGAAGCTGGTATTTACTTCCTGAGAAACATCATCTTTATTCTCTTTCCTGTTACCTGTACTCTGAGTAGAGGCAACGTACTTACTCTCAGCTTTCCCTTTTTCTCTAGAATATCTATTGTGAGTGAGAACATACTCATCAGCTAAAACTGCAGCATCAGACAAATTATCTATTCTTTTCTCATCAAGATATAGGCTTACATTTTTATAAATACACCTCTTGAAGTCCTCCAGCAAAATCATCTGCTTAAATTTACCAAAATCAGAATCCACATTCTTAGAATTTAACCACTGCTCTAACAGATCTTCTTTGATTTTTGCATACTCAACATGGGATTGCTTATCTTGCTTGTAAGTTGTCCTAAATTTTACTCTATAGGCTTCAGGAACAAGCTCATAGGCCTTAAGAATCAAGCTCTTAACTACATCATAATTATCAGATTGATCCTGAGGCAAAGATGCATAAGTTACTTGAGCTTTACCGGTGAGAACAGTTTGAAGGAGTACTGGCCAATACTCCTTAGGCCAATTAAAACCTGTAGCTACCCTCTCAAACAACTGAAAATACTTTGTTAAATCAGATTCATTAAAAGGAGGGACAAGTTTAACATTTTTTAGCCACATCAAAATCATCAGAGCAAGATGATCCAGTTCCACCTTGTTTCATGCGATACTCATGGTCTGCCTGAATCCTAGCAAGTTCAACTTGTGCCTGTATCTGTGCCTCCTGAATCCGAGCCTGAGATTCCGCCTCCTTAGCCTGAGACTCCAGCCTCCTTGGCACGTGCTTGAAATTCAGCCTCCTTTACACGAGACTCCGCCTCCTTACCACAAGCTCCTCCTGCAGGGCTAGCTGTAACTTAGCTAATTCAATCTGCGTTTGCTCATTTGGAGGAGTTACATTAAACAAGCTCTTATTAATCATGCCAACAATTTGATCTTTAGAATGATGAGAGTGAACTGCAATTCTAATTGTTGAGCAACAAGCTTAAGTTCATTCTTTGTTCTGTTTTCTATATCACACACTGTTTGCACATTTGACAAAAAATCTTTGGCTTCATCAAGTGTAGTAATAGTAGCCATCATGAATAAGTAACAGTCACAAAATATCAAGCAATATCCTTATGATAATATCCTGAATATCCTGATAAGAGGTCGCCAAATTTATGTTACGGAACAGAGAAAGATAATGTACACTTTAAGTGAGAATACGAAGAGTCACTACTGTCCCGTAAAGTTCCAGGTTCAAAACAAAAGAGTTAGGTAAAATTACAAGTTAAAGTTTAATGCTTAAATTAACAACAAAACATTCAGGACTCATAAGGATAATGTAATGGCAAAAACAGGTTAAATATATGGTTAACTGCAATAGCCTCTATTAACACGAAATTAGCAAGAATAAATTTATCTAAGTCAGCCCTGATAAAATGAGATACCAGATAATACTCAGTGAATGCCAGATAAATAATTACAGATACAAACTATTATCAAAAATGAATGATATAAAACTCTACATTAATCACAAAGACCTCACTAGGCCTAAGAACCAACCCTATGCTACACAGCACAAGAAAAAATGCAACAACAGTTATACTCAAATCACACACAGCTGCTAGATGTTTGGAGATCTCTTGAGCACTCACAATAATAATATCTGTACAGGGGAGGACAGAGATGTGAACAAAATGAGGAGCAGATCTAAGTGGCAATGATGCAGAGATTAAGCTCATTATATAGGGGCCAGCAGAGCCTGATACAACTTGTAAGAGGACGCGCAAATGAAAGCGATGGGGACAAACGGTCGACAATCCCGCACTGAATAACAGAAAGGACGACTTACTCTACTATAACGGTAGAAGGGGGACTGAGGCAGAACACGCTCGTGATCAAACATGCAGCATACTGTGCGTTAAAATTACACAAAGGATGATGAAATCATAGGCTATGTAACAATATATATATATATATATATATATATATATATATATATATATATATATATATATATATATATATATATATATATATATATATATATATATATATATTTTTCATAAAAATCTTTCCCAGTGTGGTAGGTGGGGGCGTTCACCATCCACTCACTCAATGTAGTGCTGCTCTCGGGTGTCTGCCCTGTCCTTTCCTCCATTCTTCTTTCCTTCCATCTTCTATATTTCTTTCCTTCATTCTTTCCTCGTCCTTCTGCCTACGGGTGACTTTACACTCCCTCTTCTGTCTTTCATTCCTTCATTCTTTCCTCTTTCTTCTGCCTATTGGCGACTCTACACTGAGTGACAAGCCAAATGGTTTCCTGTACACCAAGAAACTATTTACTACGCTGGATGGTAACCATATAACGAAATTTTGGCGCCTGGTGGTTTAGTGGGTAATTATTGTGCTCCAGTCGGATTGAGCCGGTGAAGGTTTATATCCAAGGGATGGTTGGAGTTTATTGATCACGTAATGCCACTCAGGGATGAGTGAGGTTGGTCACTCTCATCTTAAATGTCAGGACCAACTGCCTAGCCCCGGGCTCCTACGCTTCTCATGGGGCAACGTAGGATTGGATGATGGATGGATGGATGGAAAATCTTTCCTGAATTGAAACATAAGCCACATCTCCAAAAATTTTAAGACAATTGTGCCCCCCCCCCCTGTGGCAGGGGGGAAACAATCTGGCCGCACTATGGGGTGGTACTACTACTCTGCGGCCAGGTTGTGTTAGGAAGAATACTGCCACCGTATTCCCTGCGTGTCGTAAAAGGCGACTAAAAGGGGCAGGGTGAGGGGACTAGGAACCCCTCCTCTGTTTTTTAGTTCCTAAAAAGAGACAGGCCAGAGAAAGGGATGGGGGATGGAGTTATCCCCGTATCCTGAAGATTGGGTCTATGAATGTGCGTGGATGTAGTACGATTGAGGCTAAAAGGGAGGAGATTGGGAAAATGTTTGTGAGAAGAAAGTTGGATGTGTTAGCTTTGAGTGAAACGAAGATGAAAGGGAAGGATGAGTCTATGTTTGGAAGTGTGAATGGAAGATTGTCAGGTGTTGATAGAGGAAGGGCAAGAGAAGGTGTGGCCTTGTTAGTGAGTCCGAAAGTACAGCAGTGTGTGATTGAATGGAAGGAGGTGTCATCGAGACTGATGTGGGTGAAAGCGAAATTTGAACGTGAGTTGTGGGTGTTTGTGAGTGCATATGGGCCTGGTAGTGAAAGGGATGAAGAAGAGAGGGAGTCTTTCTGGAATGATGTTGATGAGTGTCTGCAGAGTTTTGGATCGAATGTGAACGTGGTAATGATGGGAGATCTGAATGCTAGAGTGGGAAATGTCGCAGTTGAAGGTGTAGTTGGTATGCATGGTGTGCCTGGAAGAAATGAAAATGGGGAGCGAATGATAGCAATGTGTGTTGAGCGAGAGATGGTGATTGGAATACGCTTTTTGAGAAGAAAGATATTTATAACTATACATGGGTGAGACAGGAGGGTGGAAAGGTTGTTGATAGAGCTTTGGTGGACTATGTGGTTGTGTCTAGGAATGTAATAGGAAGATTGTTGGATGTGAGAATTCTGAGAGGGGAGGGTGGAGGTATGTCTGACCACTACCTGGTGGAGGGAAAGTTAAGAGTAGGTAAGAGATGGGTGAGAACTAGGAGGGTTAGGTGTGGCTGCGAGGTTTTGAAAGTGAGTGAGTTGGATAAAAGAGAGAAAAAGATAGAGTATCAGGAGAAATTGAAAGATGAGTGGAACGCAGTGAAAGATCGGGAAAATGGCAGTGTGGAGGAGGAATGGCAGTTTTTGAAGAGTGCTGTGGTGGGGCATGGAGAAGAGGTGTGTGGTGTGAAACGTGTGGGTGGTGGTGTAAGAAAAGGAAGTGAATGGTGGTGCGAGGAAGTAAGTATGGCTGTGGCTGAGAAGAGACGTGCATATGAAGTGTGGCTGCAGAGGAAGGATGAGATATCATATGAGAGGTATAAGGAAAAGAGGAATAGGTCGAGAAGGGCTGTGCATGATGCTAAAGTGGCAGCAGAAGAGAGGTGGGGTAGGCGGCTGACAGAGAATTTTCAACAGAATAAGAAAATGTTTTGGAAGGAGATGAAAAGGGTGCGAAAAGGAGAGTCTGGGAAGGAAGAACGAGTAAAAGCAGAGGATGGAAGGATATTAATTGAGATGGATGCAGTAAGGAAAAGATGGGCAGAGTATTTTGAAAGATTGTTAAATGTAGAGGAGGAAAGGGTGGCTGAGATTGTGGTGGATGGAAGGGTGCAAGGAATAAATGTGTTGGGAGAGTTGAATGATTCTTTGATCACGAAGGAGGAAGTAGAGAAGGCAGTAAAAGAGATGAAAACAGGGAAAGCTGCAGGTATGGATGGGTGTGCTGTGGAATGCCTGAAGGGTGGTGGCTTGACTATTGTTGACTGGTTAGTAAGATTGTTGCATGTGTGCTTTGTGAAAGGTATGGTGCCAGTTGACTGGGCAAGTGCTTGTGTGGTCCCGTTGTATAAAGGCAAGGGTGATAAGTATGAATGTACTAGCTTTAGGGGTATAAGTCTGTTGAGTGTTGTAGGTAAGGTGTATGGTAGAGTGTTAATTAAGAGAGTTAGAGAGGGTACAGAGGGAGTGATTGGTGATGAGCAGTGTGGCTTTAGGAGAGGAAGGGGATGCGTGGATCAGGTGTTTGCGGTGAGACAAGTGTGTGAAAAGTATTTAGCGAAAGGCAAGGATGTGATTTGGGCATTTATGGATTTAGAGAAAGCGTATGATAGAAGTGATAGGGAGGCTTTGTGGACTGTTTTAAGATTGTATGGACTTGATGGTAGGTTACGAAAACAGGTGAAAAGTTTTTATGTAAATAGCAGAGCGTGTGTAAGAGTGGGAAATGCTGTGAGTGATTGGTTTCATGTGAGGGTGGATGGTGTTGTAAGGGAGGTGAATGCAAGAGTTTTAGGTGGAGGTCTGAGTCTGGTGAATGTTGATGGTGGAGAGTGGAATCTGAAGCAGCTGCTGTTTGCAGATGATACTGCACTGGTGGCTGATTCAGAGGAGAGATTGAGACAGTTGGTAGAGGAGTTTGGAAGGGTGTGTGAAAGGAGGAAATTGAAAGTAAATGAGAATAAGAGTAAAGTGATGAAGTGTACGAGGTTGGTAGATGGTATGGGGATGAATAAAGTTTTGAATGGCGAGTTGCTTGAGGAGGTAGAGTTTTAAAAATCTAGGGTCACATGTTGCTCTGGATGGAAGAATAGATGCATAAGTGAAGTTTAGAATAAATGAAGTAGGAAAGATGCTGGGAGGATTGAAAAAAGTGTTTAGATGTCGTTCGCCTAGAATGGATGTAAAGAGAAGGCTGTATGAGGGTGTTGTGGTACCGACTGCATTATATGGGGCTGAAACATGGAATATGGGTGTAGCAGAGAGGAAAAGATTGAATGTAATGGAGATGAGGTGTCTGAGGAGTATGTGTGGAGTGACGTGTATGGATCGAATGCGGAATTATGAAGTGCGAAGGAGAACTGGAGTTGTTCGGGAGATGGCTGGTAGAGTTAAGCAGAGGGTGTTGCGATGGTTTGGGCATATGGAGAGAATGGATAATGAGCGATTGGTGAAAAAGATAACTAGATCTGATGTGAGAGGTGTAAGGCTGAGAGGAAGACCACGAATAGGATGGATGGACAGTGTGAAGAGAGCGCTGGATGAAAGAGGAATGTCTGTTGAGCAAGGAAGAGTGGCTGTGCATGACAGAAATAAATGGAGAGAAATTGTGAATGAATAAGTGATGACGAAGCCCTGAGGGGATATTCTCCCGCATTTGGTCTGATCAGCTATTTCAGGTCAGGTGCGGGTAAGGGGATGAGTCTGTTATGATGTGGCAGGGGTAAACCAGTTCTGCTCTCGGGCCCTGCTGCGGATGTCACTGATTGCATTGCGCAGTTGACCCTTGTGCGGTGTGGTGCGGTGAGGATCTGTCCGTTCTCCCCTTTGGGGCTAAGATGCGAATGAATGTGTTTGAATGGATGAGTAAATGGGGAGTGTGTCGTCCTGTCTCGGCTACCTCCTTTTCCTTGGGGGAAGCAGCCTAGGTATATAGACAGATAGATAGATATTTCAGTATTTAAAGACTAATGAGAAATTACACTCTGGTGTCATCAGCTAAATATTCATCATCTACACAATCTGCTGCCTGTAAGCTCCTGTAGAAATGTCTACTTTCGGCAGAAATCAGAGGAAGGAGATCAATAAGGTCCTTCAGCTTTTAAGGCAGAAGTTTCCGTGCTCTGTCTTCTAGTTGTTTTATAGCATCCTCCCTAAGACTCTGGGGACATTACCCTTTGTAGCACTGAAAGACCTATATTTTACAAGTTCCCTGGTACCCTTATCTCCATATGAGCAATTTTTGACATTGGCCCTTCTTGCATACTCTGAGTTCAAATCAGGGGCAACTGACTTGGGTTCTTTTTCAGGACTTGGTCCAGAGCATGCAACAAGAGGAACAGGGCTCAAAAACAGACTAACCAGTCTTACATGTATATTACCACAAAAAAATACACTGCAGGAAACAGTACATATGGCACAATACAAATACAATATTGGTACATAAGGATAGGGGATGGACTGTGGGAGACCAGGTAGTTGTTGGTGGCGGCCAGGTGTGGGAGGCGGCCCGTCAGGTGCACGCCCCTGTCAGATGCACAGTCTCTTACTCTGTGTTCCTGGCTTTCAAGGCCACACTCTCACTATGCAGGCCTCTCACCACCCTCCACCTCCATCACGCTTCTCTCCTCACGGCTGGGCAGCCCTCCCACCCTCGTCCCATACCACCACCAGCCAGCGTCACTCCATGCAGGCCGTGACAATACTCTGAGTCAATCTGACATTCTAAGAAGTTCAAACCTCTCTATCTATCTATCTATCTATGTATAGTCCGACTCCCTAATCCTGCAAAGGTTGGCCACAGACAAAACGCCTTCAAGTTCCTTTGTCACCCACCATTTGACTGCCCTCCCCCCAACGCACTTCCCCCTCCCCCATATACCTCTCAATTTCAAACATTCCCACAAAAAATTGAAAATGTCATATGACGTGAAACACTTCTGTTGACTGCACGTCACATGATGTGAACCGGTGCCTAGGGGTTAATGAACAATTCAGTGAGGATTCTACCATTTATTGAGTATCCTTGTTTGTTAGACTGGTCACACAATATTACCACATTAACCCCTTACCCGCAGGCCGTCACTACCATGACGCTTTTTACATAAGTACTATACCTCAAGTACTCACATCCAGTGTCACCAATTTAGCCATTTTTCTGTGTTTGCCTCGCCTCCCAACCTCCCCTCTCTTACCCCCTCCCTCACCTAGCTACAGCCTGGCTGCACAACGCAACTCCTGGCCGGTTTTTTCCATTCACTCTTTCCATTGAAATGTGCCCTATGCCCTATTCACAGACAAAAAATTATATGATAAAAGGGAAAAGGCTAATTAATACTGCCATTGGCAATGAGGTAGCAAATTTATCACCTGGCAACACCCCACGTGCACTTGGTCGCTAATTTTCCTTGTTCATTAGCCACTGAAATGTCCCTTATGACCTGTTCTCATGCTAAAAAATATATTAAAAAAAGGAAAAGGTTAAGAAATACTTCCACTGACATGGAAGCAGCTAATTTATCGTGTATTGTCTAGATTTCCTGCTATCCCCGCGGGAGGGGCACGGCACAGCCCAGCCATCCCCGTGGGTAAGGGGTTAACCAGTAATTAGATAAATGTTACACCTGTGTATCCGAGCCAAGGTTCCCTCATGATTCTCAATTTTAGACAAACCAAACTGAATCTACAGCCTCCTGAGTCGACCCACACTGGTCTGAGTGTGTGGTGAAATGCTGAAGCATAGGGGAGAGATAGTAGTAGAATGAATGTGGAAGAAGTGCAGATTGGCCTGGGAGGAAGGTAGAGTCCCGGAGGATTGGAAGTCAGGTATAATTATTCCCCTGTATAAAGGACAAGTGAAAAAGAAGTGTGTGGTAATCATAGGGGCATTTGCCTTCTTAGTGTAATGGGGATAGTATATGGTAGGATACTTATTGACAGAGTTAGGGAAATAACAAAGGACTTGGAGAAGAACAGGGAGGTTTTAGGAAGGGAAGAGGTTGTGTAGATCAGATTTTCATTCTTAGATCTTTAGTGGAAAAGTTATTTAGTTAATTTAACTTCGCTGTCAAATCGAAAACAAACGTGTGTGTGTGTGTGTGTGTGTGTGTGTGTGTGTGTGTGTAGAAAATAACTCTGGTTTCATCAGGATTTCCCCAAATTTGGGGGAGGGATCCACGGAGCAGTTGATCTATCTTTTTATACAACGATACAGTAGATCAAACTTGGGACAGCAAGAAAATCAAGAAATATACAGCAGATTAATAAGGTTAAAATACAGTATCTTAAAGGAGATACTTTGCAAAATAATGCTTAACATGAGGAAACCTAGCATCGCGCCAGACCACTATCTCGTGTTTGCAGCATTCCAGATTATATGTTTATTTAATTTTTCACATCTTAATTAGATATGTTTATTTTATGCTGCATCATTTTCAGACTGTTAATGCTGGTAGGAATTAACCACAGCTTTGAGTCCGTATAAATTATTTCTATTGTGAAAATAATGCACTGAATCTGAATTAATTCTCGAACACTTTGTTCTAAAACGTTATTCCTTGAGCCGGTGAATGCAGTCGAGAACCATGGCAAGCGTTCTGTTGTATTTGCGGCTAATGAATTTTATGTCAGCTGTCAACAACTGACAGGTAAGGCAGGGTAGAGATGGGGAAAGTATTTAAATAAGGTTCTGTGTAAACAGTTTAATACTTTTTTGTAGTGACTGAACAAAAAAAAAAAAAAACTTTTGTTCATATTTATTTCTTCATTTATTTTTCTGCTAAAAAATCCAAGGGCATATAGTCTGAAAGTTGCTTCATTGCCGAAAAGCATCAATTCTCCCTTTATTGTAACACTCACGGGAATTTTCCAATGATATAAGAATTCGTAGATTTACTGTCCTGTGGTGAAGCATGTTTTCATAGGAACTTCTCAGCCTGGGGATGTACTTTCGTAAACTTTGTCCATGTTACTCTTTCATCTATGAAGAAAAAAGATTTCCGGTATTATAATACTGCACTGCATATCCTGAAAATGTATTATAGCAGCCTAGGTGACTACCACTGGTACAGTTAGGGAAAGTTAATTATTCCATCTTCCTCCTAAGTATTTCATGTTTGCGACAGCAGGTTGTAACCATCCCTGAATTTGCAGGACGAGACGGTACATATAGTGCCAATAATAAAGCCTGTTCACTTAATATCTGAACGAGACAGTAGTGATAAATCCTCTATACCGGTGGGGGTCCTATTTGAATCCAGTCAAGAAAATTCAAAGCTGCTCATATAACAAAACAGTAGAATCATGTCGAATACCTCAATGCAGGGGCGCTTCCCAGAGAAGGAAATAAGATAGTTCTAATCATGTGGAGTCTAATCAAAGTAATTACTGTTTTATCCATTTTATGACGAGCATTATGGAGTCAGTTCCACTTGAAGCAGAACTATTCATTTTGACGCAGTAATTGTTATAAGATGATTGATGATGATTGATAATGGATGATGATGATGATTGATGATGGATGATGATGATGATTGATGATGGATGATGATGATGATGGATGATGATGATGATGTATTATGGATGATGATGACGATGATGATGATGAATGATGGATGATTATGTATAATGAATGATGGATGATGATGGTGATGGATGATTATGTATGATGATGATGATGGATGATGATTATGGATGATGATGGATGATGATGACGATGATGGATGATTATGTATAATGAATGATGGATGATTATGTATGATGATGATGATGGATCATGATGATATTGATGGATGATGGATGATGACGAATGGTGGATGACAAATGATGGATGATTATGTATGATGGATGACAATAATGGATGATGATAATGGATGATAAATTATGATTATGGATGATGGATGATGATAATGGATGACGGATGATGATAATGGATGATGGATGATGATAATGGATGATGGATGATGAAGATTATTGATGATGATGATGATGATGGTGAATGATGAATGACGGATGAATGATGGATGATGATGATCATGATGATGATGGGTGATGGATGATGATGGATGATGGTGATGGATTATTATGATGATGGTAATTTGTTATTATTATTATCATCATTATTATTATTATTATTATTATTATTATTATACTAAAAGAAAAGGAAGTTCCTTGCATTCTAAGGTTTTAGTGATCGGAGGCTGCGAGACCGTGTCGTGACATCAGCACTGTTGAGATAGATGGCAAATGAAGTAAATTCTGCAGGCTATGCCATTTCAAAATCTTTACCCTGACCTTTCCTCCACCCAAGGATTACCTACTATCCAAACATTCCAAATGTATTTACTCTTCTATAACATGCACCATTAACATAAGCAAAATACTGTATCATTGGAAAGAAAAACGTTGTTCAGTACACACTGTGTCAGTCTACTTGAAGTTACGAGTACATGAGACAATGATATACCTGGCTTCTTTATTCTTTCTGTGTGTTGTGGGATAATTACAAAATCTTAAGCCAGACGACTAATGACTCAGCCAGATCTTTTGGTGTGCTGGCTGCGTAGCAAGAAGTTTATTACCAATCAGCTTTGTGAAGTAACCTTTAGTATATCGACATGGTGAAAGAGTGAGTGGCGTCGCCTTTGCCGCTAAAAGTTGAACAAACCAACACCCCAAACTACCAACCGATTCCAGTTTTCATATTTTATGAAATACCATGTCCACTTCCCAATCTTTAACCTCCTGTTGTCCTTGTGATCAGTACCAGGTGCTCAAGAATGCTACAAATGGCATTGTGACAATAATATGTAGATCTGATGCTGAGGAAAAGCGTTTAACTCAAAGACAGTAGACAAGAGTTTGTGGTGGAGGGCTGAAAGACAGTGGAGAAGAGTTTGGGGTGGAGGGCTGAAAAATATTATTGACTTTACCATCCATAACCATCTCGTGACTCAGTCCATCCAGTCATAGAGTTAGTTGCACTTTGAGCTATGCAGTTACAAAAATGCAGTTTAATGATAGGAGCCCATTGGAAGGATGAGGGTGTTTGGAGACATATACATATAGCCACTTACCATACTCTCACGGGTGTGGTGGAGGCTGTTAGTGGTCAAGAGGCGTGGCGGGGTGGAGTCGCTCGTGTCAGGTTTAGAAAGTTGGGGGGATCGCTGTCACCCTCCTCCATGTTGATGTAGCATCATGGAATCTGGCAAAACCTTGATACTTGCTATCACTCACAGTCATGGGGAGTTACTGATGGGCACCAGTGATGGGGTTGGGTATGGCAGCCTACACAATGCCTCCATGTCTTTTATACTGATGTAAAGAGGAAGATACATGTTTGTTAACGTGTATAGGCCATAGCTGACTTTAATGCTGGGCCCACACTGCAGCACTGGGCATCAGCAGAGGGAATGAAGACAAGGAGGCAGAGTCTATTATTAACTCGTTGGTATATATTGGGTCAGTTTCGCCATGTACTTGCTTCTGTTTGCAGTTTGAATATCCTTGTAATTAGAATTTCATGTGTTTTCTTCTTAAACACTCGAGCATTCATGAGAACACATATTCTTCAGAGTTCTACAATTTGGTATCATCAGAATTGACAAGAATCTGAAAACATTCTTCAAATCTTGATAATATGCAACGTAATCTTCAATGTAATGGCTGTTCGTGCACTTGACATCTAAAAGGCTTTCGATCGAGTCTGGCATAAATCTTTAATTTCCAAACTGCCCTCCTACGGTTTCTATCCTTCTATCTGTGCCTTCATCACTAGCTTCCTTTCTGGTCGTTCTATAGCCGCTGTTGTAGACGGCCATCGTTCTTCTCCTAGATCTATCAACAGTGGTGTTCCTCAGGGCTCTGTCCTATCACCAACTCTCTTCCTTTTATTCATCAATGATCTTCTAAGCTGTACATCTAACCCCATCCACTCATACGCTGATAACTCCACCCTTCACCTTTCCATTCGGTTCCCGCAACGCCCATCTCAACAGTTACTTCAAGAAACAAGGGATGAGGCTATGGCACACCTAATGTCTGACTTGGCTCGTATCTCTGACTGGGGTAAAAATAATATGGTTGTTTTTAATGCATCTAAGACTCAGTTCCTACACCTATCAACCCGACAAAATCTTCCACAGGTATACCCACTAATGTTTAATAATATTCAGCTTAATCCTGCATCATCCTTGAACATGCTTGGGGTGTCATTTGCTTGGGACTTATCTTGGAAAGATCATATTACATCTCTTGTAAAATCTGCTTCCAAGAGATTGGGTGTGCTAAGCCGACTCCGCTCTTTCTTTACCCCTGCACAATTGTTGACTCTATACAGGGGTTTTATCCGCCCCTGTGTGGAGTACAACTCTCATGTGTGGGGAGGCTCCCCACATACAGCTCTTCTCAATAGGGTGGAGTCAAAGGCTTTTCGTCTTTTTTTTTTTTTTTTTTCATAATAATCATGGCGGCGCAACTGCCAGGGTCATATGCCGCCGTATAACAAAGAAGTAAAAAGCAAAAAACAAAAAATAAAGGATAAGCCAATAAAAAAGGAGAAATTCTAAATATCTTTAAGAAGTCTTGCCTCCTTGACAAAGGAGAGGGTTGCCCCTCCCAAGGCACAGGCATCCTCCCCAAGCACGGAGGAAAGATGATACACACCTCCATCCGTTTGGTGGTCAGAGAGGAACCGACGCCGTAAATCCTCAAGACTAGGACACTCCACCAACAGGTGCCGAACAGTCAAGGGAACCAGACAGTCATCACAGAATGGAGGAGGAGCCCTCTCCATTAAAAAACCGTGAGAGAAACGGGTGTGGCCAATGCGGAGGCGGCACAAAGCAGTCTCCCATTGACGAGGGAAGCCCTGGTAACTGAATGAGCCCACCTTCTGGCAAATCGAGCGCAACTTATTGGCACCCACAGCATCCCAATGCTCCTGCCAACAGCACCAAACTCTGAAGGCAATAAAGGAGCGCATATCTGCAGCAGGCAGACGATACAGAGGGGACTGTGCAAGAGGGGGACGAACCGCTGCCGCCTTGGCCAGCTGATCAGCTCGTTCATTCCCTGCCACTCCTACATGAGCTGGAACCCAACAGAAATCTACACGACGTCCACGACGCCCTAAAAGGAAAAGCCACTCTAAAATGGATAAAACCAAAGGATGAGAGGGATTAAAAGACTCCATTACAGAAAGAGCACTTCGTGAGTCACTAAAAACAGTAAAAGCAGTGTGGGGGAGAGTGAAGAGAATCTGAAGGGCAAATAAAATAGCAGTCAGCTCAGCCGTAAAAACAGAAGCAGTCACAGGGAGGCTCCCACCTCGACAGAAGGTGGGAAACACCACACCAAAGCCCACACCCGCATCAGACTTAGATCCATCAGTATAAACTGGTATGGAGTCCCCATGAGAAGAGGCATGCTCTAAAAACAGAGAAAATAAAACCTGAGAAGGAAGAGAGGCCTTACTGGATGAGAAGAAATGACAAAATGTCACCCTGGGGAGAAGCCAGTAGCCCACCCTCGGGACACGGTGGGGAGTGATCGGCACAGAAGGAACAGAGAAGCTAGACATAATCAACTGCACCCTGAAACCAAAGGGCTTTGGAAAGGATGGCCGAGTGGCAAAAATAGGTGACCGAGAATCTTGAGAGACCTTGAGAAAGGGCACGGAGTCTGGGAGACGAGATAAGCGATACCAACATCTCATCAAAAGGGAAGAGCGGAGCAAGTCTAGAGGAAGGACACCAGCATCAGCCAACAAACTCGAAATCGGGGAAGATCGGAATGCCCCAGTGGCGAGACGAACACCAGCATGATGTATGGAATCTAAAATACGAAGCCGGGCTTCTGAGGCAGAGGAATAAACTTCACATCCATAATGAAGTTTGGATAAAATCAGAGACTGATGCAAGAGGAGGAGGGTCTTGCGATCAGCTCCCCAGTATGTGTGCGCTAAAACTTTCAAGAGACCCAATGCTCTGAGACACTCAGCTTTTACGTACCTCAAGTGAGGGACCCAAGTCAACCTGCTGTCAAAAATCAGCCCTAAAAACCGGGTTTCCTTTAAACACGAAATACGACGCCCATCTAAAAAAAGGTTTGGGTCAGGGTGGACTCCACGAACACGACAAAAATGCATGGCAACGGTCTTCTTGAAGGAAAATCGAAAACCTCGTTCATCAGCCCATCTAGAGACATGGTTGAGAGCCATCTGCATCCTCCTTTCTGCCATTGACATCCGTGAGGCAGTGACAGAGATTGATAAATCGTCAACATAGAGAGAGCCACGAACACCATCAGGGAGCACAGAAATAACGCTGTTAATTGCCACTGCGAAAAGGGTAACACTTAGTATGCTCCCTTGTGGCACACCATCCTCAAGGGGACGTGCAGTAGACAGCTCACTCCCGACTCGGACCCGAATAAAACGATTAGATAAAAACTCCCGGATAAAAGTGGGGAGTTGCCCACGGAGACCAAACTCATAAAGAGATTGCAATATACCATGACGCCAGGAAGTGTCGTACGCCTTCTCCAAATCAAAGAACACTGTGATATGATGCTGGTTAGTTGCAAAAGCCTGGCAGATGGAAGATTCTAAAGAAAGGAGAGCATCTGTGGTCGACCGCATCTTCCGAAACCCACACTGGACTGGAGACAAGTAACCACCCTTCTCTAAGTACCACATGAGCCGACTATTCACCATCTTTTCGAGGACCTTACAAAGGCAAGATGTCAGCGAGATAGGGCGATAATTAGTGGCCTGCAAGTGATCCTTACCCTGCTTAGGGATGGGGAGAACCACAGCAACACCCCATGAGGTCGGAAACCCACCATTGCACCAAATTCTGTTATACAGTGACAACAGAAAATGAAGGCCTGCATCAGGCAAGTGGTGTAAGAAGGCATATGGGACATCATCCAAGCCTGGAGACGAGTCGCGACACTGCGACAATGCCATCTGAAGTTCAGAAGCAGAAAAAGCAACATTATACGACTCCTCCGCAGTAGATGGAAAACTAATGCCCAAAGATTCCAGGTGCCGTCGGCGGCGTGCCGACGGGGATGAGGTGTCCTTCCTAGAGACATTAGCAAAATGAGCTGCAAATATCTCGGCAACAGACGAAGAATGAGCCACCACCACACCTGCATGAGATAAAACAGGAGGAGAGGGAACAGGAAATTTTCCTGAAATCTTCCTCACCCGTTTCCACACTTTTGTGAGAGGAGTCTGTGAAGAAATTGAAGAAACAAATGATGCCCAAGACTTCCTCCTAGCCTCCTTCATAACCCGCCGGGCATGAGCTCGGGCCCTCCTATATGCCGCTAAGTAACCAGGGTCACCTCGGTGACGACGAAGTCGGGAGAAAGCAGCACGTTTAGCCCGAACAGCAGAAGCACACTCATCAGTCCACCAGGGAACTGGACGGCAAGGAAAGTGACCAGCTGTTCTCGGAATACTCTGCAGTGCCGCCGAGTGTAGTAAGTCTGTGAAATACTCAACAGCAGCATCAGTGCTGACAAAATCCTCCACACATCGGTTCGGGGAACACAGCTCCTCAAAAACCGGCCAGACCGCCCTATCCAAGCACCAGCGGGGAAGATGACGCCGAGGCGCACTCTGTGTCGATCTTAATAAAATAGGGAAGTGGTCACTGCCATGTAAGTCTGGTAACACAGCCCATGTAAAATTCAGGGCTACCCCTGCAGAGCACAGAGACAAATCAATAGAAGTAAAAATACCCGTTTGACTATGGAAGTAAGTAACTTCAGAATTTAAAATGTACAGGTCCACATCCTCCACAATGGAGGCTAACATAGTACCTCTAGCATCAGCTGTGGAGCCACCCCACAGGGGATGATGACTGTTCATGTCAGCCAGCAAGAAATAAGGTGAGGGAAGTGCATGAATAAGATTTTCAAGATCAACCCTCTCAATAGTGGCACTAGGAGGGAGGTACAAAGAGCACACAGTATAACGACGGGGAAGGAAAATCTGGAGAGCAACAGCCTGCAGTGGAGTGTTAAGATTCACAGCAGTGAAAGGTATGTCACTGCGTACTAGAATAGCCACACCCCCACCATGACCTTGTCCAGGAAGAGGATCTGAATAAAAAACCTGGTAACCAGGTGGACTGGGAGGCACAGCATCACCAACCATTGTCTCTTGTAGGCAAACACACACAGGTGAATACTCAGCCAGAAGCCAACGGAGTTCCTCCCAGTTGGCTCATAAACCACGGCAGTTCCATTGAATAATATTAGCTATTAAAACTACTGAAATAAAAAGGGGCAGGGGAGAGGGACAAACAGAAGACCATAAAAAAAATACTAAAAATATTAAAATGGAGGAACTATATACACAAAAGAAAGGGTCACTTAGTGGAAACCACTGAGCGACCCTGGGAGACAATCTTCTTGGGAATGCGGATACGCCCACTAAGGGGCTTGCCACGGGCAGCAGCATGGCTAGAACGAGGGCCTGGGGTCTGCGAAGTGTTGGGAGACTTCATAGACACCCGTCGCTGCCCAGCAGGAGAGGAAGAGCTACTCCAAACCCTGCCCGGGGCCCCCAGTGAACCAAGAGGTCGAGCAGGAGGGATTGGGGTCCTGGCCTCCAAACGTGGAGGGGGCAGGACAGGATCCTCAGAGGTAACCGGAGGAGGAACATCCGATTCCCCGGAGGAAGAGGTGCCAGACTGACCTGACACCCCAGAAGCCCCCGAAGACCCAGAAGCAGGGTCTGAGGGCTGTTGCACAGATGGACTAACTACAGAGGATGTGGACTCCACGACCGACACCTTGCTTGGAGGATCTTCAAGACTCAAAGACTCTGAGGAACCACGATGACGTTTAGCAAATGAAGAATGTGCACCATGACTACCAGGGGATACCATTGATGTAGAGGTCGAATCTTGAACTGTAGTGGCAACCGTCTCAAGTGCGGGAGATTGTTGCACTGACATGGAATCAGCAGATGAAGGCATAGGAGCTGACACAACAGGAGGAACTCGGGTCTGCTGCTGGACAGGACGACGAGGACGGCTATGACCAGACAAAACTGATGCATAAGACACTCCGTTACGGAAAACAGATGACATGGCTCTACTCCTGGCCTCAGGAAAGCTTATTTTATCCCAATTACGGATGAGGAGGATCTCCTTCTCCAAGCAAAACCGGGCACAGTCTTTAGATGAAGCAGGATGTGCCTCACCACAGTGCAAACAACAAACAGGTCCAGGACAGTCCTGTCCTGCATGAGTGGATGCTCCACAACTGACACACACCACTGGGAGGCCCTGTTGCAAACGACGACAGACTCGCCCAACATGCCCGTACATCTGACAGTGATAGCAGCGTCGTGGATTTGGGACAAAGGGTTTGACCCTAAGGGACAACCAAGCCACCTTGATGGATGAAGGCAGAACAGTACAGTCGAACGTCAGCAACAAGGATGGAGTTGGGGTAAGAATACCATCAACCTTCTTCTGAAACCTCTCCACTTTGACAACCCTGTGGACCTGTAGTTCTTCAAGTAGCTTCTCTTCACTGTAGCGAAGTAAGTCTTTGGAGAAAACAACACCTCGACACTGATTGAAAAAAGCATGAGGGACACAAGAAAACAGCGCATCCGGGTCCTTACACTGGGCAGCCAGCCGGGAACCCTCTTCAGGGGATGTAACCTCCACTAGTAGGCTACCATCCCCCTGAGGTGAAATCTTCAGCTCCCTCCCACAGATTGACATAATGCGCCGATGAACAGTAAAAATATCCAAATTCCCAATAGGTTGACCATCCAAAGTACGAATGGTGTAGTACCTTGTAAAATCAACCCTCTCAAAGACACCCGGCAGGACCTCACGGGCATGTCCACTATATGTTGTTGTGTGTGTCCGGCTCTTCTTTGTAGTGGCCGTTGACCGTAAACCACTGGAACCAGGTAGGTATGGTTCCAGGGTGGCAATATGGGTCTCACCAGCCAGAGGCACAGGAGGCGCACAGAAGGGAGATTCTAAAGGATGGTCAGGGACAGAACCAGGGTCGTCAGCTGATGAAATTTTATAAGAGGCCATATTAGACAAAAACTACCTTCATTCCCCCACCCCTCCACCCACCATGGAGCCCAACAAGGGGAGGCCATATGCCAGGGAAAGCACCACTGGCGACCCCAGAGGTAGTGGGAAAGTATACGCAGGTAACCACCAAGGGACCCTGACAAGGGTGACTCCAGGACGATAGGAGCCACCAGGTCCCCCAGTGCCCGCTTGACCCTAAAGCCACTAGGTGACTAGCCTGGATGGCTAGCCAGTGACCAGCCGATTGACCTGGTCGGGCCCAACCAGGCCACCCGTCTAGCCAGAATAAGGGACCAAAGAGGTGTATTGCTAGCTGCAGGGCGCACCATGCAGCATCATTCAACCTCCAGGACTCCCGTCTCCCAACATTACGGGACGCCACGCACGGCAAACACGTGGGGAGGCAACAGTCCCGCCCTAGATGGAAAATGGGCAGGGACTGACATCACCAGTAGGCCTCCTCTACCAGTGATGTAGGGGGTGCTTGGTCCACAACACTGACAAATGCCGAACCCTACAAAGGTAGGCATGCCTCCAAAGTAGGTGGCACTGCCAGCCACGCTTCAAGCCCCGCCACCACGTCAAGGTGACCCCCCTCAGCGGGGGGCTTTTTGTCTCATTAACTCTCCTCCTCTTACCGACTCCCTTCAACCTCTGTCTCTTCGCCGCACTGTTGCATCTTTATCTCTTTTCTATCGCTACTTTATTGGTCACCGCTCCTCTGAACTGTCTGCTCGCATTCCACCACCTCTACGACGGGCGCGTAGCACCCGTCTGGCAGCAAACTCTCATCCCTTTTCTGTCCAACTCTCTAATGCAAGAGTTAACCGTTACTCCCAGGTCAGCTCTGGAACTGTCTCCCTCTGTCTGTATTTCCTGCTGCCTATGATCTCCAGTCTTTCAAACGCAGTGTTTCCAGGCATCTCAAAATAATCGGATCTTGAATTTGGCTCTCTATTGTATTTTGTTTTTCTCTTGGAGGGAACTGTTACTGTCGGCTCATGGCCTTTAGTTCCTTCTTCCTCGCATAAAAAAAAAAAAAAAGATAAATGTGTGCATTAATTCCACTCGTTTTACAGACGTATCTAGTGCTTGCAACTGCAGGTTTCACACGCATCATGAATCTCCACTCTGAGCAGGAATAGCAAATTCATTGTTTCCACCTCATGAATACCATAATCTGGGCAAGATTGCTAGTAGTGATGAACCCTACCTAGTGGTGGTCGTTGTACGCTTATCTAGTCTAGGAATTTGAAGATCTCAGATAGCAAAATAATATGACTCGAATAATACAAGCTGAATCACGTCATCAAAGCGCAATAGAACAACTGAGCAGTCGTCTTACAGTCATTTCAAAGCGACGTACGGTCAAGCGTATTTTGCCAAATATAAGGACAATTTCATCGAAATTAGAGCCATATATTTGACCAAGTAATTCATCCTGTTTGCCAATATCCTACTTTCTGATTCTATTGATCGGAGGCAGTAAGATCGTCCGATGAATTCAGCACTGGAGGGTGGTTGCAACCATGATCAGTTTTACAGGTTATGATTTATCATGAACATACTGACGTTTTTCCTACCAAAGATTATCTAATATCCAAATAATTCACAGACTCTTATTGTACCACAGTGTGAGACATTTGCAGTAGTCCTGGACTACAGTTGAACCACTAAACACCTCATTTGGTCATTCCTGGTGGTCTGGTGGTGTAGTGGTTGGGGGAGGCGGTGGCTCAATCGGTAGAGAGGTTGCCTCCAGTCCTAACGGACCCAGGTTCGAATCCCGGCTGGGGCAGGGAACAGTTTAAGGATTTGAATTTCATTAAATCAGGCTTTACTGATCTACCAGAAGGCCCGCCGACATGTCGTAAAAATACCCCCGCTAATACCAATACACCAGTCCTGTATGAGACAGCCCTAGCATGTATTCAATATGGACGGTGGGTGTTAGCGCCGAAGTGGTGACATGTAGAGGTGTATGGTATGTAGGAGGACTGCTGGGCCTTGATAGCAGGCTGTGAAGCCTATGCCCAGAGTCGGACACATAAAATATATATATATATATATATATATATATATATATATATATATATATATATATCTTTCAGTGTTGGAACTGTCTTGCTTTCATTATGCTATGTCTCTGCCAATAAATGTTCTGGGATGAGTCGCCTAGCCTTAGACTCCTATACCTCTCTTGGAGTACTGGTTGACTTGATTGCCACCATGAAGTCGCCTCTGTAACAGATGGATCTCAGGCTGAAGTTTTGGAAGATGGGGAAAGATATCGCAGAACGCATCACCAACCTGCTGCTTGAGTTGGTAGGGAGTACCTCACCAGCCTTCTGTCTGAGTCTCGTGGGTACAGTCTTATGAATTCCAGGACCCGAGTTTGCGCCCTGCCACAGAAGGCATTGGATGGGATGATAGGCTATAACTTTGCGAGATAGAGCTATTCCTGTAGGCGGTAGTCCAGGCTGTGGTCTGTACCTTCTCGCAGCCAAACCAGACCTATGTTATGTTAGATTTAGGAAAAATCACACATTTTATGTGGACCGGTAAATTTCTCTGGAAGAAATGGTAATTTTGAGTAGAGGTGGGCACCCAGTGCACAAAAAGTACCGTCGGTACCGGTACCGGTACTTGCCCAAAACTGTAGTGTCACTACCGGTACCAGTACAAAAAAGAAGAAGTCCCGAGTACCAACTCGGTACGCGGTACTAGGTACATGAATATGAATAAAGTAAACTCGCTCAGTATTGATTTTTATTTTTTTTTACCACACTGAGGACCCAGAGACCAGTCTTGTCAGCAAAGCCGGACCTGAGGAGAGATGAAAGATGTTGTCAGACAAATGTCACAGTCACATTAACTATGGGGTGAATAAAGCATAAGGGTTAGTGACTGTTCAGTCCTTTACATTCAATACATAGATCGCTAAACTTTAACCAGCCACTGTAATTCACATTCTTATACACCTAGTTTAGTGTTTATCAAAATAAACACATTTTATGACTACGTCGTGTCATTTCATGCACAATGATCTGATTACTAATTACACAGTGCACTTCAGTTTTCTTTTTCACTGTTGCCCTTGAGTAAAACGAGTACTTCAAAATGACAGTCACTGAGTTCCGCCCGTTTTGGTTTGAGTATGTCCTTCCCCAATGAAAACAGACGTTCCACAACAGCACTGGATGGTATTGGCGTGTTATAAGTTACAAATAAGTCTCTGAAAACCTTGCATGGAAAGCAGACCTTGTTGATTTTATGTTTCTGGGGTTACTCCAAAAATTCCTTTACTACCTTTATCCCAGTCTCTCTTTTCTTTCTCCCTTTTATATAAAGGGGTTCGAAAAACTCTTCCTTGACATCCTGCTCGTCATCATCAATGGTGCTGCTCTCCGTGTCCTCCAGCTTGCTCTCCAGCGGTGACACCCTCCTCCTCATTTTCTCTATGTCGTAGAAGGCAGACTCAGGTAACCACGCCAACCACGATAGCTTGAATTGGGGATGAAAGGCAGCAGCAAGAAGGCAGTCACTGTTCATGAAACGATGGCTGAACCTGCCTTCCACACCCCCAGTTACTTTGTTCACTAGAGGCTAGCACATCGTCAGATCGGCGCTCTCCTTCACCTCTTTTAATTTCTTGAGGCACATGGCCAGGGTCGGCAGCAGCACTCCCATGTAGGCCTTCTCCTCACCTTCTTTTTTTCACACAACGCTTGAATATAGATAAAATAAAATGTACTGGTCCCGAGTACCGACAAAATATGCATTAAAATATACCGTCGGTACCAGTCTCGGTACATGAAATTAGAACTGTCACTACTGCTACCCGAACTTGAATTGAAACTCGGTACTTTTGTACCTCGGTACTGCCCACCTATGCTTTTGAGAAATAAAATGGCACATTGTTATTACAGTAATTCTTCACTCGACACTGTAGTATCTTCCTAAAACTATTAAGATAGGGTTGTGTTCCAGTATGAATGATTATACTCACACAAAACAAGTCAAAAAGAGTTTTATGCTTTGGTGTATCCGTGTGTGTTACACAATAAGTCTTGAGCAAAATATGGAAATACTGAAATGTCAGTTTAAGTTGTATCCATCCTAACCCTTCAGTGCATTAACTGTGATCAGTGGTGTGTTAGAAAAGTTTCTACACTGACTGGCAGCGTTAATTAGGGAAAACAAGTGTGTTCATTGAAAGTGTGTTAAATGAGGAAATATTGTAATATTACCATACTTTACTCTTAGGTTACAATAGTCTCAATACCGGGGAATTCAACAATACAATACTTTTTTTCGATTTCAAAGTTTATATTCAGGCTATTCATGGTTGTGCAGTGGTAGGTGGGGGACGACAATCATTCACTCACTCATGTAGTTCTCTTTGCTGAGTAACAGGGAAAATAGATTCCTAATTCCCATGATACAATTTCATACGCCGGATGGTAACCATATAACAAAATGACACCTGGTGGTTTAGCAGGTCATGGCGCTCTAGCCAGATAGAGCTTGTGCGGGTTTCATGTGATGGGTGATTGAAGTTACTTGTTTGCCACATGACACTCCAAGGGTAAGTGAAACTGGTCACCATTACTTTCAATATCGGGACTCTTACATTCCCTTTTATATAAGGCAAAATGGGATTCGATGCTATAGTTCTTGTTCTTGTATTATCACTATTATTACTGTGAACTAACAGGGAACCAAAAGAAAAGTGACCATGTATACCTGCAACGCCTGGGATAACTGTGAACTAACAGGGAACCAGGGGTTGCCCAGACTAAAGAAAAGTGACCATGCATACCTGCAAGGCCTGAGATCTTAGGAATGCCTGGGATCTTATGGGACCACCGCCTCTGGGAGACGACCCATAGGGTTCCATCATACCCATTGGTTCAATGTTGCTCCTTGGGCCCATTTCTCCCAGGAATATATTGCCCGTGGATTTATTCATACCAGGAACCTATGCACCCTACATACGTGATTCTATTTGCCAAAAAAAGAGAAAGTGGGGATATTAAGAAAAATTAAAGATATTAGAGAAAGTAACCAGGGAGTAGACTGTAGTACCAGTTGAGCAGGGTAGTACTCGCAAGGTGGAAGGAAAGCTGATGACAGGAAGAGATGGAGCTCCCATTTCATCAGCCCTCGGGACTAGCTTCTGTCCATCGCCCTTTGGTGAACATTATCTCTTTTTCAGTAATATAGAGAGCAGGCCAGCATGCTCCCCAAGACAAGTTCCTCTAACTGTCAACACCAAACTACATACTCATTACACACCACACTTCCTCTTCAAAACTTAAGAAAAACATCATCTCAAGACCCAGCTTCGGAGTATCTTGGGGGGGAGGTGGGAGGGACCATAAAAGCCTCCCAACATCCGCTCCTCTCCAGATTACGGCCGAGAGACACGCCTGGAACCATTGTCTAACTCACCATTTCATTTCCGTAACATTTGTGGCCTTTCCTCTAACTTTCTGTCTGTTGAACATAACCTCTCCTCCTCTAAACCTCAGCTTCTCCTCCTCACAAGACTCAGCTGTCTGAGGTGACTGATAGCAAGCACTTCTCTAAATCCTCCTACTTTCTCTGTACTCGTATAATCGCCAAAGGCGGCCGTTATGTATATATGCGCAACAACATAAATTGCTTTCATTCTCCTGAATTTGAATCTTTTTAATTCTCTACTCTCTGGCCTCAGCTATCCTGTCATTCTATGAATAAATAGAGCTGTGCTGTGTACTTATATCCTAATTCTGGTAATTATGAGAAATTCTTTGACTATCTTACTTCTAAGATGGATAAAATCCTACCAGTTACTCCTTTCTCCGAAATCTCCATTCAAGGTGATATCAATGTTCACCACTACCTTTGGCTCTCCTCTCCTTTCAGCGATCCACCTGCTGAACAAGCCAACATCTTCTCTATCCTTAATGACCTAGAACAGCTTATGAAGCACACTACCCATATCCCTGACTGCCTTGAAAAGAGTTGAAACATGCTTGACCTCTTCCTTACAACCAATCCTTCTGCTTACACAATTTAGGCAGTACTTCTTTGATTTTCCATGGAATGATTATTTTTCCCAAGGCCGAGAGCCAACTCTGTGTGCCTTGTGCATTACGTTGGTTATTCTCTAGAGCACAGAAGCATATATTCCTCTCTTATTCTGTTAGTAATGCAAAAAAAAAAAAAAAAAAAAAAATTGGCTTAATTACAAATGTTCTAATGCTGTTCACAACAGGGAGAGCACCTATAAAAGGTATTATAGCCAACCCAACTATGAATATCATCACTATATTTTTATGCAGAATCGTACTAACTCTGTTTTTCACTCTGCTAAATCTAATGTCATACACAGTAAATGCTCTGAACTCCCCAACTCATATTCCTATCACTCCTTCTGGCATCTTGCCAAAACCTTTTTAACAACATTACTTCATCATCCTACCCTATTCTTTTCTACTCTGTTAGTTCTGTAGCTGTTACTTTTACTGATAAAACAGAACTCTTCTCTCAGACTTTCTCCTTCAGTACCACAAGATGATTCTGGTTCTGTACCTCCATCATGTCCCCCTTCTGACTTCATCATGGCCGACATTAAAATTTCTTCATTTGATTTATTTTCTGCCATCACTAGTCTCAATACTAACAAAGCAAATAGGCCTTTTGGGGTACCTCCTGTTATCCTATAGAACTGTGCTGCTGGTCTTACTACCAGACTAGGATAACTCTGTCACCTTTGTCAATATGAACCTTTCTTTAATGCTAGAAGGTTATTCATTCAGCCTGTCCCAAAAAGGGTTACCATTCTCTACCCTCTAACTATAGCTCAATTGCTTTAACATCCTGTTTTTCCAAAGTTTGTGAATCTATTCTTAACAAAAATATTTTAAAGCACCATTCCTATCATAACTTTCTTTCCGATCGTCAGTATGGGTTCTGGCAGGGACAATCCACTAGTGATATTCTCACCTCCTTTCCAAAATACTGGTCATCCTTCTTTAGGGTCTTTGGTGAAAGCAGACTTGCTGGCTCGTTCTGCTGTGCATCCTCTCACGTCTTCTCCTCGAGCCGTTCCTGTTCTTGATTGTTTTCCTCTCCTTATTCATCTCTTCCATGACCTATGGAAAACTTCCTGGGACTCCCAGGTCACCAATAAACTTCATCTCGTTAAACATTCTGTTCTTCCATGGTCTATTTTCACTCGTCCCAATTTTCCATGGAAGACTTTCCTTGCTCGCCTTCACTTCGGTTAAACCCTCCTCACTCACGGTCATTTAGTGAGTGGTGACCCCCCGCCGCCTGACTATCTGTCACCCTTTTCTCGACTTCCCGTTCATACTCCACGTCTGTCACTCTGCGTTTCTTTTCCTCTCATTATTACCCCGCCCCTCGTTGATTACCGATTTCCTTGGTGACACTTGTAAGTTTCCTATTTCTATTATTATTGCTTTTCTTTCTGCTTTGCGTGTTTTGCGTCTATTATAATTGTCCTTCCTTCTTTGCTACCTTAGTGCCACATAGCCTCTCTAGGCTTGGTGCTAGCTTTTCTCATTTTTCAATCGTTTGGCAAGAGCTTTGTCATAGCACTTGACGTCTCAAACGCTTTCGATCGAGTCAGACATAAATCGTTAAATTCCCAACTGCCTTCTTACGATTTCTATCCTTCAATCTGTGTCTTCATCCTCACCATTTATTTTGGACGTTCTGTAGCTGCTGTTGTAGACGGTCACTGTTCTTCTCCTAGAGCGATGAACAGTGGTGTTAGCCAGGGCTCCGTGCTGTCACCTCCTCTCTTTCCTCTATTTATTAATGACCTGAGTTGCACATTTATCCCTATCCATTCATACACTACCTTAATGACTCCACTCTTCACCTTTCCATCAGCTTTACACAGCGTCCATCTCAGCAGTTACTTCAATGAACAAGGGATGAGCCTATGGCACACCTAAAATCTGACTTGGCTCTTATCTCTGATTGGGGTAGATTAATTTTCTTGTTCTTAATGAATCAGAAACTCAGTTCTTACATCTTTCATTCCATCAATATCTTCCGCAGGAGTATCCTCTCAATTTTAACAACGTCCATCTCAATCCTGCATCATCTCTGAATATACCTGAGGTTTCATTCTCTCAGGATTTATCTTGGAAGGATCACATTACCTCTCTTGTTTAATTTGCATCCAAGAGATTATGTGTGCTAAGTCGACTCCATGCCTTCATTATTCCTGCATAGTTATTGACTATATACAGGGTTCTTATTTGCCCCTGTGTAGAGTACAACTTTCATGTGTGGGAAGGCACCTCACATACAGCCCTCTTCAACAAGGTTGTGTCAAAGGCTTCTCGTTTCATTAAGTCTCCTCCTCTTGCTGGCTCCCTTCAACCTCTGTCGCTTCGCCACACTGTTGCATCTTAATCTCTTTTCCACCGCCACTTCAATGGTCATGGCTCCTGTGAACTGTCTGCATGTATCCCTCCGCCATTATGCTGTGCGTGTTGCGCCCGTCTACCAACAAACCGTTACTTTCAGTCCTTCACGTATGCAACAGGTCAAATTTGGAAGTGTCTACCTGCAGTCTTTCAGACGCAATGTGTTCTGGCATCTCAAAATGAGTGGATCTTGAATTTGGCTCTCTGTTACCTTGTTTTTTTTTTTTTTTTTTCTTGGGGGGATCAATCTTGCAGGCTTCTAGCCTTTGGTTCGTTCTTCCTCGTATTTAAAAAATCGCAGCCCTGGCAAATCTTGCTCTTTACAAACCTAGGTAAGAAAAGCACTCTTCAGTATTCAGGAAACTCTGTCCTGGGGTATGTGCGAATGTTGGCTGCAGAAACTACTGCAGTGAAGTGATAGAGGACTGGTTCCATAACCAGGAGGCAACTGGTGGACCAGTAGTTGAAGTGAAAATTGAAGAAACTAATCTGGTAATAAATTAAAACAGAGGACGGATGATAATGCAGATTTGGTTGTTTGGAAACACGGTGCAGAGTAACAGTTAATCATGTCATATCTTATTAAGATGTGAAAAAATAAATAAAGAAACAATATGGAATAATGCAAACACGAGATAATCGTCTGGCGCGAGGCTAGGTTTCGTCACGTTAAGCATTATTTTGCATAGTATCTCCTTTAAGATACTGTATTTTAACCTTATTAATCTGCTATATATTTCTAGATTTTCTTGCTGTCCCAAGTCGGTTTCATTCAAGTTTGACCTACTGTATCGTTGTCTAAAACAATAGATCAACTGCTTCGTGGATCCCTCCACCAAATTTGGGTAAAACCTGATAAAACCAGAGTTATTATCTACACACACACACACACACACACACACACACACACACACACACACACACACACACACACACACACACACACACACACACACACACACACACACACACACACACACACACACACACACACATAAATATATATATATATATATATATATATATATATATATATATATATATATATATATATATATATATATATATATATTTGTTTTCGATTTGACAGCGAAGACAAATTAACTAATTAATTAAAAAAAAGTAAGTCAGCTTTGCTGACATATGGCCATACTGACATTTTTGCATGGGAGTTCATAGCATTTTCATGTGCTTTTGTCTGTTTGTATAAATACTAGGAATATGAACACACATGATGCTCTGGTTTGTCATTATTGGTGTCAGTACAGTAAAAATTGGTTATAAAATTACCTCACATCTTTGCCACATACTTAACCTACTGGACTTCGCCACCAGAGGGCCGGACATAAATAAATCATTGCTGTGTGCGGCTCATATTCCTGTTTTTTTCCGCTGGTCCTTGCCTTCCAACAACCTACTGTCGTTTCAGGGAGCAAAATAAAGGTCTAGTGCTTACTTCACTGCTGGTTCTGTTTTTCTGGTGTTTGGACTTAGCCTGTAGTTTGGGGGGAAATTTCAGTACGGCAGACGGGGCCCCCCTGGTCACGTTTTCTCGTTTCTGCGCATGCACAGTACGACCTGTGTGACGTCACGGACTTGTCACTCCACTTCCCCTGCTACCATTGATCTGTTCTGTTATGCTGGTTAAGCTGATGCCCAGCTCACCCTGCTACCTGCCTAGGTGTGCAGCATGGAGTACTTGGGCGCCACCACCCTTGAGGACCTTGAAGCTGACCTGGTGCTGAGTGACGAAGATGAGATGACTCAGAGTGACTGGCCACAGCTACCACAAAGTAGTAGCAATGTCTCACTAGCTGGGGAAGTAGCTACGGAACCAGCACTTTCTGTACCTGCCGCATCTCACCTCGTTGGCTAGGCATCTTCCTCTGCCAAGTGCCCCGTGCATAACACCTCGGACAGCAACAGTGAGCCTTCATCCCCTGCTGCCAAATCTTCCAAGCGGCAGGAGACTTCTGGTCCTCTGCAGAGGGCAACCGCCCTTGGATCCAACACTCCTCGCCTCCCACAGCTTGTTCAATCCCCCCCCCCCAGTTTTGCTGTTGCTTCCTGCCTCTATGCCTCTGGCATTCACACCCAGGGCTGACTACATCAAGCTTTTATTAAAAAACAGCCCAATTGTGAAACATTATACTTCGATGGTTGTCTGAGGTCAACCATGCTTTTCACCATGACTGCACCCAAGCGGAGGTCAAGATGTCTGCAATCACTTCCCGTTTTGTCTACATCTCCAGACGTCGCAGGGACATCGCAGATAACGTAAATAAAGGAGAGTTCCTATTCCTTTCTTTGGAAATTCAAGACTCACCTGAGAGGCCTCGCAAGTTTCCTACTTAACTCCTTACATGTTATCCTGTCTGCACTGATCCGAACTTGGCCAAGGAGCTGCCAGGTATCTACTCAGCCTGATGTTTCCACCAGAATGGCACTATCAACCAGCTGGTAGTCACATGGAGCCTTCCTCACCCACCACCACCAATTGTCACCTTCAGCTTCCTTCCCTGCCTTCCATCTTGTGAGTTTTGCAACGGGCAACCGTGGTGCTTTCGATGCTGGGGCATTGGTCACATCTCCCGGTATTGCTCTGCGCCAGAATGGTGTGCATGGTGCTCTGGCCAACACGACTCTCGGACATGTCCTCACTGATCCCGTCCATCTTCTTCTGATACAGCCTTAATGCAACCCAACCTGCCACCTCCAGATACCTTGCACAAGAAATGTCCCCGATGACATGAAGAAGGGGTTAACGTTTGGTATGGCTGCACTAGACACCGGGCTAACCCTGCCCCCGTTGCCAAGGGTGGGGCTTCACTAGCGTCACCACTACAAACACTCCACTCTGCCGCTGCCCCTGCCTCCACTGTCGGTTTGGACTCAGCTGCAGTCACTGAACTTTGCAATGCTGTTCCCACTCTCAGGACTCGAATTAGTACACTTACGGCACGTTTTGATGCAATAGAAGCCCGCATTGATGGCTTGGTTAGCAAGCAAGCCACACTTGAGACAACATTAAATTCACTGGTTGAATCACAACAAGTCATCATTACGACTGTCACCACCCTTACGGAGAAGCTGGACTCCATTGTCATTCCCATTGGACGATTGAATGCTCCCCCCAGGGAGTCTTCCCCTCGTGGCACGCCATGTAGCACTTCACATGTCACCACCACATCCTCGTCTGGCCCCCGCAAACGTCATGACAAAGTTCGGTAACATGGCACAACTGCATTTCATCTCTTGGAATGACTGTGGTGTTATTAACCGGTCTAAACTTAGCGCACTCAAAGGATATGTATACAGTCGCCACCCGGATATCATTTTCATTCGGGAATGCTTTGTTGATCATTCGCAACTCGGGGTAGAGGCACCCACTCTCAGTGGTTATGTTTCTTACGTCCATCGAGTTAAGAATGGATTTGTCACGTATGTCCACTCCTCCATCCAGGATCGTTTCCTCCAAAGCTCTGTAGAAGACGAGATAACCTTCCAGCTTCTTGAGGTCACCACTGGAAGTGACACAATTCGGTTATGCAACGTGTACTCTACGCCAGGCAAATTGAATACAGCTGCTCTCCCCGCTCCCACCATACGTGGCATGATATACATGGGGGATTATAATGCCTGACACCCTGCTTTGGGGGACCTTTCTGCCACTGTTAACGATAATAGAACTAAACTTCTTTAGTATATTCGTTGTAATCAGCTCACCCGCTGGGACACTGGAGGGGCCACACACTCTCAAGGAGGCACACTAGATCACGTCCTTACATCTGGCCTCGTGGCATCCCCAGTCAGGTGTTCATCTATCCCTGCGCTCTTCTCTGATCACATTGCTCTCAGCCTTCATTATTTCCTCCCTGCTACACCGTCTCTTGTGCACAGACGCACTCGCATTGCAATCCCACCCATGTACTGTCCTACATACATCTCCTATATGACCGTCCTTCTTCCCACATTCAACTTCATTGTCCTGAAAAGTTGTATTCATCACTTGTCAGCTCCACGCATGACTTCTACACCCATTATGTCAGCATGCCACACATTATGCGCCATCATGATGCCCACACCTGGACACTAGATAATTGCATTGCTCAGGCAGAGAGGAAGGGGATGGAAGACGGTTTTGCCTTTCAAAGACGACCTTCTCCTGAGTCTCCATCGATATCAATTGTTGAGGGATGATCTAATTGCTCTCCAGCACTGCGTTTATACCGATTTGTGGCATTAACATACCGATAGCATCAACCATCAAATGACTGCTGGTTCCATGTTGCACCTTATCAACAAGGTTAAGAAAAAGACCCCTAGTGTCCTCCACCACAGTCCAGCACAGTATGCACAGGATCTTGTAGATGCCTGGTCTGCACAGTCATGGACTTGCGCCCTTCCCGCACACATACAGGATGTGCTCTCCACCCAGACAAACTTTTGTGCACTCTGTCTCACCACCGCTTTACTGAGGACAGATGATGAGGATGGTGTGGCTAGAACTGACGATGAATTGCGATGGGCCCTCACCAGTGGTAGGGTAATGGCTCCAGGTGATGATGGCATCACTTTTTCTCTCCTCCATGTCCTCCTGAAAGTTCCTGGTAATCTCCTTCTCCAGCTATTCAACCTTTGCATCCCTGGGATATGTGCCACAGGCCTGGACCCGCAGTACAATCGTGCTTATTCCTACACCTGGAGCTGATAAATTCCGATCTGTTTCCCTCATCTCCTGCTTCAGTAAAGTACTAGAATGCATCCTCCTCATAAGACTCTTGTTTAGGCTGCAGGACAAGCTCTCACCCGGACTGTACAGCTTTTTACCACAGCGAGGGACACATCACTGCCTCATGGAGCTTTACACCCTCCTATCCCCCACCAGTGCAATGGCCTTCATTGATTTAAAGAGTGCATTTGATGTCGCCAACATAGACATCATCCTCGACCAGCTAGTGGATTTTGGAGTTAAGGGAAACATGCTGTGATGGATACGTGGTTGCCTGACTAATAGGTCCTCTAGTGTACTTTTTAAGGGTGCATACAGCACTGCTAAGGATTTCGAGCTTGGTACTCCACAAGGTTGTATCCTTAGTCCTTTTTTGTTTAATATCTTCATACATCGTCTACTCAACCTCCTTCCTGACATCCCTGAAACCACGATTACGTGCTATGCTGATGACATCTGCATTCACTTAAATTCCCCAGCAGATCTCCAATGTTTCCTTCACTTGTTTCACGAGTCAGCTGCCAAATGCGAACTCATTATCTCTCCAGAAAATTGTAGAATCTTCACTTCCCGTCCAGCAAGAACACTGCCTGTATTCTTTGTCGGGGATTGTGTTATTCCTCTGTGCATGCAGTACCTTTATCTGAGGTACCTGTATGGATTTCTCCCTCCATTCCTGCAAGACAACGCACGCATCTGATTGTTCAGGATCTTCTGACCCGGCTACATAGAGTTCACTCGATCAGGAGTTGAATATCCCCTGCTTTTTGTCAACTTTCCAGAACAGCCTTACAATCTCTTAAGTTCCAAAACACAGTAATGAGACTCATCCTGGGCTGCCCTGTCTCAACCATAGTTGTCAACATGCAACTTGAACTCAACCTTCCACCACTTGTTGAGAGAATATACTCCGTGGTTACATACTTCAGCGTAAAGTGCCTGCATTATCCTCACTTTTCTCCCCACAACTCTCACATCATTCGGACTTCCCTTGATCCCATTGCACCAAGGCCTCTGCTTCGCAGTGGTGGCCGAACGCTAGTTAATACTGTTTGTTCAAACGTCCGATGGCTAAACATCAACACACCGGTGTTTGCTGAGGAGGTGGACTATGGCATTCAACCTTGGCAGACCCTTGTGCCTGATATCTCATACACTTCGGCCTCCAAGACTAACCTGCCTCAGCTTCAGAAACAGCTAGCTTTGGAAACCATCACCAGGCTGTCATCTTCCCTCCCTTCGGCCCACCATATCTACACCAATGGCTCCCTGCACAAGGATGGCAGTGCTGGCTGTGATGTATTTTCCCAAAGTCTGGACCCACCTCAATGGGGCTGGTTGGGCTGTCGACTGCCGACATCATCGAGCTCTACGTATTGCGAACTACATGGACTACTGGATACAGTTACTTTTTTAATACTGACGAACAACAGCAGCTTGGTCATCTGTGATGCACAGCCCGCCCTCCATGCCCTCTCCTCTCCCAGGCCTGCATATCAACACCTGGTTATGCAGATACTCCGTCAATTGGCCACTGCCTGCGATCGTTTGCTGGTGGTGCACTTTCTGTGCTTTCCCTCTCATATTGGTCTCACAGCCAACAACACTGCTGACCTCCTTGCAAGGAGTGCAAGTGGACTGGATCTGCCCACTGTGTATATTACTAATGCCTCCCCCATTTGCTACAAGCAGATAATACGCAGAGCAGCCTACTCCCCTATTCTCCACCGTAGAAATGCTGAGAGGGCTTACAGTGTGTCTATCCAACATTATGACCACTTTCTCTCTCGTCCCCATAGATATCATCACAGTGGTCTTATGGTTCATTGACATAACGTGGTGTGTGCCCACCTCAAACTGGGCTACCGATCTGTGTGGCAGATGGCTGGGGCGGGCAACACACCTCATTTCTCCTCCTGTTAGTTGTATGACGCACCCAATGCCAACACCCTTGACCATTATTGCTTGAAATGTCCTCTTGTCTCTGATTTAATACCACACGGACTCACATTAGTGGATGCTTGGAAACATTTGTTGGAAGATGTTAACCTAGATGTTATTCTCATGTGTCATCCACACTTTGGTAGGTGTTAATTTGTTATAGCTAGACAGCATGTCCTGCATGGCACAAGTTCCCCTGCACTCACCTCACATATGGCTGCATGGCACTGTAATAGGTTTGTCACCTTTGTGCGTAATAAAATAATCAAATCTATCAATATCTGACCTACAAATAACCTTACCTCGCGTTACTCCGATGTGAAGCGGTGCACTCAAGGTGGCATGGCCGTTGGCAAATTAACTTTACAACAACCTATGTTAGATGTCTGATGACTTGTCTTTCCCGTCCAGTTTTTCTTTTCTTTTTTGTTCCAGTTTTCATTTTCAATTTCATTTACTTTCATTGACACTGTTCACTCACCTTTCCTAGTGGCACAAGACTAGGTAGGAGGTATTTTGCAGCAATCAGCCCTTAAGAATCTATCCCATAAACAAAGCTCATTATGTTTATCTATGCAGTTGTACATCATGTACTTTTGTCCACTTCAGTGTTAAATTCTTGGACTTTTGTTTCAATATTTTGCTGGCACTATTCAGGTGACCTTTCCCTGCCTCTTGACGCTCGTTCCCTTTAATAGCAGTCCTCGAGAAGCAAGAGCAGAGTAGGGTTGCCACTGTATGTGCGTGTGTGTGTGCAAGCGCGTGGCAGTGGCTGGACAAAATAATTCAAAAGTTTTTTATCCAGTTTTATTCAAGGTCAATGGAGGGATCGTGGATCAGCTATTAAGGATACCTATTGCAATTGCGAGGTCAGAGGTCAGGGTCACATTGCTAGGTCAAAATTTGACCTATCAAAGTAAACAAAGTTGTATCAGACATTAACCAAATTTGATGCTGAGGTAGTCGGTGAGGCAGAATTTGAGTCAATTTTCAGAACATTGCCTGGGATGAAGGGTCAAAAGGTAAAGTAAAATTTCTACCCATCTGTGCGTGGCTGTATGAACAAAAAAGTTTTAATTTGATCTGGGTGCAACTTGGAAGGATTGAGGATCTGCCAATGAGTTGACTAAATTTTTTAGAGTAAGTCAAAGGTCAAGGGACCATGACTAAATTAACTTATATTTTACGAATTAGACCAAAACTTTGTGGAAGAAGTCATGGTATTGTGATGATAAATGAATTAGACTAAAGGTCACAAGGAATGGCCAAAGGTCAAGGCAATATGTAGGGAACCTTTAAGCAGATTCAATCCAGTTTAGACCAAACTTTCTTCAGGCTTCAGGGTAATGAAGGGAACTGTTATCAGAACATTCTGTCAATGGTCAAGGTAGCAGGACAAATTCAAATGCTCGAGCCTATACTCTTAACCATTTTCGTTTAATATGAATCAGACTTGTTTGAAGGACTGATATTCTGGCAAGTATGAACATTTAAATCTGAGAATAGGATGAAAATTAAAGTCTTAGGATGGGGTCAAGTGAAACGGTTGTAATTCACATGTGGGCATAGTTGGTGAAAGTGATAATGGGCAAGCAAAAGTGGAGTAATTCGATTTAGAAAGTAATCGTTATAAGTCAAAGGTCAAAGTTAAATAAGTGGTCCTTGACGGATTAAGGGTCATAGGAATTGCAGTCTATTATTTTATATATATATATTTTTTAAAACCCGACATATGAAAAAATTCACTAACTTTTATGACAACAAAGAGCACTTAGAGAAAGCAACACCCGTGCCTACCAACTGACCTGAAAGACCGAACATTTGACAATAACTTTGATCTCAGCCTTTGCCTGGTTGCCCCCCAAATCTAATTCCTTCACTCCTTCCTGACCCATAACCTTCCAATCTTACCACAAGTAAGATCAAAACTGTGCGAGTTAAATGTGTCTTTTGACATTAAATGCAGACCATTCCGTGTTACACTAAACTTTGGCTAAATCTTCTCAGAACAGAATCCAAGTGTCCTCAAAATAGAATCTCATTATCCTCGCCATCCATGAACTCTTCTACAAAATAGTGTTAATCCGATAAAAGCTGTTTAGGCTATCCTTGCCATGTACCCCTGACTTATAACCTTTTGTTCTCACAAACATTGTCGGATCCATGGCTCAACTTCAAGCCTTTTAAGTTTGATCCAAATAAGATAAAAAACATGTTTACTTGTTTTGTTCAAATACAGACACATAAGTTAAAGTTTTAACCTTTTCCCATGTTCTTGGAAGTCATTTTCAAAACCGATAACATTCGCTTTAGCAGTACCTTCAACTCTTCCAACTTTGCAGTAAATCGGAAAAAAACTTTTCAAGCTGACCTTGTTAAGTCAATACTTGACCTTGCACTGCGACCTTGACCTCTGACCTATGTTCTCGAAAACAACCACAAAATTTGGTTAAAGTTGGATAAAACTTATTTTCTACACACACACACACACACACACACACACACACACACACACACACACACACAAATTCCAGCAGAACATAAAAATCGCACTTACTTCGCTAATGCGGGTGCTACAAACCCTGTGTAAACTTTTGTTATACTGTATACCATCAATCCCATCCTCTCCAGAGTTACACCTAACTGTTGGTAACAATCACAAAGTTCTTGTTGTATATATATTTTCATGTTCCTGAAGAGTCACAAACAGAATCCCTTCATAACAAGAATGGTTATAAAAAGGTTCAGTACAGTTGTCAAACAGGGATCAACAGAACACATTCCTCAGTTGTATCATGACGAAAACTTTTTTTTTTATTTTTTTATTCTGCATTATTATACAGGCCAAAATATTTCCCGTATGGCTAAAAATCTGGAGTTTACAAACTTTACACCTGACTGCCACAATACTGTTGGTCCATGTTGTTGTCGCAATAAGATCGTTTAAGGCCTCCAGTCTTCTCAGGTCCCCTTATTAGCATCAGCACACAGTACTGCTCTGCTGTTGTCACAGTTTGTACGTGAGCCCAGCCTCTCCTTTCTCCTCTTACTTAAATGTGAGGAATAAACACCTGCAGTTACCACTGGCTGACATTTCACAAGTTTTTCTAATAGCTCGTGGCACGTATTCGAAAACTTTGTTTCTCCTGACACTTCCCCTGTTGTTGGCAATTTCAGCGACTCTGACATTTATCAGGCAAAAACATTCCACCACGCACACACGTCTATACACTGGTCTGCAGCATACCCAAGGCTGCTTCTAGTTCCCTGTTGACAATCAGTCATTTCGCAAGAAATATCAGAGCTACAGTCCGTGGGAAGGAACATGGGTATAGTGTGCATGCACTGACTACTCCAGCCATTTAATGGGTTCGTTGGATTTTGGTTTTGAGATAATGGAAACCCAATATGACATTTACGCAATTATGCACTTTCAGCAACCGCTGTTTTATCTTTATGTATTCACTCATAGATCTTCCAGTCTTCATTAAGCACGCTGTACGTCTTAACAAAAGTTGCCTTTATATATATATATATATATATATATATATATATATATATATATATATATATATATATATATATATATATATATATATATTTGAACGTGGAGGATGGAAGTAATGCGAGTATAAGTGGCTGGGGAATGGCTGGGAGAAGGAGGGAGGTGAGAGGACAGGAAGAAATCAGTAGGATAGAAGTTGTGGAAGCAATGAAGAAGGTTAAATCAGGGAAAGCCCCAGGAATTGATTGAGTGTGTGGTGAAATGCTGAAGCATGGGGGAGAGATAGTAGTAGAATGGATGTGGAAGATGTGCAGATTGGCCTGGGAGGAAGGTAGAGTCCCGGAGGATTGGAAGTCAGGTATAATTATTCCCTCGTACAAAGGAAAAGGGGAAAAAGAAGTGTGTGGTAATCATAGGGGCATTTGTCTTCTTAGTATAATAGGAAAAGTGTATGGTAGGATACTTATTGACAGAGTTAGAGAAAGAACAGAGAAATTAGTTGGAGAAGAACAGGGAGGTTTTAGGAAGGGAAGAGGTTGTGTAGATCAGATATTCATTCTCAGATCTTTAGTGGAAAAGTTTCTAGAGAAGGGAAAGAAGTTGTATGCGGCTTTCATGGATTTGGAGAAAGCATATGACAGGGTGGATAGACTAGGATTGTGGAAAGTGTTAAGAATATATGGAGTAGATGGGAAGTTGTTGAATGCTGTGAAGAGTATGTACGATGGTGCGAAGGCTGCAGTGCGTGTGGATGGTGAACTAAGTGAATTTTTCTCTTTGAAAGTTGGGTTGAAACAGGGATGTGTCATGTCTCCATGGTTGTTCAATCTGTACATGGATGGGGTAATAAAAGAGGTACAAGGTAGGGTAGTGGATGTTGGAGTGGCCCTTGTGAGAGAGGATAGTGTTTGGAAACTCCCTGTACTGTTGTTTGCAGATGATACTGTGTTGTTGAGTGAAGACGAAGGGGAGCTACAAGGCTTGGTGGATGAGTTTGAGAGAGTGTGTAAGAAACGGACTCTAAAGGTGAATGTAGGGAAGAGTAAAGTGATGGTCTTTGAGAGAGGTGAAGTCAGTGAATGTACAGCGAGGTTGGATGGTGAGGAATTGGAAAATGTGAGTAGGTTTGAGTACTTGGGTAGTGTGATGAGTAAAGATGGAGGTTTGGAGGGTGAAGTGCTTGAAAGGGTACAGCTGGGAAGAAAGGTTGCTGGTTCTTTGAAAGCAGTGATAAGAAACAGGGAAGTGAGCATGAAAGTGAAGAAGTTACTACATGACAGTATTGTGATACCAACTCTAACGTACGGAAGTGAAGCTTGGACGTTGTTGGAAGGACACAAGTCAAGAGTGAGAGCCGTGGAAATGAGTTATTTAAGAGGAGCCTGTGGAGTCACATGGAGAGACAGGCTGACGAATGAGGATATAAAGGAGCGTTGTGGTCTTGATGTGGATGTGATAGGAAGCGTTATGAGGAACATACTGAGGTGGTTTGGCCATGTGCAGAGGATGGAGGGTGAAAGACTGACGAAGAGAGTGTATGTGAGTGAGGTGGAGGGGGAAAGAGGGAGGGGGAGGCCGAGGATGAGATGGAGAGATGGGGTGGAGAGGTATATGAGAGAGGGGGGTGTGAGTTGGGAGCAGGGGAGTGAAATGGCGGGGGACTGGGCGACTTGGAGGCGATTTGTTTGTGGCCACCCCAAACGGGATTGAGGCGTCTGGCAATATATATATATATATATATATATATATATATATATATATATATATATATATATATATATATATATATATATACATATATATATATACATATATATATATATATATATATATATATATATATATATATATATATATATAGATATATATATATATATATATATATATATATATATATACGATTTTTAGGATCTATCGATATCCACCAACTGTACCCTAATCACTTTGTTTTGCTTAGCATGCTCCAAGTCTTATCCAGTTCTCCTCCAGCTTCCTCACCTCGTCCTGATCCTGATGTTGCTTTTCGTTCCCGTACATTCCATTTTCCACCTCGATATTCCCAGATAATGCTGTACCCCGTTTCTCTCGAAATTCTTATTTTGATAACTCATTAAGTGGATTGACGTTTTGGTCAGACTCCAGGACAAAATTTGTTTTACTTTGTTCCTGTTTTCCCACCAGTACCCTGGGATCTGATTACGATATAGACTGTTCTTGCTGTATTCCAGGAAAAGATTGATAAAAAAATGTCTTTATGTCATTTAAATAGTCGATAAGCATGAATTCTCAGTCATTTTTCTGGAGTGCTTGGGTATTCTTATCCCCCTCAGATCGAGAAAGCCCTTATTATTATAAAAGATACTGTATATCCCGACAGTTGTTTTCACTTCAGACCATAGTAATCGAGCTGGATTATCTGGGTAGGCTACTGCCTTATTAATCTTCACCATTTGTGCACACTGCTTCTCAGTATATGCTGCATGTACAGTATGTCGTGTCGTGAAATTTGGCGAAAATATCTGCTGAAAGACTCTAGTTCTGGAGCGGTCTGCTTTGCGTCGAACTGTTGGTTGGTAGCACTGACTTGAGTTGCCATGTGCTCCAGGTGACCGGCCTGTGGATGCCAGCATTTTTTTTTTTTTTTTGTAACTTAACGAAACTAATGTACATAATTATTAAATCTTTCTGACTGCTGTTTTTATTTAGTATTTAAGAAGCGTTTCTCATCTTATGTTTTTTATAACCACATTCACAACGTTACAATTCAAGAAGCTAATTAGGTGTTTGGAAGTCAGTTCTCCATCTTTATTAACCGTAAATTAGCTAATTAAGTTGATAATGACCTGCGACATTATTTAACAGTGCTCTAAAACAAAATTCACTATATTATTCAACACATGAGAGCAGAGTTATTCTATTATGATAAATGATTTTTTTCTTCTAGAGTGGCTGGGAAACTGAATCCCACAGATGAGTTCGAACACACAAACCATATGAGCGAAGTCTACACACAAAGGTTCGTGTGCTTCATTCTACAGTAGGTGCACTTCGTTTCTTACAGCGTAAGCACTGCTTGCGGGTGCTGCTTCCATCGTTGTGATTATTTCCTGGTCCCATAGTGGTGTGGTAAGACAAGGGCGACCTGAACGATGACGGTTCTCCGTTGTGCCTTCCTCCTGAAATCCTAATCCAACTTTCTATGGTTATGCTAATACCAAATGTTTGAGCTTTCTGTTCAGGATTCGTTACCCGTTAATAAAGGAAGATCATGCCACCTCTCATATTCATGTTAGTTGGATGCATGTTGTTTGACCTGTCCATACAATGGTGTAGTATGTCTGCTTGACGTTTTGTGGTAAGATGTAAGATGAAGTATCAAGTGATCATCGCCTAACCGTTGGCATTTCGTCTCTCATACGAAGTTCGAAATCAGCAATTCTTAAGAATCGATGTTAAGGCTTCGGAGTTTTATGGGTTCATTCATACCGTCATCCCATCAGCAGCAGATATGAAACTTGAGGAAGTCGGGCTAGCCAACCACGAACATATAACTCTGGTACAGCTTTCATAATGTTTCAAGTGTTGCACTTAATCTTCAGACAAAACCGCGACACGACTTCTGTCTTTGACTGTACGTACAATCGAGCAAGTAGAAAGTGCGAAAAAATAATGGGGTATATGGAGACATTTGGCAGTTTCCTGTAGTAAGCCCACATATGTTTAGGAATGAATCACTCAGAATCTAGAGCCTCTGTCAGGTAGAACGTGATTGGCTCGACTTTTGAGTGGTGGTGAAGCAGATAATTTATTCTCATCACATTATACGTAAATGAATGTTAATAACAAACAAGTAGCAAACAATTTGTAGAGAATGCTACAGTATTTAATGAACGAACGTGGTGTATAATAATGAGCGTTAGCAATCTGTAAAACCTAACTGGCAACATAGCACAGAGGAGCAGCACGTCAACTGGTAGTTTCGTTTATTCATGATCGTTGAAGCTGCTGAAAGGAAGTCTAGTGAATGAGACTAATTGGTGTTGACCTATATCGAAGAGAACCGGCAATGCTTTGTTTAACGAATCTAATATTGCTATTATATTTCATCAGTTTCTTGAATTAGTGCACTCTACTGGGGTAGCCGGTGGCAGAAACGGTAAAGAGGCGGCCTGCAGTCCTAATGGGCCCAGGTTCGAATCCCGGCTGGGGCAGGGAACTGTTTAAGGATATGAATTTCATAAAGTACAAACTTTTCTGATCTACCAGGTGACCCCCCGACATATCATAAAAGTACCCTCTCTAATACCAGTGCATCAGTTCTGTAAGAGACAGCCCTAGCATGTATTCAAGATGGATGGTGGATGTTAGAGCCGAATTGGTGACATGTTTAGATGTAGGACTACTGGACCCCAAGGACAACTACTGGGACTTGGGGATAGGCCCTGAAGCCTATGCCCAGAGTACGTCACGTTAAAAAAAGAAAATGACTTAAAATGTCTATCTATTGCCAGATGCCCTAATCCCATACGGTGTGGCCACAAACAAATCGCCCCCACGTCACTCTGTCCTCCGCTATTTCACTGCCCTGCTCCCAATTCACACACCTCTCCACTCCATACCTCCATCTCATCCTTGGCCTTCGCCTCCCCCATTCTCCCTCCACCTCACTCATGTACATTCTCCTCGTCAGTCTCTCTCTCTCCATCCTCTCCACATGGTCAAACCACATCAGTGTGTTTCTCTTAACACTTTCTCTCACATCCACATCCACGCCACAACGCTCCTTCACATCCTTATTTGTCAATCTGTCTCTCCATGTGACTCCACAGGCTTCTCTCAAATAGCTCATTTCCACTGCTCTCACTCTTGACTTGTGTCCCTCCAACAACGTCCAAGCTTCACTTCCATATGTTAGAGGTGGTATCATAATACTGTCAGGTTCTCAGGACTTCATATTATATACTAATACAAATCATAATAGATTGGAACACAAATGTGTAATCTTAAAGGTAGTCAAGCTGGGTGGGAAAGGAAATATGTCAGCAAGAGTTAACCAAAGGAATGCCAGAGGGCACCGGAAGTACTACATACACACAGACACACACACACAAGCTTCTAGAACCCATACCTATGGGTTATATACGTGACACAAGCCCTCCTAGAGAAGTCAGGAAGGATTAGAGAGTGAGAAGGGGGCTAGCGATAATAGCGAAAGGTGGTAAAGAGAAGAGGGGTCCAACAAGAACTTAGCTAGTAAATAATACGTTCCTATGTAATACACACAGTTTCAACTTAACCTTTCCCTTGAAGATAATAAACTACAATCAGGACCCTGTATCCATCTTCTTCTGTCTTCGACTACGCGATAACTAAAGTCAATCTCAAGATTCACATATAATATGGTCAACATACATGAACATCCAGTTCATGATCTATGTCAGATAATTAGTCAAGGCATACATAAACATGGTTTGAAGCCTTTGTTCCGGGGTAGAGATTTCATCTTATATTATCCATATTTAGATGTGGGAGGATGTGAACAAAGTTTTGCATGAGACTGCTGAATGTACGATTGGAAGGAGACATAGCTTCAGGAGAAAGAAATGGATATCAGAGGAAACGTGGGATATGATAAAAAAGAGAGGTGAGGCTAAATTGAGGAGTGAGATGCAATGCGTTGATGAACAAGAGATTGAATTAGCAAGAGCTGCGTACTGGAGTTTGAATTCAGAAGTAAGAAGGTTAGCTAGGAGAGATAAAAGAAGATGTGTGGATGAAAAGGTTGCAGAGACTGAAATCTTAATAAACAAAAATGATGGACAGAGTCAAAGAATAGCATATGAATCGATTAGAGAACTGAGTGGTAATGCAGGTAAACGCAAGGAAATACCAGTTAGAGACAGGGAAGGAAATTTATTGACCAAAGATGGAGATATTAAAAATAGATGGAAAGAGCATTTTGAGACAGTTCTTAATAGACCAATACCACCAGAAGAGGATATACCATCTGCTCAGGAAGATTTAAATATAGAAACAGGAGAGTTGAGGCTTGCAGAAGTGGAGGAAGCAGTAAAACAGTTAAAGAATATTAAGGCACCAGGGGAGGATGGTTTATTTCCGGAAATGTTTAAAGTGGAGGGGGATAGATTAATAATGATCTTGACCAAGCTATTCAATAATATATGGGTGACGGGGTTACTACCATCAGTTTGGAAGAATGGTGTAATTGTTAACGTTCCGAAGAAGGGAGACCTGAGTGAATGTGGTAATTGGAGGGGAATCTCTTTGTCACCGATAGCTTTGAAAGTTTTCAGTAGAGTGTTGTTAAATAGGTTGGAGCCAGTGGTTGAGGGTATTCTGAGGGATGAACAGGCTGGTTTTAGAAAGGGACGTGGTTGCAATGATCAGATCTTTATAGTTAGGCATTTGATGCAGCAAGTTAATGAAATGAGAGTACCGTTAAGTCTTTGTTTTGTTGATTTTGAAAAGGCTTTTGATAGTGTTTCGAGAGAGACTATGGGGAAGATCATGAGACATTATGGAATACCAGAGGAGTTTGTGAGGGTCATTATGAACATGCATGAGGACACATTTTTTAAAGTGATGGTTGATGGTTGTCTGAGTGATTCGTTTGAAGTCAAGTCCGGAGTAATTCAAGGTGGTGTTCTATCGCCTATACTATTTATATTGGTCATTGATTACATTATGAAACGCGTTGGAACAGAAACCGGTGCAGGTATACTTTGGGGAGAGAACAGGAAACTTTTGGATTTAGATTATGCAGATGATATAGTTTTGATTTGTGATGGGCCAGAAGAGATGCAGAGAGTGTTGGACTGTTTGGTGAGTGAAGGTCGCAAGGTGGGTTTGGTTATTAATTGCGGAAAAACTGAAATAATCAATATGAATATGGAAAATGCGCAGGAATGTGTAATTGGAGGTATGGTTGTAAAGCAAGTTGATGGGTTTAAATATTTAGGTACTTATTTAGCCAAGGATGGTTCTTTGAACTTTGAATTCGAGGAAAGGTTAAAGAAGGCTAATCAGGCAATGGGAATGCTTAAAAATATTTGGAATAATAACAATTTCTCTGTGCATACAAAAATCAAACTTTATAAGGTAATGGTTAGGAGTATCTTAATTTATGGACACGAGTCTTGGTACAGCACAATGACTATGGAAAATAAATTCTTGGTGTTTGAAAATAAAGCACTTAGAAGAATATTAGGATTTAAGTGGTGGGAAAGGATACCAAATAGTAGAATTAGAGAAATAACGGGAGTGCAGCCGATCGATGAATATGTTAGATTCTCACGATGGAAGTGGCTAGGACATGTGTATAGGAGACTGGGAATAGTACGAAGTACACCAGGGTGGGTGGCACTTGGTAGGAGAGGTAGAGGAAGGCCAAAAGAGACGTGGGTGAGGACAATGAGACGGGAAGCTGGAGATGAGTGTTGGGGAGATCTTGAGGAGTTAGCACAAGATAGGATGTGGTGGTGTGAGTTCATCGAGGCCCTATGCATCCCCGAGGGTGCCACAGGAAATGATTGATTGATTGATTGATTTAGAAGCAACACTATCACCAACATCAGTAGTAGTTCTTTTTTTTTATGTGAGGAAGAAGGAACCAAAGGCTGAGCCTGCATGAATGTTCCTTCCAAGAAAAAGGAAAAAAACAATACAAAAGAGAGCCAACTTCAAGATCCATTCATTTCGAGATGCCTGGACACACTGCGTTTGAAAGACTTGAGATCATAGGAAGTAGGAAATATAGACAGAGGGAGATAGTTCCAGAGTTGACTTGATGCATAAATGAAGGACTGGGAGTAACGGTTGACTCTTGCACTAGAGAGTTGGACAGAAAAGGGATGAGAGTTTGTTGCTAGACGGGTGCTACGCGCTCGTCATAGAGGTGGAGGGATGCAAGCAGACAGTTCAGAGGAGCAGTGACCATTGAAGTGGCGATAGAAAAGAGATAAAGAGGCAACAGTGCAGTGAAGAGACAAAGGTTGAAGGGAGCCAGTAAGAGGAGGAGAGTTGATGAGATGAATAGCCTTTGACTCCACCCTATTGAGAAGAGCTGTATGTGGCGAGCCTCCCCACACATGAGAGTTGTACTCTAAACAGGGGCGAATAAAACCTGTGTATAAAGTCAAAAACTGTGCAGGGGTAAAGAAGGCACGGAGTCGGCTTAGCACACCTAATCTCTCGGAAGCTGATTTTACAAGAGATGCAATATGATCTTTCCAAGATAAGTCCCGTGTGAATGAAACCAAAAGCTTGGTCAAGGATGATGCAGGATGGAGCTCGATATTATTAATCATTAGTGGGTACTCCTGTGGAAGATTTTGAGGAGTTGATAGGTGCATTAAAAACAACATAATTATTTTTACCCCAGTCAGAGATACGAGCCAAGTCAGACATTAGGTGTGCCATAGCCTCATCCCTTGTTTGTTGAAGTATCTCCTGAGATGGACGTGGGGGGAACGGAATGGAAAGGTGAAGGGTGGAATCATCAGAATATGAGCGGATAGCATTAGATGTACAGCTTTTTTTTTTTTTTATGCGAGGAAGAAGGAACCAAAGGCCATGAGCCCGCAGTAACAGTTCCCTCCAAGAGAAAAACAAAATACAATAGAGAGCCAAATTCAAGATCCGATCATTTTGAGATGCCTGGACACACTGAGTTTGAAAGACTGGAGATCATAGGCAGCAGGAAATACAGACAGAGGGAAACAGTTCCAGAGCTGACCTGTTGCATAAATGAAAGACTGGGAGTAACGGTTAACTCTTGCATTAGAGAGTTGGACAGAAAAAGGATGAGAGTTTGCTGCCAGACGGGTGCTACGCGCCCGTCGTAGAGGTGGAGGAATGCAAGCAGACAGTTCAGAGGAGCAGTGACCATTAAAGTAGCGATAGAAAAGAGATAAAGATGCAACAGTGCGGCGAAGAGACGGAGGTTGAAGGGAGTCAGTAAGAGGAGGAGAGTTAATGAGACGAAAAGCCTTTGACTCCACCCTATTGAGAAGAGCTGTATGTGGGGAGCCTCCCCACACATGAGAGTTGTACTCCACACAGGGGCGGATAAAACCCCTGTATAGAGTCAACAATTGCGCAGGGGTAAAGAAAGAGCGGAGTCGGCTTAGCACACCCAATCTCTTGGAAGCAGATTTTACAAGAGATGTAATATGATTTTTCCAAGATAAGTCCCGAGTAAATGAAACCCCAAGCATGTTCAAGGATGATGCAGGATTAAGCTGAATATTATTAAACATTAGTGGGTATACCTGTGGAAGATTTTGTCAGGTTGATAGGTGTAAGAACTGAGTCTTAGATGCATTAAAGACAACCATATTATTTTTACCCCAGTCAGAGATATGAGCCAAGTCAGACATTAGGTGTGCCATAGCCTCATCCCTTGTTTGTTGAAGTAACTGTTGAGATGGGCGTTGCGGGAACCGTATGGAAAGGTGAAGGGTGGAGTCATCAGCGTATGAGTGGATAGGGTTAGATGTACAGCTTAGAAGATCATTGATGAATAAAAGGAAGAAAGTTGGTGATAGGACAGAGCCCTGAGGAACACCACTGTTGATAGATCTAGGAGAAGAACGATGGCCGTCTACAACAGCGGCTATAGAACGACCAGAAAGGAAGCTAGCGATGAAGGCACAGATAGAAGGATAGAAACCGTAGGAGGGCAGTTTGGAAATTAAAGATTTATGCCAGACTCGATCGAAAGCCTTTGAGATGTCAAGTGCAATGGCAAAGCTTTCGCCAAAGTCCCGAAAGGAGGATGACCAGGAGTCTGAAAGGTAGGTGAGAAGATCGCCAGTGGAGCATCCCTGACGGAACCCATACTGACGATCAGAAAGAAGGTTGTGATAGGAAAGATGCCTTAAAATTTTTCTATTAAGAATTGACTCAAAAACTTTTGAAATACAGGACGTTAAAGCAATTGGACGATAGTTGGAGGGTTGGGAGTGGTCACCCTTCTTTGGGACTGGCTGAATGAGAGCAAACTTCCAGCAAGAAGGAAAGGTACAAGTTGACAGACAAAGACGAAAGAGTTTGCCTAGGCAGGGTGTAAGCACAGAAGCACAGTTCTTGAGAACAATAGGAGGGACCCCATCAGGCCCATATGCCTAGTTAGTACTGAGGCCAGTGATGGCAGAAAATACATCAACTGAAGAAATTTTAATGTCAGCCATGAGGAAGTCAGAGGGGGGAAGTGATGGAGGAACAGCACCGGAATCGTCTAAGATAGAATTGAAGGAGAAAGTCTGTGCGAAGAGATCTGCTTTATCAGTAGAAGAAATAGCTACAGAATCATCAGAGTAGAAAAGAGGAGGGAAGGATGATGAGGTAAAGTTGTTAGAAAGATTTTTGGCAAGATGCCAGAAGGAGCGGGAAGAATTCGAGTTGGAGAGTTGAGAGCATTTAGTATGGATGAAATTATTTTTAGTAGAGCGAAGAACAGACTTAGCACGATTCCAGGCAGAAACGTAAAGATGATGTGATTCAGGGGTGGGTTGGCTCCGGTACCTTTTGTAGGCCCTCTCCTTGTTGCAGACAGCATCAGAACAAGCGTGATTAAACCAAGGCTTTCTTGCGTTAGTCAATGGATATGAGAAAGGAATGTATGCTTCCATGCCCGAGAGAATAACCTCCGTAATGCGCAAGGCACACTCAGATGGTTCACGGTCATGGAAGCAATAATCATTCCAGGGAAAATCAAAGAAGTACTGCCTGAGGGCCTCCCAGTCTGCAGGTCCAAAATGCCACAGACGACGTTTCCCTTGAGGGTCCACAGGCCATACCGGAGTGATAGGACAGGTTAAGGTAATAAGATTGTGATCGGAGGAGCCCAACGGAGAGAAAAGATTAACAGAGTAAGCAGAAGGATTAGTTGTGAGGAAGAGGTCAAGTATGTTGGAGCTCTCTCCAAGGCGGTCAGGGATACGGGTAGGGTGCTGTACAAGCTGCTCTAGGTCATTAAGGATAGAAAAGATGTAGGCTAGTTCACCAGGTGGATCAGTGAAAGGAGAGGTGAGCCAAAGGTGGTGGTGAACATTGAAATCTCCTAAAATGGAGGTTTCAGAGAAAGGAGAAATGGATAGAATGTGTTCCATCGTAGAAGCAAGATAGTTGAAAATTTTTGATAGTCAGTAGAATTAGACGATGAGAAAACAGCGCAGATATATTTAGTCAGAGAACAACAGGAGAACCGAAGCCAGAGAGTAGAGAATTCAGAAGAAAATGAGAGGATACAGAAAAGGGTATGCTGCCAGTTGCCTCTGACAGCCGAGTCTCAGTAAGGAAGAGAAGGTGAGGTTTAGAGGAGAGGTGGTGTTCGACAGACGGAAAATTAAAGGATAGGCCACAGATGTTGCAGAAATGAAGAAGAAGTGAGTCAGACAGTGGATCCAGGCAGCTCATAGAGTCGTCACAGGGAGAGGGGCAGATGGTGGGTACGTTTATGTTCCCCCCCCGGGGCTTCCCCCCCTAAGGACTCCGAGGCATTGTTGTGGTGTGCCATTTTTCTTTTTTTCTTTTTTTTTTGAAAAGGAAGTGTAGTGTGTACTGTGCATGTAGTTTGGTGTTGATAGTTAGATAAACTTGTATTGGAGAGCATGCTGGCCTACTCTCAGTGTTACTGAAACACTGAAAAATTTCACCAAGGGGGATGGTCAAGAACAAGTCCCGAGGGCTGATGAAATGAGAGCTCCAGTTCTCCCTGTCATCAGCTTTCTGTACCATTCAGATCTGACAACCTCTTCACAGTGTATCAAATATACCCCTTCATTTCTAAGAATAAGGACACTTTGGTCATCATCAACATCATCAAAGACACCGAACTCATCATGGTCTCCAAGAGACAGAACACTGTCACTTTCGCCAGTGAATCAATGATTGAACGAAAGTACCATACATTCTTACATGCTGTTCACCTTTGTCCTGCTTACATCTTCACATTTCAGGCTACTGGAACAGTCCCTTGTGAAATGGCTATCATAAGAAATCACGACATTCATCACCATTGCAACTTCACATTTGCACCAGATAAACCTATACACCATCAGCACATTGGGCTCTCATAGTTATATTACTTCATTCATAACACATCAGTTTACATCATTTGTGCAGATATACCACCATCTCATACTTCAGCATCAGGATTATACATTGCACCAGACTACTGTGCAGTACTTACACCATCCATGTTCACTTTATCTACCACCAACCACTATACCATCCTCAATCATGCACACAAATATTTCAACCCAGTACCTAAGATGGATTTAACCCTCACCATCCCGACTGATTTTCCACCACTTACCCCTCCCAATCCCAGCCAATTTTTGGAAGAAATTTTTTTTGGCTCAAACCTCTGCTTTTGGTAAATTCATAGAGAAATCGCTCACCTGAGGTTTAAAATATTGAATACAGGAAGCAGGACCCCTTACCTTACTGTGTTTTCTATCAGGCTCACTCCAAAGAAAACAAGCTCCATGGAAGGGTAACTATTCCACACCACTCATAAACGGTATTTATTTATTTATTTGGTACGAATTTATAGGTAGTATGAGAGTATATTGGTTTTCACACAATAATATAGGCATTTTAAGCATTGTTTTACTCACCAAGCACTTCAACATACCTTACCTTTTTTGGCAGCATTACCTGATCAACATTTCTGACTGTTTCTTCCTCTAATGCTACATAAACTTTGTCCTCCACATTGCCATAGATTGGGAATCACTCTGGCCTTGAATTTCGTACTGTGGCACATGTCTATTCTGGCCAGGTCACTGGTAACAGGTAAATTGCTGAGACAATGGCATGAAAGGGGGGGGGAGGTCATGTTGGGTAAGGCATTGACCCTGCCTGGTATCTGCTAGAGGAAGGTGTCCCGTGTATACGTACCACAAATCACGCGCAAAACATGAAAATTGTGGAAATTAGGGACTTTGCAATTGCTGCACGTTTATATACATCAACAGGAGTCACAGTGACAAAACGTGTGGATGTATACATAAGTCAACGGGAGTCAGCGGGTTAAACATGAGCACAAGTATTAAGCTGACTTCACCTAAGTTTGAAACTATGCAACTAATCAATGAAACAATGAAGCCCTGGGAAGAATTGAGTCTGAGTATGTTCAACCCATATTATGTGTATAGCCCATCACCAACTGTCTTTATAATCTTCTCTATTGTATTTGCTGTAGTGCAGTCCGTAATGCACAGAATGCATGCAAGAATTGCAAACTTGGAGTCAATATTTACTGGAGGAAGAGTGAACATTCAAGTGAGACCCCATGAATGAAGTGTAAGTAATTTGAAAATAGTGTTAATTTTATTTTTTTTTAATGGGCCAACAATTGAATTAATATTATCATTATATCTATGTAAAATACAAATTTATTAATAACTCTTACTATAATCTTAACTTTGAACTATTTTTTGCATATATGTGCCTGTTATACATACACATTTTACACTATGTTAAACAATAGTCCATACTCAGTTTAACTAGAATGCATTTACTTCATTATGTATACAATATTTTTTCAATGTAATATGTCTACAATATTATTTATCAGTAAAATATGATCATGAATATTATATCTATACAATATTATAATCAGTATTATGTATTAAGAGATTAGTGTCAATTCTATATGCTGTCGTACGATCGCCTGCTGGTGTGACTGAGCGATGTCAGGACTCCATATTATAATAATACAAATCATAATAGATAGGAATACAAATGTGTAGTCTTAAAGGTAGCCAAGCTAGATGGGAAAGGAAATATGTGAGCAAGAGTTAACCAAAGGAATGCCAGAGAGCACCGGAAGCACTACATACACACAGACAGACAAGCTTCCAGAACCCATACCTATGGGTTATACACGTGACACAAGCCCTCGTAGAGAAGCCAGGAAGGATTAGAGAGTGAGAAGGGGGCTAGCGATATTAGAGAGGTGGTAAACAGAAGAGGGGTCCAACGAGAACTTAGCTAGTAAATATACACTCGTGTGTAATACACACACTGTTTCAACGTAAACTTTTCCCTGAAGATAATAAACTGCAATAAAGACCCAGTATCCATCTTTAACTTCTCCTGTCTTGGACTACACGATAACTAAAATCAATCTCAAGATTCACATATTATATGGTCAAGATTTCACAAGGTAATAACTTTTTCACTTCCATGCTCACTTCTCTGTTTCTTATCACTGCCTTCAAGGAACCAGCAACCTTTCCTCATTGTTGTACCCTTTTAAGCAATCCACCCTCCAAACTTCCATCCTTACTAATCACACTGCCCAAGTAATTAAATGTACCCACATTTTCCATTTCCTCATCATCCAACCTCACTGTACATTCACTGACTTCACCTCTCTCGAAGACCGTAACTTTACTCTTCCCTACAATCACCTTTCGATTCCGTTTCTTACACACTCTCCCAAACTTATCCACCAAGCCTTGCAGCTTCCCTTTGTTTTCACTTAATAACACAGTATCATCTGCAAACAACAGTAAAGGGAGTTTCCAAACAATGCCCTCTCTCATAAGGACCACTCCAGCATCCACTGCCCTACCTTGTATCTCTTTTATAACTCCGTTCACATACAGATTGAACAATCATAGAAACATGGCACATCCCTGTTCCAACCCAGTCATCAAATAGAAAAATCATTCAGTTCATTATCCACACGCACTCCAGCCTTAGCACCCTCATACATACTCTTCACAGCATTCAACAACTTCCCATCTACTCCATATATTCTTAATACTTTCAACAATTCTTATCTATCCACACTGTCATATGCTTTCTCCAAATCCATGAAGGCAGCATACAACTTCTTTCCCTTCTAGAAACTTTTCCACTAAAGATCTAAGAATGAATATCTGATCCAAACTAGCTGTTCCCTTCCTAAAACCTCCCTGTTCTTCTCCAACTAACTCCTCTGTTATTTCCCTAACTCTGTCAATAAGTATCCTACCGTATACTTTTCCTATTACACTAAGAAGACAAATGCCCTTATGATTACCACAAACCTCTTTTTCCCTTTCCCTTTGTACAAGAGAATAATTATACTTGTCTTCCAATGCTTTGGGACTCTACCTTCCTCCCAGGCCAATCTGCACATCTTCCACATCCATTCTACTACTATCTCTTCCACATGCTTCAGCATTTCACCACACACTCCATCAATTCCTGGGACTTTCCCCATTTTAACTTTCTTCATTGCATTCATAACTTCGATCCTACTGATTTCTTCCTGTTTTCTCACCTCCCTCCTTCTCCTAGCCATTCCCCAGCCACTGATACTCGCATTACTTCCATTCTCTATGTTCATCAGTTCATTAAAGTGTTCTCTCCATCTGGTCACTTTTTCTCCCTTCTCAACCAGTTATCTACCATTTTTATCATTCACTCCCTTACTAACTTCACTGCCACCCAGTCTGACTCTCTTTACCTCTTTCCAGAACATTTTCGTACATTCCCTCCACTTGACACTCAAAAACTTTCCAAATTCCTCATCCACTCTCTTCTTACTCTCTCTTACAACTCTTTTCACCTCTCTCTTCCTTTCTACATATGACTCTCGTCTGTCTCTCAACTTCTTCCATGCCCATATTTCTCATCCATTCTTTTTTCTTTTGTGCCACAGCCTGTCTCACCTCTTCATTCCACCATCATGTTCCTTGCACCCTCTTTCATTTTCCCTTCACCCCACACACCACCTCACATGCTGCACAGATTCCTTCTGTGAATGTCTTGCAGACATCTTCCACGTCCCCCGTCGCTGCAATTCATATTCACCCAGTCGTTCCTCCATTTCTTTCATATTCTGCCTTATTCTCATCCTCTTGTAACCTTTCCACTCTCCTTGCATCAACTCCTTCCTTCCGTCCTTCCCATCTTCTATTTCTCCATTTTACTTGGACCTTGATTCTGACCACCACCAAATGGTGGTCAGAAAGTCCATCCCCCCAACCTCTATATGCTCTTGCATCCATTACACATCTTCGCATCGTTTCATCCACACACTCATAATCAATCATTGCCTTCCTTTCACTCAGTTCACCATCCACCCTTCACATCACTCGCCATGTATACCTGTGGCTCATTTTGTGTCTGAAGAGGGTATTGGCTATCATCAACTCCCTCCTGGCACAAATGTCCATTAAAGCTCTGCCATTGTCATCTGTCTCAGCAGGCACACCCCACTTGCCAACTACTTCATTCACCTTCACATTCCCTACTTTACCATTCATATCACCAAGCAAAAACACTCTCTCATTCCTTTCAAACTTTTCCATGCACACTTCCACATTTGTCCAGAACTCTTCTCTCACACTGCTTGCACGATCGTGCATTGGTGCATACATGCACACAATTGCCCACATTTGTAGTCCAACTTTCAGTCTTCCCCACATAATCCCTGAGCCAACTGATCCATACTCTCTTATATTCTTCTTCCATCTGTTACTCATAACAATACACACTTCTTCTTTTGCCCTCTCATTCTCATCTACTCCAGCACATATATCCCGTCCGTACTCCAATTCTCTCACACTCTCACCTCTTCATTTAGTTTCTGTTAATCCACATACATCCACTTTCGCACCTTCAGGCACATGGACATTCTTTCTCTGTTTCACCTCATCATTTGCACCCCTTACATTTCACGTCGCCATCTGTATCATGTCCTTTGTTCGGTCCTTAGTCGTCATCTTTTGATCAGTCCTGGTCCGAGGCTTCTTGTTCGTATTTTTAGTTAGTTGTTATCCGGGGAGGGGCACTAACCCTCCGCCAACCAGCTTACTGTCACGTAGGGAACACGTGTCACAGGAAATCATTTGGCTTGCCACTCGATGTACAGTAGAGCTACCCTAAAAACAGGGTACCACTGCACTAAGTGGGTGGATGATGGGCGCCCCCGCCTACCACAAAATTAAATGTGCATTCAGTAAATTAACACTAAATTATTTGCTGCCTTTTTGCCTTTTATATATCTTGTCAATATAATACATTGAAATAGGAAGAGACAACACTGTGCTAGGCCTGAAAGACCTTTTACTGCAACATGGAAGGAGATACAGAGGAAGGACAGCAAGCAGGAGGGAAAAAAGAAGGAAAGGAGGGACACTTGATGAGTTGAATAAAACAGGAGTATTATTCATCTGTTCATAGTATATAGACCACAGATGTTATATTGGAGAAAACATTATTTTATAATGTTATAAGGAATGAATATTTTGTCTGAGGATATAAGTTTACTGAAAAACTATTATGATTTTGTTCTATGCCTATCGATGATGAGATATATCAGAGTTCAATCATTATCAACATTAGTGACAAACATAGGTTAGGCAAAACAAACCCTCATAACTGATAACCATGCCGTCCCTGTATTCATTTTCACCACATTAGAATACATGTCCTATTGAATGATTGCTATGAATTTCCATGGAAAAGATAACAGGAGGTAAAACCCTCGTGAGATATGTGTTGAAATCAGCGCTGTCCTCATCTTACAGCTATATGGCACACGGTAAACAACCTGGCAAACGATAATGAATGCCTGTAAGTTAGACACAAACTATGCAACATATAAAAAGCAAGCATATAATCCACATTATCGGGCAGTGCCTGGCGGGCACAAGTGATAAGCCCGTCATCGAACATTTTGTGGCAACTTTGACAGGCAAACCCGCGAACAGCCAGTGCCCTTAGGTGACTGATATCACCAGACACTTCCAGGTGGTTTGGCGCCTGGCATGGACCCACGACCCTGCCATCCTCTAAAAGTTGGCTCTTTAACCAGATTGCTTTTCTGTACATTTTCCTTTTTTTTTTTTTTTTTAAATATATATTAGGTTTGCAACAATTAATATGCCATACTGAACTACTACTTTTTCTTTTCAACTGTGTTGCGCATGGTGATACCGCACTCAAGCTCTGCCGACCACCTACTGACAACTGGCCGACTTTACTGCTTGACTGGCTACTCAGCAGTGTGGACATCATCACAGTCATGCCCAACAGACTGTGCTCAATGATGGCACATTCCGCCAGTCACTGCCTGATGGTGTGGACAGGGCATAACAACTTCAATCCGGGGATTGACTAGTGTCAAGCAATATAATTACGTCTTCAAATGAGAGAGAGAGAGAAAAAAAAAACACAGAGCTACCAGTGTTAATTGACGGTAGTCACCAATTTGTTAACCCCTTCAATTCACTGTTTTCATCGCTCTCTTTCCAACAATCTTCTCCAAACATTGTGGAGGAGGGATCGGTGTTGGTTGGGTGTTGCCAATTAAAACTGGATATTTAGTTACCTAGTCTCTATTTGATGTTACAAAACAATGTTGTATGCATCTCATGGACGTGAAAGTAATTAAATGGAGCTGCAGGGATGAATTTCAAGGTAACCGACTCATAATGTATAAATGTTAATGAATACCTGACTATATATATGCAATTCCAATGCAATGCATTTATACTGAGGTGGACCCCATAGGAGGATATTGCCTGCAGAAATGTTAGCAATAATTGAAGGGTTTTGGCACCCCTTCGGTCCCGAGTCAATCCATTTCAGTCCTTCAGCTACCCCTCCTTTCCTTCTTCCCTCGTGCTTGCTGTCTTTTCTCTATCTCTCCTTCTCCCTTGCACTATGAGGTCTTTCTGGACTAGCGCAATATTGTCTCTTCCTATTTCAATATATTTTACTGAGAAGAAATATAAAAGACAACAAGAAGCGGTGCCAAGGCACAGCAAACCCGTCCCCAGCAGTCATTCTAGTGCTGATGTAAAAACACAACAGGATATCTAGTCAAACATGTCACATATCGAATTTGGAGTTAATTGGACAAAAATTGACAATTCTTGCCCATTTGAAATTTTAGGCCCGACCCACCTGACATAGACCTTCCTAGCGCCAACTAGGGGGGGGATTACCTTCCTGATGTAATGAGGCATGTTATTGGAAACAAATTTGATAGATGTACCTTTAGGTTTTGGTTCCATGTCGATATGACGAATTTGAATGGAGTTATGGCAAAAACGTTTTTATTTTGAGGGGCCTACAGCCTGGGCCTTGGCCCTATTTGGCCCAAAATGTAATCACGTGATCAGAGGGTCCTAGCCCATCAACCCAGAAATTTTAGTCAAAACCGCGCCAATAGTTTTCGCATAAAATTGTTAACACAGAGAGACAGACAGACAGACAAACAAATAGACAAACAAACAAACACACAAACCGAGTGAAAACAATACCCGTCCCCGAGCCCCTCCGGGGATTGGACGGGTAATAAGGCTATAATTTAGTATTAATTTATGGAATACGCATTTCAAGACATCATGCGTCATAGAGCACAATAACTCTAGAAATCGATGAAATATAATAGCAATATTAGATTCGTTAAAGAAAGCATTGCCGGTTCTCTTCGTTAGAGGTCAGCATCGATTAGTCTGATTCACTAGACTTCGTTTCAGCATTCTCGACGACCATGAATAAACGAAACTACCAGCTGACGTGCTGCTCTTCTGTGCTATGTTGCCAGTTAGGTTTTACAGATTGCTAACGCTCATTACTCCATTATACTCCACGTTCATTCATTAAATACTGTAGTATTCTCTAAAAATTGCTTCCTACCACTTGTTAGTTATTAACCTTCATTTACGTATAATGTGATGAGAATAGTTGCATCACCACCACTCAAAAGTTGAGGCAATCACGTTCCACCGGACACAGGCTTTAGGTTCTGAGTGACTCAATCATAAAGACACATACCACCACAGGAAGATGCCCGACGTCTCCATATACCCCAATATTTTTTCGCACTTTCGACTTGCTCAACTGTACATTCTTACAATAGAATAATTGTCTATGAACAGTAAAGCCTAATTCCTTGTTTGTGTAAGTCTGATTTTATTGTATTATATTGTTTGACTTTTCTGTGGCATAAGGGAATTGAAATTAATATCGTGTTGCATAAATATGGTTATTTTTGAAGTCAGAAATTACAATAATGTACAGAAAAAAGATCAACAAAACAGGTGGATAGGTAAGACCTTAGTTTTCACATCAAAATAATTATTACTAGTATACAGTACGTTTCATCTTTCGATCAGAAACCGTTTATGGGAGATGTAGTCCTAAATATTACTGGAATATACATATTAATTGTTGATTTGTTGAGCCAGCTAACAATGAAAATTTCCTTTGATTTACCTAAGCTAACCAACATACGGACGTCTTTTGTATTCCATTCTTGTTATCTACAGATATTTGTATTCTGCTTTGGAAAGATTACTCAAACTGTTAGGGTTAGGTGTAGGTTTCAGTAATTGCTTCAGTACAAGAGGTTTCCCCGTAGCTGAATCGGTTTCATGTAACATGAATAAACTGAGAAAAAAATATTACAGTAGTCAAAAGGACCCCAACCCCTCGAGAACGTAATATTAGTTTTAGTCGTCGTTTGATCTATTTGATTTTAAAGGAAACGATTCATAAGCGAGATAACGTTACACCCTTTCACTAAAGAAACATAAAGAGAAATAAATAAAAACCTCGAGGTTGTAAGGATACAATATAAATAGACGTCATTGTTTTGTAAAGGTTAAAGTAACGATTTCATCTTGGAACGAGAGTAAGTGATCATTTCCACCAGCATCGTGAAGGAGGCCAAGGCACTGGTAATGAAGAGTAAGTAGAAGCCACCCTGCGTGTGGTTGAGGCTGAGGGGTATCTCTTTACTTTCCTGTAATGGAAACTAAATATTAGTGTTCGTACTAAGTAAATGAGCAACATATGGCGAAAGAATTTTGTACTCTAGGCTTATGACGAATACAAAATATACCAGTTTTACTGATAAAAGTTGCCGAACGCCTTTCTCAGAGAGAGAGAGAGAGAGAGAGAGAGAGAGAGAGAGAGAGAGAGCATGTATTACACATTCCTTGCTACGAGCTGGTGACTTTACGTCTCAGGGATGGCTTAGTCAGCTTACCAGTGAGTTATTTTCTACTTGCCATTTTCCTTTTAAAGCTACATACAGAGGACTCTCATTCTGGGTGGCGACTATCTGGTGAGTCGTAAGGAAGGCTCACTTTGGACGGAATATTTAAAAAGTGCAAAGGTGCTTAAGTTACAATATCAGAGTGGAAGTTACCTCTAGAAACTGTTCTGTGATAATGAGAATCACGTAACTTCAGTCTTGCAACAACATACTAGTAAGTCTCATAAATCTGTTGGCCAGGCTTAATCTTTTTGCGGAGATGTGTTCATGATTACCGAAGATTACCGTTCAAATCACTGAAACAATACATCAGGTAAAGAGCTGCCCAGAATATCCCAACAGTATTAACAGATTCTTCACTTGTTTACTCTAACATTCATATCATAATCTTTTTGGAGTCAATCAAAGCTTGACTTGTGTGTGTGTGTGTGTGTGTGTGTGTGTGTGTGTGTGTGTGTGTGTGTGTGTGTGTGTGTGTGTGTGTGTGTGTGTGTGTGTGTGTGTGTGTGTGTGTGTGTGTGTGTGTGTGTGTGTGTGCGTGTTCTTACCTAATTGTTCGTACATAACTGTATCTTAACACGAATGAGTCAAGCTCGTACTGTCCCGTGTATTAAATCACTTTTATCATACATATCCTTCAATTCATTATTTGTTTTGGCACTCTCTGTTTCATTCGGTAGTGCATTCCACTGATCAATTGCCCTGTTTCGGAAACTGAATTCGCTTACGTCTTTATCAACTCTCTTTTTATGCAGTTTTTTTCAGTGTCCTCGTGCTGACGCTTCCCCATACGTTATATGCTCATTTATGTCTATTTTCTCTTTCCCTGAGACACATTTATATAGCATCATCATGTCTTCTCTTTTCCTTCTTTCTTGTAGTGTTGGTAGATTCAATTTTTCTACTCTTTCTTCGTAGTTTAGATCCCTTAAGCTTGGTACCCAACTTGTAGTTGCCCTTTCAACTTTTTCAGTCTTATCTATGTGTTTCTTGAGATGAGGATTCCAGGCTACTGATGCATACCCCAGGGTTTATCTGATGAATGATGTTATTATCTTTCTCAGCATGTGTTCATTTATGTATGCGAATGCTATTCTCATATTAGTAAGCAGTGTATACATGTTCCGTACCTTCTCACTGATGTGGTCAGCCGGAGATAGTCTGTTACTGATAATCACTCCTAAGTCCTTCTCTTTTTCTAATATGTGTAGGATTTTACTTCCTAACTTATAATCCAAATATGGTCTTTTCCCACTTTTACTAGACTTAATTACATGACACTTGTCCACATTGAATTCCATTAGCTATTTATCGCTCCATTCATGAAGTTTATTAATTCTTCTTGTAGCTCTCTACAAAAGTCTGTGCTGGTAATTCTCTTTTGTATTTTTGCATCATCAGCAAACATATTTAGATAGCTGTCATTTCCAGTGTTACTATCTATGTCATTTATATACACTAAAAACAATTGGTGCCCGCTCAGAGCCCTGTGGAACTCCGCTAGTCACTTCTCTCCATGATGAGTAATTTCTCCTTAGTACTGTTCTTATTTCCCTTTGTCTGAGAAAATCTTCCATCGAACAGTACAGGTTGCCTTGGATTCATTCTTGATGGTACAGTTTCCATAGAAGTCTTTAGTGTGGTACTCTGTCAAAGGCTTTCATGAAATCTAGATAGATACTGTCTACTCATCTTTCTCTTTTCTGTAATGTTTCTGCAACTCTATCATAGTAGCTTAATAGATTAGTAACACATGATTTTCCATTTCTAAAACCAAACTGCCTTTGTGTTATCATACTGTGTTCTTTTAGATGGTTGACCGAAACTTTTCATATCAGGTTTTCTAGTATCTTTCTTACAACACTGGTTGTGATATTGTTCGGTAGTTGAGTGGAATTGGTCTATTTCCTTTCTTGAATAGGGGAACAATGTTTACTTTCTTTCAAATATCAGGTAGTTTACCTTGACCTAAGGATTCCTAGAATATCATATATTTTGGTCTACTTAACTCTTTTACACATTCATGTAGCATCCAACATGAAATTTCGACATGGCCATTTGCTTTTCCTTTCTCTAATTTACTTAACTCTTCTTGTATTTCTTTTTTTTATGTTTGTATATCTGGTAATATGTGTGGGCATGCATGTTCCATATCATCCCTCTCAAAATTACTTTCTTCTGTGTGTGTGTGTGTGTGTGTGTGTGTGTGTGTGTGTGTGTGTGTGTGTGTGTGTGTGTGTGTGTGTGTGTGTGTGTGTGTGTGTGTGTGTAAAATCTGTGTTACTAATTTTCGGAAGCATGTGAGAGTCTAAATTTTTAAATAACATGTCCATGCTTTTCGTCTTAAACCTAACATTAATTTAGTCTTTTTTTTTCTTGTAAAAATAACAAAATAAATTGCATTGTAAAGCTCATTGTATGTTGTCCAGATCGGATGCCCATATCGAATAAAAAGAGAATAAAATTTAATATGCACACAGGAAGTGAAGTGTGATTTTATTCTATTGGTAATGAGTTCCAGTTAGGCACGTGGTGTATTTACGCGAAGTGGGTTTTAAATGTAATATTATTTCAAAATACAAGTGCTTACGGAATCTGGATACTTTTGGATGACATTGCATCTGCTGAATGACTGTCGCATTTTGGCAGATGAGTACAAAATACACGTTTGTTGTGTGTGTGTGTGTGTGTGTGTGTGTGTGTGTGTGTGTGTGTGTGTGTGTGTGTGTGTGTGTGTGTGTGTGTGTGTGTGTGTGTGTGTGTGTGTGTGTGTGTGTGTGTGTAATGCATTAGGCTAAACGGATGCTGGATTAAGTTTCCTTATGATGACAGCCATACTACTGTCTGACGTTATGTTGTTGAATCGTCTTACGTGTATGATTTTGTTGGCTCTGTAAACACTAGAGAGAGCATGCATACTTTTTAAAATAACAGAAGAGAATAAGAAAAAAAAAATGGATTTAAAAAAATAATCCGTACACAAGATTACTGGAGTCCTTCATTCATAAATAATCTGTAACTAGTACTTGACCAGCTGTAGGTTGAAGTTTGGGGAGAAACAACTCAGGGGAAGCGAGTTCCAGAGGGATGTAGTTCGGGGAATAAAAGAATTCTGATAAGCAGAAGTTCTGCAATTTGGCCGTGTGACATTCCAGTCAGGAGCGCTACCAGATGCCCATGTAGCAGGAGGGAAGCATGGAGAGGTGGCACAATGAATTCAACTTCGTCTGAGCATTTGCCATAAATGTATCTGTAAAATAATGCAAGGGAGGCAACATTCCATTTCAATCGTAGGGGAGGTAGTTCATTTGTAATAGCAAGGATATTAATAATTCCAACAGTTTTGTTCTGAATTTTGCCAGGTTGTTTTAGTGCAACCTCTCCACATCCATTCCACAAGAGTGAGCAATATTTCACAGGCCTTTTATAAAATATAGCAAACTGCTCGTCAGTGAAAAAGTTTGGGCTCTGTACAGTAATCCAAGTTTCTTTGAGGCGGTTTCAGCAAGTGATCAGACATGAGAGGTCCAGCTAAAGATATTGTTAAGTGAAACACAGAAACTTTCAATACTTTTGGAGATGGGAATATTAGTAACATTGAAGATAATAAACGAATTTGGCAATATCTCTTTGTTAGTAAATTGTTTATATATGGTTTTACTAGCATTAAACTAGACAAGGTTATTTTGTCCCCATTTAGTGATCGTAGATAAGTCTTGATTTATGGAGATGGTTGCACTGAGTTGAGAGTTAGAGATAATAAACTTGGTGAATAGGTGTTTGACTGTGAATAAACCGTGAGTCATCTGCATATGAATGGATGGGATTCTGGGTGACAGAGAAGAGATCATTAATAGGAGCTAAGAATAGGGTTGGCACTAGCATACATCTATGGGTATGACTGTATTCGTTCCATTAATGATATTAATACACTGACTTAATTCATTCCATGGGATGGCTCTGCAAATGGAGTTGTTGCCTGCGGTTATTGGGTCAGCTCGGACAGACTAGGGCTGATCAACAACAACTGTGATGCTGCCGTCTGTCAGACTGTGTGCTGGTAAAAGCTAAGGGTAATTTGTATGGTTTGTTTATAGCAGAGGTACTCATACTTTGTCCTGGTCATTCCTCACATTTCTCAGTGAATCGCATTGAGTCTCCACAATAACGAAAAAGAGGTATCTCCCTTTTGGGAATTTTAAATGCCTCTATTCCAGAGTTATCTGCGTCCACTTAGCGGTTCTTCCTAACATTAATGGCAAGAAATCTAGCGGCGGTATGAGGGAGATTTTTACAAAGTTTAGGGAGTATACTTTTTATACTTTTATGTACCATGATGAATATATTTGAGGACCAATATTTTGATCTTATTAAAAAAAAAAACTCAAATGCCAGAAGCACTTGACAATATGTACAATTTATATCCGACAACACATCGAAAACGCTACTTTTTACGCAAGAGAGAAGGAATCAAAGGTTAGAAGCCAGCAAGATTGTTCTTACTAGAAAAAAAAAAAAGTGAATTTCTGAAAACCCGTTCTCACTGAGATGCTCGGTCACATTGCCTTTAAAAGAGTGGAAGTCATAGGCAGAGGGAAATACAGACAGATGAAGACAGTTCCATTGTTGGTCTGTGTCGTACATGAAGGACTGAGAATATTAGTGAACTCTTGCAGTAGAGGTGGACAGGAAATGGGTTAGTGTTTGCTGCTAGACGAATGCAGTGCGTTCGCTGTAATGGAAGGGCGATGAGGAATGTAAGCAGATAGTTCATTTGAGCAGTGACTATTTAAGTAGCGATAGAGAAGAGTTTAAGATGCAACGGTGCGGTGAAGAGACAGATGTTGAAGGGAGTCGGTAGATGGCTTAAAGGGACGAAAAGCCATTGACTCTACCCTGTTGAGAAGGGGTGTATGTTTGGAGCACCCCTCCTCCCCCCCCACACATGAGAGTTGTACTCCACACACGGGCGAATAAAACCTCTGAGTCAACAGCTTTGCGGGGGTAAAGAAGGCACGGGGTAGTCTTAGCACACCTATTCTCTTGAAAGTAGATTTTGCAAAATAGGTAATATGACTTTCCTTTGATAAATTAAGAGAGAATGAAACCTTAAGTTTCAGTCTCTCATCCCACGGAGTGTTCAGATTTCTTTCCAGGAGTAATTCCTCCAATCTGAGACTGCCGGTCCATAGGATTAGGTTAGTTACCTCATTTTTTAATGCTCTCATATGCTGAGCATTCTGTTTGGAAATCGCTCTGTTCTCCTTGACCCTGCCTTCGATAATCTGCTTGAGCCACAGCTGCATGATCCCAGCGTCCTCCAGGCGATGAATAAGTTGCATAAAACGATGGTAATACGGCGACCCTTTTCTGAGGAGTAACGTAAGGAATGGACCTATCAATTGTGTAATAAACATTGGCATAGTTATAGGCATCAGCTGCATAAGCATGATATTAATTATTACGGAAATCATATAAGTCATCATTGTCCTCGATGTCTAAATCATTCTCTGTTATCAGCATTAAGAGTGTGATCATAAAATTCAGCAATCATTAACACCGTATTTACACCATCAGATTCGATTACGCACCTTTATTTTCGTTTTGCTAATAGCTAGTTGTATTTTTTAGCTCGTGCAAGATATTCTGAAATAGAAAGGGTTAGATATACGCTTCATTTACCCCTTCACACCTTTAGCTCTTATCGTAAGTTAAAAAAAATGACAGGTAGCGGCAACGATATAGTCAACAAGCAGGAACATTATAGTGCAATATTCGCATCCGGAGTTGTTTAAATGACCGAACATTTGATTTAACCCTTTGAATTTAACCTTCGACCCATTTCCCTAAAATTCCGATTGCTCCAGTTGTGCTTTACCCTCAGTCCTTCCACCAACTTTCACCTAAATCGTACCAAACTTGTGAGTTGATCTTGTCCTGTGATTCTGGTCATTGTTGTGTTGTTCTCAAATTTAAATTTCTTCATCCTTCTCTGACCCTGAGACCTATGATCATGAAAAGTTGGAACACAGTCAAAGCTATTTTAGTTATAGGACCGAACATATAACCTTGTCCTGTGATCCTGACCTTTTCTGATTGTTTTCAAAATAAAATTCCTTCAGTATCGCTCCACCCAGAACCTACCAGCCAAAATTTTGTGTACATTTTATCGAAACTGAGTCAGATGACATGCATGCTACCGTAACTGTCGACATTTCCCTGTGACCTTGACATTTGATTGTTTTCAATATAGAATTCCTTTTATTTTTTGTAGCGTTACCATAAATCTTTCCAAATCTAAATCAGGTAAAAGCTGTTAAGTTGACCTTGGCATGTGAACCCTGACCTTTTCTTACCGAGTTTTGTCCCAGTCAAACTAAACCTGTTTATTATGTTCACATACTAACAGACGGCTTAAAATATGGCCTTGTCCTGTGACCTTGACCTATGGCTGACTGTTTTCAAATACACCTGATCGTTCTGCCTTACCTTTAATTATCCCAAGAAGTTAGCCTAAATCTTGCTAGGTCAAAATTTGATCCAAGCCCCGTGACCTTGATCTTTGACATACTGTTCTAACCCTGAGTCATTCCATCATGTTTGATTTACATCTGATGAAAAGTCTGTTTGTCTGTCTGTCTGTCTGTCTGTCTGTCTGTCTCTGTCTCTCTGTCTGTCTGTCTCTCTCTGTCTCTGTCTCTCTCTCTCTCTGTTTCACACACACACACACACACACACACACACACACACACACACACACACACACACACACACACATACATTGTCCAATAAACTGCATCGCTTTATGAGCGCCAACGCAAAACTTCCTTCTTCGGATGGAAGGAGTTAGTCATCAATATACTACATGCAGCACAAAATTTTCAGCGTTATTAGGTTAATAATCATCATCAATAATAGTCTGTGATTACAACTGAGTAATAATTACCAAAGCATTATCATCCTGATAGCTAGTATTTAATGACGTGGGTATTATCAAGAGTACGATCAAGTAAGTTGCTTACCTCAATCCCCATCCAAAGGTTGTCATGATAGAGATGGGCTTCTTGCCAATGTAGTAGGGTGTGCGACCACGTTCATCAGTGTACAGGGACTCGATGATTATAGTGATATAATTCTCCACGGTAACTAGTGTGTAGCCTCCTCTAGACACCTTCTCTATGGCGTCTTCGCAGCTGGTATACTGAGAATAAGAGACATAGTTTCAAAATGGGGAAAAAAAATGTACCCTTATCCTGAAAGTGCGTGAACTGAAGATACAAATGTTTTGGTCTGGAAAAAGATAGTTTGAACAGGAGGCATGATGACATAATGCATGTGAAACGGAGAAATAATAAAAGGGTGCATTATGTGATATGCATACCTTCCTTTCTTAGTTACCTTTCGTGACAATAGTATCATATTCCACAACTGTGCTTATGTGGTAGGCGTCAGTGACAATGTTGGGCTTGATGTGTACTAATAAGTCAGCCCATCATAGTTAACTGTTAATTATCAGACTGTTAGACTACCTTTGTCCACTCACCTGGCTTTTCTTCAGCCTTGACTTCGACTTCCCTCCAGCCACGGGGATAAAGAAATTAAAGATTGCGATATTGTAATGAAACCTCAAAAAATTGAGTCCCTCTCACTCTTCTTGTACCATTTAGTTACACATTCCATCAAATGTCTGTATTCTAGATAAGGCCAGACTTCTTGAAATAACTGAGGGAGATCATCTGTATTAGAGTGAAATTGATTTTCACTGTCCATCACCAGACTCAACACAAAATACCTACATCATTATGTTAAGGTTAAGTAAAGTATCAGTGTACGATTGACTACTTCAGACTATATCAGTGCGAGTTTGTGTTATAGACCATCTAGGTATCTTTCAGATCTATATGGGTGAGACGATCTTAAGCAGTGAAGCATGTTCAGTCATTAATGTTTAGAACAGGTGAGTTGTTATCACCAGGGCAGCGGTGAATGTTGAGATAGGACTTTCATGCTTGGTCGTGGGGAATGCAGACTTGTTTTTGTGTGCTCTCTTCTCTAGCTTTCAGGATTGCCCCAGCGATGGTAGCATCTTTTTTTTCACCTTTTTGGTGACCATTAGGGGAGCTAGTTATCAATCTCATACCCTTCCAGTCAGACTGGAAGAGTAGGTGTCATTACCAACTCACTCATTGATCGCTCTGAGGTGTGAATGGGGAACTTGTTGAAATTGTCTGCCACCAGATGTTTCTCACTGTGTAAGCCTTTCACGCGCAGATAAATTAACAAGTTTTCTGTGCCATGACGCATCAGCTTTTAGCCCCCTCCCCCCCCCCACCCGCCATGCACTTCAGAAAAATATATTCTCAGCTTATTTTCACCACCCCAACATATTTATTTTGCCTCATAACGCACATATTCCTATTCGTCGATGTTTGTTCTACACGATAAGCAAAAAAACGTGGGAAAAAAAATACACTATATGTATGTTAGGGTCATGTGAATAAACATTCAGGAACATATATCTCATTTCCCAACATCGTAAGTCGAACGTTTACTAAACAATCTCTACCTGTTAACCATCATTCGAAAGAGAATTTTATTAGCTTTCGAATGCCGGAGGTTCCAGTTTGATACGAGGTATGGTGTTCGAGTAATAAGCAAAAAAGTAAACTCCATTTCTGACTGACAGCAGATTTTTTATTTGGGGAGCTCTAGCGAAAAACCTTTCTCGCCAATGATACGTTTTTAGTTGATCATCCTATGCAGAATTTCATTGGCTTTCATTTGAGACAACAACGGTGATCCTAGGCCTTATAGTTTCAAGAAAAATGCAAAAAACTACGGTGTACCCACACTGTGTAGTGACTCTAGGGTGGTTTCCTGCCTTCCTCTAAGCTACTGCATGTATTTCACCAATTCTGTGTACACTAGATATGGACACTATATTCACATAATTCACTATCACTATTTTTTATAGTTGAATGCTCACATTTGGTGCAGGGTAGAGGCAGTGCAGTTGACTAGAAACAGTAGCAGAATCTTCATTGGGCCAACAACTGATAATGACCAGGAATGTTTCACAAACACCAAATTTCATATTGCAAACACCAAATCTAATCACAACAGTGCCCAAACACTATACGCAAGCACTACTGGTATATCGAAATATGTTGCACAGCCGAGATGGGGATAAGAGAGGAAATTTAAAGGGACAACCACACAGTAGTTTCCCCACTCACAGCTCATTTGGTACTGAATAACCTGTCCAGTCTCTTGCTGATATCGGGACCCAAAGTTGCCAACTCATTACTTTTGACAAGGAGCAGGAAAGCTATGCGCCTCCAAAAATGACGCCGATCACTAAAAACTTTTTTTCTGATGAAATTTTTTATGCTTTAATGATGACAAAAGCGTCAATGTGTATTGGCCCAACCACACCCTAATGACGACAAACACATCATCATGTGCAGAGGGGTTAACAGCTTCTCCACCCTGAGTACATGTTAATTTACCGTGATTTTTCTCTGTTGATATGAGAACCTGTGTGGCAAAATACTATCATCCACGACTGAAGTACTGAGAAAGCTTCATAAAAAAAATGTTACAGAGGAGAATTCTTGTAGAAACTCCGTAGCTTCTTATAGTGTGTTTTGTAGATCAGTTATACATATATTAGACTCGTGGACGAGCAGTTGTTATACGTGAGTAGTTTTGTAAGTAGATAATCTTCATTCCCTTTGTCATGCAATGACAGGAGAGATAAAGATTAGTATGGGACTATTTTTATTTGTCTTGGAAATATTAACAAAGTCTCTCACACACGAGTGAAATATAGTCCCGCTGTTACCTCCCCACTATCTCACTCTATCTCTTTCTGCCACTCTCTCGCCCCTGTTGCTAGCCTCCTCTCCACTACCTGTCGGTTCCATGGGTAGCCCTTTTCTGATCTCCGATTCCTACATTCTCGTTTAGCAGGGGTCGTGTCATGTGGGCTATACTGTGGTGGAAATGTTCTAGAAGCCTAAATGTGCATATGTGTGTATGTGTGTGTATGGTCACGAAGTGCTGTTTTTGGGCTATTGTGCTGGTGTGAGACATTCTGGAGAGGTGCTAAGGTCACTTCCTTTGGCCCTATGTTTGACATTGACCTAACCTCTAGACTATATTATGTATGTTGCTGGTTAATATGTATCAAGATATTTTACAGTCCTGACATCGCTCGGTCACGTCAGCTAACGGTCCTCTGACAGCTATCATCATTGACATATGCTAATCTATTAATACATAATATTGATTATAATATTGTATAGACATAATATTCGTGATAATATTGTACTGGCCTAATAATATTCTTGAAACATAATACATTTTAAACAAATTGTATACATAACTGAACAAATGCACTATAGTTAAACTGATTATAGAATATTGTATAACATACTGTAAAATGTGTATGTATAACAGACATACGCATATAACTGTGCAATGGTAATACTGCTAGGTCATTACATTACATATGGAGTTATCCCTTTAGTAGTGTCTAATATTTCACCTAACTTGTGTGATGATACTGGTGATACAGAAGTGTAGTAACACTGTATGAATTGTTACACAGTAATTGTATTGTACATAATTGTATTGTAATTTATATATCGTTTGTTGTTACATAACTGTGACAAGTGCAACATAATTCTAGTAACACTGCAGTAATATTGTAGTAAAATTGTAGTAATACATAATTGTAACATTGTATGAATTGTTACATAATTGTATTGTTACATAAAAATTGTATTGTACATAATTGTATTGTAATTGTTACATACCGTTTGTAGTTACATAATTGTAAAAACTGTAACATAATGCAATCGTTTGTCGTTACATAATTGTAGTAATTGCAGTAATACTGTAGTAACTAGTCCTGACATCGCTAATCTGGTCATGCTGTGGTCGATGATAGTGATGATGTGCCTTGCCACTGGCTCGTGGAGAACAATAACTTGCTCTTTGTTTCACTTATAGAAGGAGTTTATGTGGTATCTTGGCATTTTTAGTAACACACCTATTTTCATTTGTTTGTTATGTGATCTTACTGTTTTTCTTTTTTTTTGTATGTATTGATATTCTATAGTTTGTTTTTCTTCATTTGTCTACATTTTTTCGTTGTTGTCCGAGGTTGCATAATTGCTGGTTTATTCCCTTGGGACCCTTTTTTAAGGCTTAGTTTATATTGCACAGATATAATTGCAAATGATATTATATAGCCTCATAATTTTTTATTTTATATATATATATATACATACACTATATACAGTATTAACTATATACACTGACTTGTTCACTTGTACCTATCGTGGGCAATATATGTGTCAGCTTCTTCACGATTGTGTGGAAGATTTCTTGCTAACATCATTTGTGTTGACCATTTTTTTTTTTTTTTTTTTGGTTTTCCTTGAAATTTAATTTGTCTGTTTCCACTAGGTAGATTTAATTAATAATTTTTTGGGGGGGGGTTTTCCTTGTAACTTAATTTGTCTGTTTCTACTAGGTAGCTTTAATTAATAAATGTTTAATACAGTTCTTTTAATCGCTCACTGAGTAACTGTGATAGTATATTTTCTTTTTTTACTTTGTGGATGTAATAATGTATAGCTGTATGTATGATACACGTATTTTATGTAGGTATAAATGGTAACGCTCGTTGGTAGTAAATAAATGCTATAGTAAAAGAATGAATAAATACAGTGTAGAATATTTATTGTTGGAGCAAGTGTTTAGTGACTGAATTATGCAGATAACTGAAGTAGGTATGTGTACATAAGTTGTAACTATACAGCACGTTTTATATGTTTGTGCAGAAGTTTTTTGTCTACCATTGTGTATTGTATAAATGAAGTAACTATGTAACTCACTAGTTTTTACCGTGGTGTGAATGGTGTGAGTGATGGTGTCACACACGAGTTGATTGACGTAGCGTCGTCTCAGCAAACACGCACAGTGACGTCGATTTCTCACCCTCTGGTAGCTGTGGTGGGTAAATGAGTGAAGAAAGGTGAGTAAGATGAGTTGTGAATTTGGGCTTGGTATTTGCTTCGTCTTCTTGACCTCTTCATTCCTTGCGTCAGCGTGGTGATGTTGGTGGAGGTAGGGGGCGGATGGAGAGAAGGGTGGTGGTCTGCTGATTGTAGCTGTGTTCTTGCTTTTCGTTTGCTTGTTTTGTTTTTCTTTCTCAGTTTATTCTAGGTCCTTTTTTCTTGTGATTTACTCGTTGTGGGATGAAGAATGTCGCTACTTGTAGGTGCGTGTAAAAGATTATAGAGACGACTCGTAGACTTGTTACTTGTAGTTGATCGTAGATGGTTATAGTTCATTGGTTCGTCACAGAAGTTGGAAGATTGTTTGTATCAATATTTTGTTAAACTACTGGCAAGGCGTCGTGTGACCTCTTCACCTCTACATCAGCGTGATGATCAGGGAGACGGAGGGGGGGTTGGAGAGAATACTGTCAGGACCTGGTTGTGAGTTGTTGGTTGTAAGAGTTATTGTTTGTTTTCTTTCTTGATAATGTAGACTCAACTGTACACTCGTAGACTTGTAGGCTCGTAGGCTCGCAGACTCGTGAACTCATAGATTCGTGGCCTAAACTCGTAAATTTGTAGACTCATTCTTTTTTCTGAATACTCGCTTGTGGTTACTTGGTCGTAAAATTGTAGTTTCTTGATTGTATAGAATCAATTGTAGAACTGAAGCTGATATTGGTTACAGTAGGAATTCACTGTAGAACTGAAGCTAATCTTGGTTAGAGTCTTGCCTGCTTTTGTAGAAATTCACTGTAGATTCGTAGACGAGGTTCATACTTTCGCTGCCTCCTTCTCTCCACTACCTGTCGGTTCCATGGCTAGCCCTTTTCTGATATCAGATTCCTACATTCTCGTTTAGCAGGGGTTGTGTCACGTGGGCTATACTGTTGTTGAAATGTTCTAGAAGCATGTGTGTGTATATATGTGTGTATGGTCATGAGGCTGTGTATGTGTGTGTATGGTTTGTGGGCTATTGTGCTGGTGTGAGACATTCTGGAGAGGTGCTAACGTCACTTCCTTTTGCTCCCTAGGTTTGACACTGACCTAACCTCTAGACTCTATTATGAATGTTGCTGGGTATTATGTATCAAGATATTTTACAGTCCTGACAGAATACATTGCTCTCGTTGTTTTATTTCCCCCAAAAAAGAAACCTGAATTTTGAAAAACCCGGCACTTATATATTTCTTTTCGTCGTTTTTAGTTAAGTAGCTACAAAGTTGAGCTAAATCTTGTTTCCTGAAATGTTCAATTTACACAGTAGTTTTAGCCAGGTACTTGTTGTGTTTGTGTTAGTCTCTCTTTTGGCAGAAGTTTAATGATGATCCATCCATCCTTCCATCATCCAATCCTACATTGCCCCATAAGGAGCGTAGGAGCCCGGGGCTAGGCAGTTGGTCCCGACATTTAAGATGAGAGTTATTTAGTGATGATGTATTAAATTATTCTACATTAGCCATCCGAGTTCAGAGACAGTCCCTGTTCCAACCTGAGAGTGGTTTGAAAGGGTAGTCTCAGACTTGGGTGTTTTACCCAGGGTTTATAGTCCCTTGCTTGTCTTTCTCTTTCTTCTCACTTCCCCCGAGAGAGGGAGGTGGTTACTACAGTGAACTCACTACCTTCTCCCCTCTCCCCCCATCTTCAGGAGGGTAGTTGGCCACGATGATCGAACGAATGCTGACCGGACTGACTGTCCCCAGATGGACAGGCACCAGACTCATGCCCTGCTCAATGCACTTTTGGCAACATGTGAACCTAGTATATTATAAAAGTGTACCGTTGGTGTGGCAGTTGATCAGCCTGCAACTCATGACGTACTCACGCGTTTCTTGTGTCAATGAGGATGAATGAATGGGTTGCCGATTACTGGTTAAAATTGAAACGAGTTTACAATGCATATATTTAGAAGACTATAGTATAAGTAACCACATGCACTTGTGTTTTCCATTAATGTCAAAACACATTTAATTGATTGATAAACTTCGATTGCAATGATAATCAAATATTAAGAGATTTTTGTATGAGAGTTTAATCCAATATGTGCTCACTCATCATAAAACGCTTCTGTCATACATTGTCGGATGGTGCAGCACACTCCTTATTAGTGCTTTGAAAAGAAAAAAGTTTTCCACAAAGTATAAATGGTATTATCTAGGTGTATGTCATACACAGATGTGGTTACTGGCTATAATATAATCCTTCCCTTCTCTTTCCTTTTGTTTTAAGTCTATCATTGCTGGAAACTCATTCCCATCTTCCCCCCACTCCTCTCACTCTCCCCTTCCCTCTCTCAGCACCGAGATCCTCTTCTACCCCCCATCCCTCTCTGACCAAGGGAGGTGAAGGTGGCAGTATCTGCTCTTCTTACATAATACCAACATAGTGGGAATCTACCTTCATGACCATAAGGCGGACCATAAGCTGTTCTTATTGACAGTTTCTCTTTCTGTCAATGTCTCTGTCTCTTTCTCTTTCTTTCTATCTGTCTGTCTTTCTATCTGTCTGTCTGTCATGGCCACGTTAACTTAAATTGGCAGTCACCCCAACTGCAACTGCTCAAGGTGTGGGTATCTGAAAGGGAACATGATCTAATGTGTTGCTCCCACACCTTTTACACCCGCAGCAGCGAGGCGGCAACGAGGCCTCGGGCTTAGAGTTGTTTAACCCCTTAACCGCGGGGCGTCACTTTCGTGACGCTTGGGAGCAAGGGATCATACCGCGGGGCGTCGCTTTTGTGATTATGTGTTATTTTGAATTCACCCGGGCTTCCAAGTGGGGGCTTGTATCATCTATCAGTACTGCCAATGTCCAACACTAGTCAGCACTCCTAATCTCATCTGTACTCCCATCCTTTGTTGACAATTTAGCCATTTCTCCCCGTTCTTGACTCCCCTCCCTACCCCCCCTCCATTACCCAATCCTCTCGCCTGCCCGGCCGTGCTACAGCTAAATAAATCTTCCCTGGAATTTTTCACTGATTTCATCCATTGAAATAAGCCCTATGTCCTATTCTTATACCAAATAATATATACAAGAAAGAAATAAGGTAAGTGAGAGTGCCATACACCTGGAATTGGCTAATTATCACCTGACAACACCTCACGTGCACTCGTTCGCTAATTTTCGCTGTTTTTTTCCCCTTGAAATATGCTGTATAATCTATTTTCGTAATAAATATACATGTAAGGAGGGAAGGGAGAAGCCTAAGTGATATTTACATTCACCTGGAACTACCTAATTTATAATGTATTGTCTAGATTTCCTGCCAATCATTTGTGCTATACATAGCTGTTTCAAGAGCTAACATTGGTAGCACTGAATATCCCCTAAGTAGGCCTCTACCACGGCCCTCCCTTATCAGTTTACTCTCATCTTCCGAAGTAGAGATACGTCTGTGTCTTCTTGCTGACTTCAGGGACTTTTTCACCCCCATGCAAAGGGCCCTGTGACCTTTACCCCCTACTAAACCTCGTGTGGAAAGAGGTAAAGGGCTGACAATTGATAAAAGAGTGACTACGATCTTTCTATTGAGTAAAACAGTGCAAGTGGAATTGTAAATAATGTGTAAATAATGTGTAAACAGCAAGTGAAAGTAATGAATGTAAATATACGTGAACAATGAAAAATAGTTTTATAAGTTACTTCAAGTGACAGTGCATAACACAGTGTAAATAAAATGGAAATGTAAATAATGTAAATAAAATAGAGAACGTAAATAGAAATGTAAATGAGTAGTATTATAAGAATACGAGTATATACCCTAGGAGTAATGAAAGTGAAAGTTTCACTCTAGCATGTCTGAATACTATGAGTTATGAGAGTGAAGATGAAAGTGACATTCACTCTCAATGCTAGTATACAGGACGAGAAAGTGAATGCTACGTATTTTACTGAAAGAAATTGAATCCTTACAGTGACAATAAACTAATACTACTGAAGGAAACTTATGGATAAAGACTGTAGATATATATAAGTGTTATATAGTAATAGAAATATAAAGTGTGAGGGGTTTTATGAATAATAAATGACATAGTACCAAGAGCGAACTAGTGCCAGTGCGACGGTCAGACGCGCTCGTAATTTTCATTGCTTTCACAGTGTTTTTTTTTTTTTGGAGTATGGATCCCAAACTACTTGAAAATCATAGAGTAGTGTTTATAGTGTTAATATCTGGCTGTGGTAATCATATTATGGGTTGTCGGGAAGTGTAAAGTGGAGACTTCGTTACCCAACTTCAGAGGTCTCCACAAGTCCTACGGTAACGGACGAAGGCTCAACAAACATTCCAGGAGAAAGCTGAAGGTATGTGCCATAAGCATATATAATTTTAATATTCTAGGACTAATAACTGATTTTTGGCAAATATTTTTTGAGAGTCTGTTGGAGCCCGAATAACCCCGCGGCACATGCAAAACATCGGTAAACATGCCCGCGGTGTAGGGGTTAATGCACCTGATAGTATATATATATATATATATATATATATATATATATGTGTGTGTGTGTAAAATACCTATAATGCTAGACACAATGGAAACGTTACCGATATTTATCACAAACCAAGGCGTCCAGGCAAATTACAATCCTTGCACGGGGCAGATGTGTAAACGATGAACCGGCAGCAATGCACTCTCGTCCTTCGAGGGCAAACTGTTGGCAGGTAAGAATGGGAAGTCTACGGGGGAGATGGCCAACACCCTTGGAATATCAAAGACAATCGTTTTATTATGCCTGACGTGCTGGACAGAAAGTGGAGACCGGAACAACAACCCAGGGGGACGACCACCAATGCAGACCACAGCCGAAGTCGATCAACAGATAAGTGATGAGAAAAATTTCTTTAACAACGCGGCGGCCATACGAGAACAAATGAGCTAGATGTGAGTGCTATGACTGTGTGATGGCGGTTATATGCCGAAGGTATTTATCACAGGACACCAGCCAGCAAATTAAAAACAGCAGCTGATACCATAAGGACAAACGTAGATATGTAGAGAGCCATGTGCAGGAAGATCATAAATACAGGACTCGGGTTATATTCACCGACGAAAAAACGTTCTCCCTAACAACACATGGGAAGATAAATTGCTGGAAGAGGAATAAAAGCCGGTCTAGTATTACAGACGACATCATACGTGACTGTATATATACAAGTAAATAAATTTAACATGTGCATTCCACTTATGAAATAAATGTAACATGTAAAATTGTCATGTAAATCAGAACATCTTGCAAGTGCATGCAAAGATGGTTTTAAAAAAGGAAGTAAGTTCAGCTCAGTGTGAAACATCCAAGTCACACAATTTGTCTATGGTTGTAACTTTCGACTCTACCCTGTAACCTTTCCCTTTGACCGAGTATCCAAAAAATCCAGTTACTATACGTATGCCCGTCCTTCAAACACTTAACAAATATTGGTTCAAATTTGATTAAAGGCGTTTACGTTGAACTTGTCTTCGTGACAGTGACCTTTTCATTATTGTCCTCGATGTTGAACACTTCATCCTTGTCTGACCTTAACCCCTTCCAGACTTTGTCCAGAGAACCAAAGGTAGCTGAGAAAAAGGACTGAATCATTGCCATTGCTCTGTTTCCCTTGCATTTGACCAATAGTTTCGAATTATTATTCAGACCATCCGATGCTGACCCTCAACCATTTTACCACATTAGGTCAATACCAGGTAATATGAAGTTAACTGACCGTTTCTTTGAGCTATGACTTTGTTCAGCCATAATAATACCACTTCTGCTTAGTCTTCTATATATTCCTTATTTATGATAATCCGTTCAGTAAGATTTTCACAGCTGGGAGGATAGACAAACAAACCAACTGAACCAAGAACATACCCCACTGCATAAAAAACACTGGTGTGACACCTCGCCAAATGACATTTGTCCTATTTTCCCAATAACAGATACAACACCCAAAACATCCATGGAGAAGCACGTAGCCAGCACGTCAAATGAAACTTGTGGGGATGTGAATGTCCCCATGGCGTGGATTTGTCTCTCTCTCATTGATGGACACTTTACAGCAGCAAAGTATCTTGAAGTTCTTGAAGAGGAAGTTTTTATTTCTCACTTTGAGGAGGACTACCCTTTTCCTTAGGCAGATACTGTTAGCCCATGACAAATGGCCGGGGCACAGAGCCTGAAACGTCCAGAGATGGTCTGACGAACCATCCACACCTGGAACTACTGGACTAGCAGAGTCGGGATGTAATAAAGATGCAACAGTGCAGCGAAGGATTATGGTTCAAGGAAGCACGTAAAATGAGGATAGTTAATGAGACGAAATGCCTTGACTCCACCTTGTTGAGAACGGCTGTATATGGGAAGCTTCCTCACATAGAGTTGTCTTTTCCACAGAGGTGAAAAAAACATTTGTATAAAGTCAACAACTGTGCAGCAGTAAAGAACGAGGAGTCGGCTTAGCAAACCTAAAATTAAGGAAGCAGATTTTACAAGAGAAGTAATATGATCTTTGTAAGATAAATCCGAAATTAATAAAACTCAGGTATGCTCAGTGACGATGCACGGTGGAGCTGGACATTGTTAACAAATAGAAGGAACTCCTGCATTAGATTTTGAAGTTTCGAAAGATGTAGGATCTGAGTTTTTGATGCATTAAAAAGAAGATTACTTTTCCCCAAACCAGAGTTATATGTGCCAAGTCAGACATAAGGTGTGCCATAGCCTCATCAGTTGTTTATTGCAACTGCTGAGGTGGACGCCGTGGGAAGCAAATGGAAATGCTAACGGGTGGAGTCATCACTGTATGAATGGACAGGGTTAGATGTACAGCTTGGAAGATCATTGATGAATATAAGGAAAAGCTGAGTTGGTGATAAGACAGAACCAAGAGGAACAAAACTATTGACTGCTCTAAGAGAAGAATGGTGGCCGTCTACAACAGCAACGGCCTGAAAGGAAGTTAGAGATGAGGGCACAGATGTAAAGATAGAAACTTTAACCCGTCACGTCCCGAGGTTTTCCGCACCTCCGACATCCCCCAGTCCCGAGGTATTTTCGATTTTTTTTTTTTTGGCTAAAACCTTCGCTTTTGGTGAGAAACATCGAAAATTCATAGAGAAATCGCTCACCTAAGGTTTAAAGTGCCCAATCCAGGTAGGAGTTCCTCCTTACCTGAGTGGGTTTTCTAACATGCTGGGACCAAAGAAAACGAGTTCTATGGGAGGGTAACTATTTTATCCACTCATAAACGGTATTTATTTATTTACTTGGTACGAATGTATATGTAGTATGACAGTATATTGGTTTTCAAGCAGTAATAAAGGCATTATAAGCATTGTTTCACTCACTAACTAATCACCATACCTGACCTATTTTTGCCACACTACCTGATCATTATTTCTGGCTGTTTCTTCTTCTAATGCTATGTAAACATTGTCCTCCACATTGTCATCAATTGGGGAATCACTCTGGCCCTGAATAACTTTACTAGCCAGGTCACTGGTAACAGGTCCTTTGCCAAGACAATGGCGTGAGGGGGGGAGGGGGGAGGTTATGCAGTGTAAGGCATTGTCCCTGCTTGGTATCTTGTACAGGAATAGAGGAAGGTGTCCCGTGTATACATACGAAAAATCACGTGCGAAAATTGAAAATTGTGCAAATTAGGTACCTTGCAATTGCACGACATACTGGTACGTCGCCGGGACTGGCAAATGCAAATCGTGGTGACGTACCCATACGTCGTCGGGACGGGGCGGGTTAAGGGGGCAAATGGATATTAAGTTTTATACCAGACTCTACTGAAAGTCTTTAAGATGCCATGTGCAATGGCAAAGCTTTTGCCAAAGTCCTGAATGGTTGCAGAATGTGAAATATATATTCTAAAATATTGTCATTAATTCTCTCATCTCTATGTAAATACTTTTGCAGTATTTCTGTGCTAATGAAGAGAAGGGTGAATATCCAACAAGGTAGTGTCAGTCATAAAACGCATATGAAACCTACTGTCAATCTATGATGTATAAAAGTTATACAGTCACGATAATGTAATTGTTCATACCAAATTCATGATGGGTATATCAGATGACCTGTTGTCTGTGTTTTAGACAAAAACACATTGTTGGTATTTAATGCCATTAACCCGCCCTGTCCCGTCGATGTATGGGTACGTTGCAACAATTTGCATTTGCCAGTCCCGGCGACGTACCAGTACATCGCGCAATTGCAAGGTCCCTAATTTGCACAATTTTCAATTTTTGCACGTGATTTTTCATATCTATACATGGGACACCTTCCTCTATTCCTCTACAAGATGCCAAGCAGGGACAATGCCTTACACCGCATAACCTCCCCCCTCCCCCCCTCACACCATTGTCTCGGCAATTCACCTGTTACCAGTGACCTGGCTAGTAAAGATATTCAGGGCCAGAGTGATTCCCCAATCGATGACAATGTGGAGGACAATGTTTACATAGCATTAGAAGAAAAAACAGCCAGAAATAATGATCAGGTAATGTGGCAAAAAAAGGTCAGGTATGGTGATTAGTTAGTGAGTGAAACAATGCTTATAATGCCTTTATTACTGCTTGAAAACCAATATACTCTCATACTACATATACATTCGTACCAAGTAAATAAATAAATACCGTTTATGAGTGGATAAAATAGTTACCCTCCCATAGAACTCGTTTTCTTTGGTGCCAGCATGTTAGAAAACCCAGTCAGGTAAGGAGGAACTCCTACCTGGATTGGGTATTTTAAACCTCAGGTGAGCAATTTCTTTATGAATTTTCGATGTTTCTCACCAAAAGCGAAGGTTTTAGCCCCAAATTTTTTTTTCAAAAATACCTCGGGACTGGGGGATGTCGGAGGTGCGGAAAACATCAGGACATGACGGGTTAAACATAAAGTGTAGGTAAAATAACAAGTGTTCTACCTTTAATCGGTTTTTTATTTATTTATTTTTAACCCGTCACGTCCCGAGGTTTTCCGCACCTCCGACATCCCCCAGTCCCGAGGTATTTTCGAAAAAGTTTTTTTTGGCTAAAACCTTCGCTTTTGGTGAGAAACATCGAAAATTCATAGAGAAATCGCTCACCTGAGGTTTAAAATACTCAATCCAGGTAGGAGTTCCTCCTTACCTGACTGGGTTTTCTAACATGCTGGCACCAAAGAAAACGAGTTCTATGGGAGGGTAACTATTTTATCCACTCATAAACGGTATTTATTTATTTACTTGGTACGAATGTATATGTAGTATGAGAGTATATTGGTTTTCAAGCAATAATAAAGGCATTATAAGCATTGATTCACTCACTAACTAATCACCATACCTGACCTTTTTTTGCCACATTACCTGATCATTATTTCTGGCTGTTTCTTCTTCTAATGCTATGTAAACATTGTCCTCCACATTGTCATCGATTGGGGAATCACTCTGGCCCTGAATATCTTTACTAGCCAGGACACTGGTAACAGGTCCATTGCCGAGACAATGGCGTGAGGGTGGGAGGGGGGAGGTTATGCGGTGTAAGGCATTGTCCCTGCTTGGCATCTTGTAGAGGAATAGAGGAAGGTGTCCCGTGTATACATACGAAAAATCACGCGCGAAAATTGAAAATTGTGCAAATTAGGGACCTTGCAATTGCACGACGTACCGGTTCGTCGCCGGGACTGGCAAATGCAAATCGTTGCAACATACCCATACGTCGACGGGACGGGGCGGGTTAAGCAGAAGAGGGGGATGCGGTGGCTCATTCGGTAGAGAGGTTGCCTGCGGTCCTACCGGACCCAGGTTCAAATTCCCGCTGGGGCAGGGAACAGTTTAAGGATTTGAATTTCATACAAAGCAGACTTTACCGATCTACCAGAAGACCCGCTGACATGTCGTAAAAATACCCCCACTAATACCAATACACCAGTCCTGTATGAGACGGCTCCTAGCATGTATTCAATATGAATGGTGGGTGTTAGCGCCGAAGTGGCGACATGTAGAGGTGTATGGTGTGTAGGAGGACTACTGGGCTTCGGGAGCAGGCTGTGAATCCTATGCCCAGAGTCGGGCACATAAAGAAAAAAAAATAGAAGGTTAGAGTTGAAACCTGGAGATGGATATAGAGGAACAGACGAGGGAACTTGGTGGACAATTGAATATCGCCAGTTGACTAGGACTGGATGGTGAAGCCGGTGGTCGAGTCAGTAGAGAAATGGTCTCAGGTTCCATAGGACGTGAGTTCGATTCCCAGATGGGACAAGGAACAGCATACGAGTAGAAATATTGTTTTAAATAACAAACCTCCCTGATCTACCATGAGACCTGCAAGCATGTCGTAAGAACACCCTCACAAATACTAATACACCAGTCCTGTATAAGACAGCCCTAGAATGGACAATGGGTGTTAGCGCCGAAGTGGTGACATGTGGAGGTGTATGGTTTACAGGATGTCAAAGAACTGAATGTTTCATAGCAAGTGACAATGCCCTGTTAATATTCTCCGATTACATCCAATATCAAAGAAATAAAAGGAAATTCAGCTTATAAATATAAATATATTACAAATAAACACAATAAGTTCTCTCAATACACATGCCACTAACACACAATATACCCATTCTCACAACAATGATATCATTCAGTAATACAAGCACACAATAGTCCAAGTATGCAACTCAGTACAACAACAACATTCACATAACAGTATACTCTAGGGTTTTTCGGTGTTGTAGTTGAGCAGTTGATCAATGGAAATCAGTTCAGGCCAACATAGTAAATAACACAGCTATCCTTCGGACAAATAGTACTGCAGACCAGGAAGGAGACAGCTTGATAGCTATGTCCACCTGGCTCATCAATATAGTCCCTCTGGCAAAGCTTGAACCCTGCATGACTCAACCTCTTTGCCCTAAAATCCTGTAAATACACCAATCCCGGACCAGATACAATCACATACGGTATGATCCAGGATCTTAATCAGGAACCCTGATTATGCTGTAAGGATTTTACAGTGAGCTTCGAGCGTTGTTAACGTTCCCAAACTCATGGCATCGTTAACGTTTCCATACTCATGGCACTTTGTGCAGGTCATACCAATATCCAAATAGGTTGGTCGTTTTATGAATCCTACTTCATTTTCTCCTCTTGTGTTGACTTTTTTTCCATGTAAGGTCGTGGAACGAATGGTTAATAATTGGCCTCTTCTTGTTTTGGAATTGAACAATTCGTTAAATGATCGACAATGTGACTTCCATAAAATCAGTTCACTATATCATTTAATGAATTTGGAACATTGTGTATTGTGGGAATCTGTCAATAAAGAATCCATGACAAATGTTCTTGGACATCCATAAAGCCTATGACATGACGTGGTGACACTGTATACTAATGAAGCTTTACAATTTTGAGTTAAAAAGTAATTTGCCCATTATTCTTTCCAGATTTTTGAGGGACAGAACTTTCTATAGGAATCTGCCCCATAACATAACACCAGCTGGTTTTACCCATTAAAACGGAGTGCCTAAGGGCAACTTGCTTAGCCCTACGTTGTTTAACCCGCGCCGTCCCGAGGACGTACTTCCACGTCCTCACGTTTTGTCACAGCTAATCCCGAGGACGTACTTCAACGTCCTGCAATTGCAAGGTTCATAATTTCCACAATTTTCAATTTTCGCGAGCCATTTTTGGTACGTATACAAGGGACACCTTCCTCAACAAGATGCCAGGCAGAGACAATGCCTTACCCAGCATGACCTCCTCCCCCCCCTGCATGCCCTTTTCTCAGCAATTCACCTGTTATCAGTGACCTGGCCAGTATAGCCATGTCATGCCATGGTACGAAATTCAGGGCCAGAGTGATTCCCCAATCAATGACAATGTGGAGGACAAACTTTACATAGCATTAGAGGAAGAAACAGTTAGAAATGATGATCAGGTAATGTGGCAAAAAAAGGTCAGGTATTAGTGAGTGAAACAATGCTTATAATGCCTATATTACTGCTTGAAAACCAATATACTCTTGTACTACATATAAATTCGTAACAGTAAATAAATAAATACCGTTTATGAGTGGTGTGAAATAGTTATCCTCCCATAGAACTCGTTTTCTTTGGTGCCAGCCTGATAGAAAACCCAGTAAGGTAAGGAGGCTCTCCTACCTGTAATGAGTATTTTAAACCTCAGGTGAGCGATTTCTCTATGAATTTTCGATGTTTCTCACCAAAAGCGAAAGTTTTAGCAAAAAAAAAAAGGGTCGAAAAATGGTCGGGATTGGGGGGTACCAGTGGTCAAAAAGTGGTCGGGACGGGGTGGGTTAATATTACGATCAATGATATTCTGTTATCAGCTCTTATCCCGAGGAATCTTAAATACCTACACCATGCTGACAGTTGTACAATGCAACACTCCTCCAGTGATGCACAATCTTTAGCTGGGTGAATTCATGCAGACCTTGATTCCGTCCACCAGTGGGCCTTGCAGTGGGGACTTAAGTTTTCTCTTCTTAAGTGTGCTGCTCTTGGTTTATCACCTTTAACGTCCCTATCTTGCATTTGACTTTGGATAATCAGCCGGTACCTTTTCAGAATTCTGTAAAACTTTTGGGCATACATTATGATTAATGATTGAACTTTAAATTTTATTTTAATGATTTTCTTGTCCGTTATGATAAAGTATTGAATGCCCTTAAGTATCTAGCGATTACTACTTTGGAAGCCAACAGAAAAACTTTATTAAAGGTGTATAAGTCCCTAATTTTATTTAAGCTGGACTATGGCTCGCCGGTGCATGGGTCAGCACATGATGCCACACTGAGGTGGTTGGAGGTGTAACAGAATATATATTTGCAAATGTTTTATGGAGCCCTAAGGTGTACAGTTGTAGCTCATAATGGAAGTGGAGGTGAGGTGAATGCACAGACACACGTACCTTCCCAGAGTTTGACGAATACATGGCGGAAAAATCAAAGCAACTGAAACACGCACTGGTATATCACTAGTTGTACAGTTTCTTCAGATGGAAGTGGGAAGATCATTGTTTCTTTGACTGTACCTCTCCTTTATATTCGTCAGGATCATCTTTTCTCATACAGCGTATGAACCGTTTGAAACAGTGGTATAGGCAATGTGGCCTCCACTCCCCCTACATCAACACCTCCATCTTATGCAGGGTGCTCGTTGGCCATTTGCCACTGACATCCACTTACTGATTCAGAAGCTTGGCGTGAACATGAATGACTGTGGCTTGTTGTTTAAGAATGTAGTGCCTTGGGAACCACCCAACTTCAGTGTTAATATTTCATGGCTCCCAGCATCGAAGACCAAGGCTTCGGGGTAGGAGGTCCACCACTTAATTGATAACATCATCAGGCACCATCTGGGGTCCCACCAATTGTGCACCGATGGCATGAAGTCGAGTGAATGTGTGGGTGCTGACTTGTGATTGAATGAATATGTCCTCAAGTTTTAGTTGCCGACTTATACATCTGTGCTTACCTTTGAACTTTTTGCGACAGGCAAAACCATAGAATACGCTCTAAATTCTCGTTATGGTTCATTTGTCATTTATTCAGACTCTGCATCAAACCTTTGGGGACTTCTTGCACTACTGATTCGCATGAGATGAAGGGCTGCATCATTAATATACTGCATTCATGCAACAAGTCCTTCACACTGATCTGGGTGACTGGTCATTGTCGTGTTTACGACACTGAGCAGCCTAACTTACATGCGAAGTCAGCTGTGGAACTCGCTGAGACTTGGAACGTTCCTCATGATCTACTGTTGAGTCTCTTCCTCGGAGAGCAATCATTAAATTTTCTGGGGCAAGGTCAGTGGACTAGAATTAATATTCCAACGTGCAAGCCACTCCTTGACGACGGTGATACTGCACATCGTCCCAGTCGCTTTGGGGAAAGATTCTTGACGTGGTTAAGGGTGAGCTGCACGTCCATTACCAATATATTGCCATATATTGATAAACGGTTACTGACTAATTCATAGAGAAAAACACCTAACCAAAAATCGTAATACCAATAAACCCTCCAGACAAATAGCTTCCTTACAGAAACGTCCAAAAATACAAATGGCTAAACCAAACTAAATAGCCAGTGTGCTTACAATAATCGGTAAAATACCGCGACCGACAGAACACAGGCAGCTTCAAATATGTAATGCCTCTCTACATTACATACTTCATTACCTGCTGACTGTCAGGCGAGGGACAGGCATTAACATACGGAACAGCAATTTTTGAAAGACAGCCAAGTAAGTAAAGAGCTGTTCCATATACATCAACAATTAAGAAAACTTGAAAAAAAAAGTACAAAACATTAACATATGTACAGTAGTGGTCATAAATAATCACCTATCCTCCGGTACCATGTGCCTCAGGCTGGCTCCTTTGTGAGCGGCAAGTCACACTGGAGTAAGAGAGGCTGAGAGGGAGGGGCTAGAAAGAGAAGCTAAGGTGGGTGGGGGGACGAGTGATGGTGAGGGAACGAAGTGAGAGAGGGGAGGGAGGGTATGTACTGGTGGGAGAATGATATGCGAAGTGGTGGTCACATTTGTCTATTTTCTATCATTCAGGGCATGACATAAAGGAGATAATATTCGGTAGATAATACAGCATTACACTTTGTATAGTGGCACCATGTAACAAGCTTTAGATATATGGTGATATCGATGGCTGGCTTGTGAGAGAAATAAACTGACGTGACAGATCAAGCATTAGCACAGAGCCATCGAGACTGTGTGGACCCAGATTGTCAATGCATGGAAGCCACAGAACGAGAGGACACGGACCCGCCTCCTCCAGCATACCAAGGACGAGTGGGTGCTGTTCAAACGAAACCAGCAAACCATCAACAACATTGTTTCCTCGGTGCCGCGAAGACTGCAAGAGGTTATTGGGGCAGGAGGCCACTGGAGCGCTTACTATGGCTTTCCTGGTTGCTTTGGCTTGAACAATGTCTGTAAACATTAACATAGACATATTTTGGAAATTTGGGTAGGATTTTGTTTTATTTTTATTTAAATTGGTTTTTCATATAGAGATGCCATAAAATAGTTGACATGATGGTGACTGTATAGAGGGAGTACATAGCGAGAGGATGGTCATATTTACTGTGAACACAGCCGTGTCAGAGGTTGCATATGATATTTATTTCCAAAATTTAATTACATGTAATGGTAGAGGAAGATTCTTATATGAACATTACGGAAGTCAAAGCCATCCGTATTCCATTCTGGGTCCGAAGTCAAAATACACAGATAATCACAAATATCTGGCTCCGCACTAATGTTTGATCTGTCACATCAGTATATTTCTCTCTCCTGCCAGCCCTTCATGTCACCACCTATCTAAAGCTTGTTATCTGACGCCGCTATACAAGGTGTAATGCAGCATTATCTACCGAATATTAACTCCTTTATATCATGCCCTGAATGAAAGAAAATAGACATTACGTGACCACCACTTCACATTTCCTTCTTCCTCCCATACCTACCCTCATTCCCCTCCCTCACTCCACCGTCACACTATCACTCGTCCCCCCACTCACCTTCCATTCTCTCTCTGGCCCCTCCCTCTCAAACCCTCTTACTCCACTGTGACTTGCCACGCATAAATTAGCCAGCCTGAGGCACGGGGTATCGGAGGATAGGTGATGATTTATGACCACGACTGTACAAAAGTAGAATTACATCACCCAATAGGATCCCCATCGACTGTACGTAAACAGTATCTCTTTGTATTGCACACTTGCATTCATCAACGGGTGTCTGTCAGGTGAGGCACGTGGTTAAATATTGGGGACATCAGTATAAGAAACAGAACCGTCAGAAGCAGGAACTATTCCAGGTAAGTCAACTGTCAACCCTAATTAAGTCATAAAAAATATACAAATGTTCATTCAGAAAAAGAATAATCAACACAGTAAGATGGTTACATTACTCTGACCAAACCAGTCTCCGTCAAGAAAGCCATCAATTTATTAATCATAATGAGATCTCCATCAAAGATGGTGGGAAGGGTGAAGGGACGTCTGCTGTGCTGCAGTATTTAGGGGAAGCACGTTCACAAATAAATCGCCGACAGCGCAGGGTGTTATGGCCAGTAGATAACAGCGCACCACAGATGTCCCAGTACGTTACATTAGCTTGGGTTAATTAAAATAAACGGTAAGTTATGTCAGGCTGGTCACTATAGAGTTAGCGTATAATTCAATTAAATATTTCACGGTGGCGGCGACTGCGCCATGCCATAATCGGCATGTTGCGAGGGTGTTGACTGCTTCTCTGATTATACTCCTTGCAACTTACACCTGCCTATGTACGATTGTGATACAGATGGAAGAACATTGGCTGAAGATGGGTGTGATGATTTGGTGTTGACTGTTTTATATTTTCACAGGGTTTTCACTGAGGTGGTTTGGCCATGTGGAAAGGATGCAGGGTGAGAGACTGAAAAGGAGAGTGTATGTGAGTGAGATGGAGCGGTGGAGAGGGAGGGGGAGGCCGAGGATGAGATGGAGGGATGAAGAAGTATATGAGAGAGGGGGGTGTGAGTTGGGAGCAGGGCAGTGAAATGGCAGGGGACAGGGCGATGTGGAGGCTATTTCTTTGTGGCCACCCTGTAGGGGATTAAGGAGTCTGGCAATAGATAGACAGATAGATAGATAATAATAACACCATATACCTCTGTTTGACAAAGATATTTCAAGTGCAACTGTATCATACCACAATTACAGTGTATGTGTTAAATATTTACCGTTAATCAACGGCTCTGTGAAACCAAGAAACCTAAAATGAAACCCACTTTTGCTATCAAAGACTAATTTCAGTATCTTTTAAACTCAATATCTTCAATGACAATTTCCTAATCAGTTTGGTAGACTTTTGATGATTTCGGGTCACTGACCTGAAATGTTTCAGATACTGCTTCCTCAGTGGGATCAGTATGCAATGGTGTGTAATGCCGTGGGGTAACATCTAACCTTACTAATACAAGAATACAATGGATAAGAATTACTTTACCTGAATGTGTTAAGATGATGAAAACAGTTTGGAGATTTTTAGACCAAAACTCCTACGTCCTCTGTCTGAAGAGGTTTATTACTTGTTTAATTATGGATCATTCCGACACTTTTCACTAATATTCAAAGTTTGCGGGGGTTTAAGATGGCATCGTTGAGTTTCAAAAGAACTGTCCACTACCTCGTTTCTTCAAAGAATGCATTGATATTCATAACTTTATTTATAGTCTACTATAGTCAGTATGCTTGAATCAGATTTGGTTCACTTGCCTCAAATCCTTCATATACGGCTTTGACAGTAGGGTCAGTGTGCGTTAAAAAGTAGTGGCGAGGAGCCCCCGTCATCATCCACGTTTCAATACCCCATTTCCAGCCTGGGATATTTAGCATGTCTTGAAATGTCTCCACCGGCTTATCCTTGACCTGGACGGTGAGGTGAGCGATCAGGGCAGACTTGAACCCCGTTGATATGATGAGGCAGAACACCAGCCACCAGCCAACCAACATCTACAACATACTCAATTATAAATCAGTCATTATAACAAATCTGTGTACATACTACTTTGCAATTGTATTAAGCGTCAATTATAAAATATTGTAGACCACTAGTTCACCCGGTCAGTACGATGAAACAAGATTAACTTAAATATATTACCTCAAAACTCTTTTACATGAGGGAAAGCCTTTTGCAGTGAAGTACGAGTACATGGAAATAAGCTCCATTTAGTTCATCTACTGTAAAAGATCTCTAAATCATAATATATTATACTCGAAGTGTCAGGAATATCCAAGGGCAGCAGATGGGGATGAAATACTATGTTTTTTTTCAATATTTAAGTGATTACCTGTCCAGAGACATTAACGGATGGATCCTTAGGCGGTTCTTCCAAGAGGATGGCCCAGCCGTATAGGAATGTGATGATGAACTGTACAGTCTTACCTCCTGCCACCTGCACCCACAGCCTCTGCAGCATCCATAACACCACTGCCCACACCAGCAGACTCACCAGGATGCCCAGCCACACCATGACTGACAGTTTTGGAAATTTTCTTGCATATTAATAATGATGATAATAATAATAATGATGATAATAATAATAATAATAATAATAATAATAATAATAATAATAATAATATTGATATTGGTAATAATAATTTATATCAATATAATCAAGATTTCTTTCCTCAAGTGTTGGGTTTCAGGGCTGATGGAGCAACAGAAACGAAATACCAATAACATAAATATACACAATGGAAATCCTAAATTTCTGAACGAGCATAGTTACAGGAGTGGGTATACATGGCAACACTAGAACAAACACTCCTTGCAAACGAAGAGACTCCAATAGCTATCCATATTTGAAGGTTAATATACACCATACCAGTAAAAGGCGCGTGACGAGAGAGTGAGTAAGGTACCATGTTTTTTATATAAAATTATAGGCGGAATCTCCAATATTTAATTGATAGAGCTGATGCCAAAGAAACACAGTGTTATAATTGAAAATCTATTTTGCTGTGATTTTGTAATCTTTTAAAATGTGATTCGTTCACATTTAGAGCCGAGCAGTCCCTAGGAGAACTCGGGATTCCAAGAGGTTCCCACGCCTTTATGGGTGAGTTTTTAGGTGATAAAATTTATTGAATGAAAGTATCACATGCAGAAAGAATTTAAACTCTACTTCACAAAGGAGTAAAGCTATTAGCTTCTGCTTAGCGTGACGGTCGGGTTGGGCCAGGCCACTCATTTCCAGACTTAACTAAGAGTAAACGTCATTCGCTAATATCACTCACTCGTTTGTAATCAGTGTTAGAGTTTGATACAACACTTTTAAATACGTTGTATAAATTATTAACAATGTAATTTTGCAATTTCTTTTCAAATGTACTCAGCTAATGGCGCAAAATAACAAGAATTAGAATTACAGTACATGGTGACATCGAAAATTAGGCACGAAAGGAAAGATGCGAATTGATCATAAATGATGCTGACGATTAAGGTTGCCAGCTATTGTATTGGTGGAAAAAAATACGATCTTTGTGCAAAACGTTGGGTAAATTCTTTTTTCTCAATTAACACAATGTAGAGACACAATCGGGTCTAGAGTAATTAAGCGAAAGAATTTCTTGCAATGGCATTTACATTATTCATTGTAGAAAAATATAATTCATGTTTTATCTCTCTACCCCTTATTTCGTTTTGCCTCTGAGCTTCTTCAAAATTCTTATCACTGCAGATTTTTTTTTAAATGCCTTAAATAAGGACTTTCTACAAAGGTGAGCATCACTACCTGGTGTTAAACAAGGTAAAAATCTCTTAGTAACCTCGTATACGTAGAGTTGGCTGATGTGCTTTCTTGACAAGCAGAAAGTCTCTCCACTCACCTGGTTTCATATTAAAACATTGTTTTGTCCCGTTTTCTGTCACTGCCTCTGATTCCCTTTCCCTTTTGCACCTGTCACCCCTCCCACCCACCCTAACAGACACTCATTACACTTCCCTCGACCACACTCAGATCTCCACCGATGGTCATATAAATGTTCACATGCTGTTGACGATAAATGCTCATGTGCTGTGGAAGATGAGTTGGAACAAGTGTACGGTTATAAGGTCAGACAGGTAGCTGCACATGAAAACCAGCATGGTGAAACAATGACATTTTGACGAACCTATGAGTGACGGGCAAAGGACAGTGAGAGCTTTAGTGATTGTTACCTGTGAATGGTCTGACAAGGGCGAGGTGTTGTGGTAGAGGAGGTGGCTTCAATGACACCAAGGTCATGGGGTCGGATGGGTAAGTCCTCAGGTAATCGAAAACAGTCAGCCGCTCTCGTAAAGGGGACACAACGGTGCAGAAATCTACCTCGTGTCTCTGGAGTCGGCCCATCATGCCATCATACACCCCATTTTTCAGTTTACCCCACAAGCGGTCTATTTCCTCACGAACAACATAGCTAAAAGATTATACTGATTTAACACCATTTACCAAAGAAATGTCTCAAGTTATTAATTTTTTAAAGTACGACAGAAATGAAGGGGTAGAAGAAACCTGAATATTATTTCCTCAATTTTGAATAAAACTTCGTGTCCACTTTGTTCTCGCTGTCTCCAAACTACCTTCCTTAGCTTAGAAGAGACTTTTCGAAGTAAAGGGAGGAATTAGAGATGGACCAGCATACTTTCACTACTGGTGTGAGGGAAATGGCATCACAACCTGTGGTAACAGTCTAAAAATTAAATAATTTTTAGACTGTTACCACAGGTTGTGATGCCATTTTCATCACTCCAGTAAGAAAGTAGTACTACTCCATATCTAATCCCTCCCTTGACTTCGAAAAGTCTCTTCTGAGCTAAGGAAAGTGGTATGGAGATAGTGGGAACAGGGTGGAAATGAGTTTTTATTCAAAATGGAAAATGCTTCCGAGACAAAAATAGTCAAATTTACTAATTTGGGGTCACTGAAAACGAAAGTCATGCTTATAATGTCTGATCGGCTCTACTTTTTAAGATATTCTACTTACTCAGTATTTACGATCATTGACTTCAATAGCTAAGATACTTGAGTACTAATTGGACTTGTTTCTTATTTCAAACAAGAAATGATCCAAACACGGGCAAGGATTTGACTGAATGTATAAATAAAAGTTTTACTGAGTTTGGACAGCTTTGGCTGTTTTGCCAAAATAATGCGTGATGCCACCTGAAATTGTTATTGTGTCATGAACTGCATCATATCATTCTGAGACGTCACTAATGATACAATCATTATTCAGGTTACATCACAAAATATTTTGTCCTATACAAACCATGCAGATCAAATGGTGTCGTTCAAATTTTTTTATATATATGCATGGAAAAAGAAACGAAATGCCAGAAGTCCGAAAAATGTTCCCTACAAGAAAAAAATAAAAGCAAGATAACAGAGAGCCATATTCAAGGTCCATTAATTTCGAGATACCTTGACTGAAAGTCATGTGATAGATAGTAGCAAATATAGACATAGAACGATAGTTCCAGAGTTGAACTGTTGCATACATGAACGACCGGGAGTAATGGTTAACTCCTCCATTAGAGCTTGGACAGAAAAAGGATGACAGTTTACTGCTAGACGGGTGTTATGCACACGTCGTAGTGTTGGAGGGATGCAACCAGACGGTTCAGAGGAGTAGTGACCATTGAATCAGTGACTGAAAAGAGATAAAGATGCAACGGTACAACAAGGAGATGCAAGTTAAAGGGAGCCAATAAGAGGAGGAGAGCTAATATGAGGAAAAGCCTTCGACCCAACCTTGTTGTGAACTACTGTACGTGCGGATCCTCCTCACACATGAGAGTTTTACAATGAAGGGATAAAGTAGGCAATGATTTGGCTTACCATACCTAATCTCTTGGAAGCAGATTTTACAAGAAAGATAATATGATCTCTCCAAGATAAATTCCAAATGAATGAAATCCAAAAATGATTAAAGACGATGAAAGATAGAGTTGGGCATTTTCAAATTTCGAGGATATTCCCGTAGCAGATTTTGACGAGTCGAAAGATACAAGAGCTGCGTTTCTGATGCATTAAAAATAACAAGATTAATTTTACCCCAATCAGATCCAAGCCAGACATTAAGGATACCATCTCTTCATCCCTTTTTTGTTGAAGTAACTGCAGAGATGGACGCTGTGGGAAGCGTTTAGAAAGGTGAAGTGTGGAGTCATCAGCATATGAGTGGATAACGTTAGATATTCAGCTTAGAAGGTCATTGATAAATAGAAAGAAGAGAGTTGGTGATAGGACTGAGCCCTGAGGAACACTGCTATTGATAGCTCTAGAAGAACAGTGGCCCTCTAGAACAGCAGCTATAGAACAACAAGAAAGGAAGCAACAGACGAAGGCTCAGACAGAAGGACAGAAACCATAAGAGGGCAGTTTGGATATTAATGATTTATATCAGACTCAATCGAAAGCCATTGAGATCTCAAGTCCAATGGCAAAGCTTTCGCCAAAGTCCCAAAAGGAAGATGACCAGGAATCTGAAAGGAAAGTGAGAAGATCACCAGTGGAGTGTCCCTGGCAGAACCCATTCTGGCAATCGTGAAGAAGATTATGATTGGAAACGTGCCTTAAAATAATTTTGTAATGGACAGATGCAACAACTTTAGAGATACAAGATGTTAAAGCTGTTGGACGATAGTTAGAGGGTTAGAAACGGTCACCCTTCTTCGGGAAAGGCTGAATGAGAGGAAACGTCCAGCAAGAAGGAAAGGTACAAGTTGATAGACAGAGGCGAAAGAGTTTACCCAGGAAGGGTGTAGCACAGAAGCACAGCTCTTGAGGACATTCGGAGGGACACCTTCAAACCCATATGCCTTGTTAGCATTGCGGCCATTTAAGACAGAAAACACATCGCTTGAAGATATTTTAATATCAGCCATGAGAAAGTCAGAGGAAGGGAAGCGATGGAGGAACGACACCAGAATCATCTAAAGTGTAATTGGAATGGAAAGTCTGAGCTAAGAGCTGTGTTTTATCAGTAGAAGAAACAGCTGCAGAGTCATCAGAGCGGAAAAGAGGAGAGAAGGATGATGAAGTAAAGTTGTTAGAAAGGATATTGATAAGATGCCGGAAAGAGTAGGAAGAATTTGAGATAGAGAGTTCAGAACATTTAATAAGAATGAAATTATTTTTGGCAGAGCAAAGGACAGACTTGGCACGATTTTGGACAGAAGTATAAAAGAGATGAAATTCAAGGAAAGATTGGCTATGGTAACTTTTGAAGGCTCTCTCCTTGTTGTAGACAGCAGTAGAACAAATGCGATTAAACCATTTTTTTTTTTCAATAGACACAGGATAAGAGAGGAATGTATGCTTCCATGCCCAAGAGAATAACCCTCATAATGTGCAAGTCATACTGAGATGGATCACGGCTATAGAAGCGGTAATCATTTCAGGGAAAATCAAATAAGTACTGCCTGAGGGCCTCCCAATCAGCAGCTCTACAGTGCCAAAGCTGCCGCTCCTTGGTAGGGTCCATAGGAGTTACTGGAGTGATAGGACAGGTTAAGATGACGAGGTCATGGTTGGAGGGACCTAACAGAGAAACTATTTACAGCATAACAAGATGGATTAGTTGTAAGGAAAAGGTCAGGTATGTTGGAACTCTCTCAAAGGCAGTCAGGGATTCATGTAGGATATTGAGCATGCTGCTTTAGGTCATTAAACATAGAGAAGATGTAGACTTGTTCAGCAGGTGGACCAGTGAAAGAAGAAGGTCAAAGGTAGTTGTGAAAATTGCAATAACATAAAATTCAAGATTTCAGAGAAAGGAGAAATTGTCAGGATATGTTCCATCTTTGAAGTAAGACAGTAAAAGAAAATTTTATAGTCAATAGAATCACGAGATAAGTAAACAGCACACACACATTAGTCAGAGAATGACAGAATAGCTGAGGTCAGTAGGGAGAGAAATCAGAAGATTCAAGTTCAGGAACGTGAAAGATATGTTGTTGCGTACATATGAACAACAGCCACTTTTGGCACTGAAGTGAGTATAGAGAACGAGTTGAACAGAGAGTGTTGCGATGGTTTGGTCATATGGAGGGAATGGATGAAGAGCAATTGGTGAAAAAGATAATGGGGTCGGATGTGAGAGATGTAAGGCTGAGAGGAAGACCACGAATAGGATGAATGGACAATGTGAAGAGAGCATTAGATGCGAGTGTTATGTTTGTAGAGAAAGGAAGAATGGCTCCGCGTGATAAGGATGACTCGAGAAAAATTGTGAATGGATAAATGGTGATGTGGCCCGAGAGGATATTGTCCCACATTTGGTCTGATCAGTTGATCAGGTCAGGTGCTGGTAAGGGGATGGGTCCATTATGATGTGGTGGAGACAAACCAGCTCTGCTGTTGGGCCCTGCAACGGATGTAGCTGATTGCACTGCGCAGTTGATCTTTGTGCAGTGGGGTGTGGTGAGAATCTGTCCCTTCTGCCCTTGGGACTAAGATATGAGTAAATGTGTGTGTGTGTGTGTGTGTGTGTGTGTGTGTGTGTGTGTGTGTGTGTGTGTGAGAGAGAGAGAGAGAAAATTGGGAGTGTATCGTCCTGTCTCTGCTAAAGGGGGTGCAAACAGCCTAGGTATATAGATAGAGATAGAGAAAGCAGGAGGATATAGAGAGGGGTTTGGTATCAGTCGCCTCAGACAGCTGGGTCTCAGTAAGGAAGAGGAGGTGAGGTTTAGAGGAAGAGAGGTGGTGTTCAACAGATAAGAAATTAGAGGAAAGGCAGTGAATGTCAAAGAAAATGAAGAAGTTGGTCAGACAGTGATTCCAAGCAATTCTCTTGGCCGTCACTGGGAGAGGGAAGGATGGTGGGAGAATTTATGCCCCCCCCCCCAGGGCAATAAAGGCTTGATGCTGAGATGCCATTTACTTAACATAAAAAAGAAGTATGGTGTGTATTGTGTACGTAGTTTGGTGTCGACAGTTGGAGGAAATTCTATAAGAGATTATGCTGGTCTATTTTCTGTTACTGAAATAGTGAAAAAAAAAAAAAAAGTAAAAGGAGATGGTCAGAAGATAGTTCCATGGGCTGATGAAATGGAAGATCTAGCTCTCCCTATCACTGGCCTTCCATCCATCTTCGGACTACTGCCTTGTTCGACTGGTGGTATAGTCGATGCCCTCTTTGTATATTACTGTTTGATTTTGCAAAGGGACATATTTCTGTTTAGCCAAAGTGAGCAGTGATGCCTCATACTTGATTTAACGAAGCTGGTAATTTCTGCTATATGTGTGGCGAAATGACATCTGAATCAAAAGTATAGTATTACCGCTGTGGTTAAGAAAAACTTCCACCTGTAATGTGGCTGTAAAACTGGAGATCAAGACAAGAGCCGGGCTCCAGCTATATGTTGCAACACTTGTGCAACAAATCGTCGCCAGTGGTTTATTAAGAAAAGGAAATCTATGCCGTTTGCTGAACCAATGATTTGTCGAGAACCAACACAACATTAAAGCAACTGCTACTTCAGAATGGTGGCCCCTATTCGGGAACGGTCTGTCAGAGCAGATAAAGTGGACTGTAAAATATCCAAAATTCTGGCAGCTATTCGCTTAGTATCCCACGGGGATTGGTGCCTGTTGCTGAAGCACCAGAATCCTTCCTATTTAAATCAGACGAGGAGGAAGGGAATCTCAAAACATCTACCTCTGCACCATCAACGTCACTTGACTCAGATTTTGACCCACCCTCTTCCACGAATCACACCTCATTACAGAAGTTGAGCTGAATGATCTTGTGAGGGATCTGGAAATGCACAAGAGCAAGACAGAGTTGTTGGGCTACAAACTACAGCAATGGAAATTCCTGTCAGATGGTGTTAGGATTTCCATGTTCCTAAACGTCAAAAGAATCTTGTCCAGTATTTCTTCATGGAGGATGATCTTGTAGCCTGCAACAACATCGATGGTCTGATGCGCAACACTCAACATCGTCCATAATCCAGCTGAGTGGTGACTCATCGTTGTTTCATCAAAGACGAGTCCTAATGCTCTTTTGCTGCACAACGGTAATGTTTTGCCATCCATTCTAGGTGGTCATGCAGTTCATGTAAAGAAGAGTTATGACAACATAAAAAACACTTTTGAGGTGCATAAACGACGACCGATATCAGTGGCAGCTTTGTGGTGACCTGAAGGTTATTGCCATTTTACTTGGTCTGCAGAATGGATAAACAGAGTATTACTGTTATCTCTGTGAAGAAGATAGTCGTGCAAGACGGTCTCGCTACACTAAGAGAGACTGGTTGCTCATTCGATAGTCAGTGGAGCCAGAGAGGAAGAACGTTCAGAATTCACCACTTGTGAAAGACAAATTCAAAGAAGCCTTTAAGTATGCCTGTGTGAAATTCCCAGGGTTAAGTCAAACAAAATTAAATAAATGTGTTTTTGTTGGTCTTCAGATTCCTTAACCTCTTCGAAATGATGCATTTGAGAGCGCAATGTGTGGCAAAGGATCCTTGACAAGTCTTCGAGCTAGTAACAACAACATTTCTTGGCAACAACAAGGCAGACAACTACAGGGAGTTGGTGGAAAACCTGCTTACGACATACAATAAGCTTGCCTGCAACAAGTCACTCAAGACTTATTTATTTGCACTCTCATTTAAATATATTTCCACAAAACTGCGGAGCAGTGTGCGACGAGCATGGCGAGCGATTTCACCAGGACAGAGCAGCAATGGAGAAACTGTATCAGGGCAAATGGGCCCCACCAACCCTTGCGGGCTATTGTCAGGGATGCTCCATTTCATGAACACTTGAAAGAAGCCCATATGCACAGTTCAGAAGCTGAATAATGGCTGAACTATGTACTGACACATAATAAGAGTATTATATACGTGGTATATCATATATTCATGTAGCATCACAAACAGATGGGAATACATTGGTTTGAAATTTATGAGTAACAGTGTACTGTCGGCGTTATGTACATAAATGTAATATATAAAACTTATTTTCGAAACACTAGCAAATCAGCTGCTCTTTTTATCATATCTGATTTCAGTGCATTGAAAATCCATAAGAAACAGCAAATTTTATCTCCAAAGCAGACAACTTTTAAAAACTTTTAGACCAGTCAAAAGTGGTATCTGCAGATGCCGAAGGGGTTATTGTTTCTGCAATGGTGAAAACTAACAGGACTGAGCCAAATGTGTAAAAACAAATATGCTGCAGCGGGTTAGAAGTGTTTTCCGCATTGCTTGTGTGTTTCTCTTTGTCATTACATAATTATCTTTCATAATTCGAGACATACAATAATCGTGGACAAAGTTCAGTCCTCTCCAGTTACAGTCAAGATCCTGGTATTGTTTATTTTCGGGAATTCTTTCCAGTTAACAGTCAAGATCCTGGTATTGTTTATTTTCGGGAATTCTTTCCAGTTAACAGTCAAGATCCTGGTATTGTTTATTTTCGGGAATTCTTTCCAGTTAACAGTCAAGATCCTGGTATTGTTTATTTTCGGGAATTCTTTCCAGTTACAGTCAAGATCCTGGTATTGTTTATTTTCGGGAATTCTTTCCAGTTACAGTCAAGATCCTGGTATTGTTTATTTTCGAGAATATATTACGAGTATATAACATATGGCGAAAGGGCTCCGTTTTATTTTTTTAGGACAAATCATCCGTATCACACTAGCTGAGAAGAAGAAATAAGTGGCAGTTCGCTTGGGTCAATTCCTTCTCCTCATACGCCACTCTAAGTACCGTAATATTAAAAAAAAAGTAATCAAAGGTGTAGGTCAACTCATAAATTATTTTCCGGCATTAAAACTAATCACACACTGGGATATCATTGGATTGCACTCCAGTTTGCATAGTAGCATTAAAGTCTAAGTAGAAACGTCAGACGTAATTCTTCTGTTACTGGTCACTGTTCCTCTGAACTTTCTGCTTGCATCCCTCCACCTCCACGACGGGCGCGTAGCACACGTCTAGCAACAAACTCTCATCCCTTTTCTGTCCAACTCCCTAATGCAAGAGTTAACCGTTACTCCCAGTCCTTCAGTTTATGCGACAGGCCAGCTCTGGAATTTTCTTCTTCTATCTGTTTTTCCTACTTCATAAATTATGATCTCCAGTTTTTCAAACGCAGTTATGATCTCCAGTTTTTCAAACGCAGTGTGTCCAGGCATCTTGCAATGAATGGATCTTGAATTTGGCTCTCTGTTGTACTGTTTTTGTTGTTTTTTCTTTTTCTTGGAAGGAATGGTTTGCGTGCTCTTAGCCTTTGGTTCCTACTTTGTCGCATAAAAAAAAAAAAAAATTCTTTTACAGATATGTTAAAAGGTGAATCTAGGGAGGAGTAAAGTTATGGTCCTCGGGAGACGTAAGTCAGTGAATGTACCATGAGGTTGGATGAGGAGGAAATGGAATATGTGAGTGCGTTTAAGTACTTGGGAATTGTGATGAGTAAGGATGGAAGTTTGGAAGGTGAAGTGCTTGAAAGGGTACAACAAGGAAGAAAGGTTGCTTGTTCGTTGAAAACTGTGATAAGAAACGGGGAAGTCATGGAAGTGAAAAAGTTACTACATGACAGTATTGTGATACCAACTCTAACGTATTGAAGTGAAGCTTGGACCTTGTTGGAGGGACAGACGTCAAGAGTGAGAGCAGTGGAAATGAGTTATTTGGAAGGAGCATGTGGGGTCACAAGGAGAGACACAGTGACAAATGAGGATGTGAAGGAGCGTTGTGGTGTGAATGTGGATGTGATAAGAAGCGTAAGGAAAAACACACTGAGGTGGCTTGGCCATGTGGAGAGGATGGAGAGACAGAGACTGACGAGGAGAGTATGTGAGTGAGGCGGAGGCGGGGAAAGAGGGAGGAGGAGACCAAAGATGAGATGGAGGGATGGAGTGGAGAGGTATATGAGAGAGGGGTGTGTGGGCTGGGAGCAGAGCAGTGAAATGGCGGGGGATTGGGCGACATGGAGGCGATTTGTTTGTGGCAGCCCCTTGCGGGATAGAGGCGTCTGGCAAAAGGTGTAGGTAAATTAAAATGTTTGCCTTCTTTCCTGTTCCTAGGCAGGGTAAAGATGGGAAACAATTCCCAAGACAGCATTTACCTAGCACTGGTTTTCTCCATAATGCCTCGAAGACCCAGCAGTAACTTAAACTTGCCTGGAAAGATGAATATCCCCAAGCTCTTGGTTGTTTGACACATGATCTGCTTGACTGGCACGTGATCAACAAGAAAGGTTGAGAAGTCAGTGCATAATTTAGTTTAACCCTGGAAATGAATATTCGTTGTTAATATTTCTATCTAGCTTCTATATGAGGAAGACTGAAACACATAATTCAGTAGAAATGAAGGGGCTTTAGCTGTGCAATAGCTGCCTATATTGGTCAAGAGTAGAGAAATTTTAATAAGGAACTGTAGTAAAAAGCAATGTACAGGAAGTGCAGATGTTGATGTAACATCTCGACAATTTACGAAGAACTGTGTGGTCTCTGTCTGAGCACTTTTATTCTTTATGAAATCTCAGGCCAGAAAGTTGCCAATAGGAACAGACAGTGTATAAATAAGTGAAAAGTTTAAAGAAAAGGACTTCACTTCAGTACAATCCAATCACCATTTAGCAATGCAGGTGCGGTAAGAGAAAGAATAGTAACCTCCACAGAGAAAGGACAGGTAGACAACCAGCACGGTCAACATTCCTGCCGAATACACAAAAGAGTTAGTTACGTGAATTTCAACTTCTCTGAGAATTCCTTGATGAGTCTGGCATCCATGGAGTCTTTAAGGGTGGCAGTGCTGTATGGTTCATCAGTGTCCGGGGTGTAGTCCACGTAGGGGAAGTAGCGACCAGTCACTATCTTCATCCCATGACCGTTCATATTAGGGAACTGATCTATGAAAAAAATATACATATAACCCCACCAGGTATGGCAGTAGCAAATAGGATAATGATGATGATTCTGATGATGAGAAATGGCGTACTTTTTACATGAGTGGGAAATAGTGATGATGCACTACCTTTCCCGGAACTGTAGTTGTAAATGTTTATGATGATGATGATGATGGTGATGATGAGAGATGGCGTATCCTTTATATCAGTGGGAAATGGTGATGTACTATGTAGCCCAGAATTGTAGTTGTAATAGTTGTGATGATGATGATGGTGATAAGAGATGGCGTACCTTTATATCAGTGGGAAGTGGTGATGATGTACTACGTTGCCCAGAATTGTACGTGTAATAGTTATGGTGATGATGATGATAAATGATACACTGTTGACCCTGTTTACCAGTGGGAAATGTAATGATAATGATGATAATGCTGGAAATGATGACAGGTTACGAAGTTGGTAATCAGTGTCTTAAAACTGGTAATGATGATAAGTTATGAATTGTTAAATCTGTCCCATAATATGTATTTTGTGTTGAAGTTATCTCACTTTGAGATATAGTACACCATGATTTTAACCTCTTTTCATCATACTTTTAAAGCATGGGTAATATTTGGAGATAATCTAACTTATCTATCAGTCATATACATGCATTAATTTTAACTCTCCTATATAGTTTTTATTTCCTTCACTCTTTCACACACCTTCCGTCACTCATTCTGGTTCTTATTCTCATATTGTCTCGTATATGATTTTTGCACGATATGTGAAAACATAAGCCTACATTCGAACAAAGGGATGTCATTCCGAAGAAATGTGCTTTTCCTCAGTGAAGTTAAATTTCTTCCGAACAGAACCTGAATGTCCGCTTGTCCAGCGTTGCAGTACATACAGCGGCGGTACACCATCAACTGTTGCAGCTCTCTTGGCTCACTCATACCTGAAAAAGAAAATATACTGGTATATTTTGAGTACAATGTATAGTTAGTGGCTGCTACAGTTAAATAGTGTATTTTTCGCGCATGGAAATTGAAGGGATGATGCGAAAGAAAGGACAAACATAAACAAAACTTCGCCGACATAACTGTCCGCATTGTGTCCTGCCCTCCATACTTCTCATTTTCCCAAAAGACACACACTGTGCATCCTTCTCATGCTTTAGTTGTGTACTTCAAAGAGTATTACATTCACATAAAAATAACTCATGGAATATATCTCGTACCACAGCTGGTACAAAATTGCCACTGGACATCTGCCCATGGGGGTGAATGTGGATGTACTCCCTATGACAACAGTACCGTGGCCAGACGGTACAGGGAGTAAGGGGATTTAATCTGTAGATAACCAGAGACAACAATGAATGTTGGCCTATGACCAATGGTGAGGTGGTTGATGTAACAACGAGAGGTATTTAGAGAAGGTTATGACAAAAGTAAGATAAGATGTGACAATTTCTTCACAACCAAGTATACAGACTATTACATAATCCTAATAACAATAGAATTTTCTGGTCACCTCATAGTTTTTTCAGTAACTTTAGCACGTCATCACACGTTCCTCCACTAAAATCTTCAGATAGAAACACTATAAATGACCTATGTAGAAAACTGAATATCCTTGCCAGTGCATTTGCCAAAAAACCTACCTTAACCTGCCAAGTGCCGGAGCCATACCTATACGGTCTGCAATTGCAACCGGCGTAAACACATGAATATTCAAATTTGCCGGGAGATGACTGGCATGGACACAGACGCACCTTCCCCACATGTGTACCCATGCTATGAGTCACCCAGGCCGCTCCCATGAAGCGAGAGAGGCCTGCTCCTCAGTCCTACTTTGTTACTGCTTGTTTGAACATCATGTCACACCACGGCCATTCACAGCCTGAGATTGATGCCCTTTTGTTCATCCCTCATGATGGTGAATGTGATTCACTCATCGATGACGATGTGACTGATAAAGATTACATTCAACCAGTCATTGAAACAAGCAGTGATGAAGAAATACTATCGCCAAGAAAGGCTAGGTATATGGTGTATAGGCTAGCCACGTCCCAACCTTGTGTGCCACGAGGCAAACCACCGCCATCAGCACCACACTGCACTCGCCCTTTGGATGAATCATCTAGTGATGAAAAGGCAGTGGAAAGCACCTCCAAGCTGCCTAGATGGGTGGGCTTACCCAGGAAAACAAAAAGGAGTGAGGAAGGCTCCAAAGGATGAAGTACAGGATGAGTAATACTTTATTCTACTCATCTGGCTCAAGTAGCACTCCAGCCCGGTCACCACACCGCACACCCTCACCCCAGCGAAGCACCTCCACCACCCTGCCACCACGTGCTGTCTCACCTCTGCCTCCCCGCACTTTCTCCCCACAACCTCAAACGGTGGGGAAAGTAGGAAAGGGGAAAGGCAGGGGGAAGAAAAGCAAAGGTCATGGAAGCAGTTTGGCTGGAAGGCTTTCTCTCTAACCTACTCCCCAACTTCTTCCCTAGCTTCCTCCTCATCAACTTCCTCCCCAACTTCTTCCCCATCCTGACAATGGTGATGGTGCCCCAAGTGGTGATGAAGGAGGCATGGAAGGAGGCGACGACGTGACCTGGGAGTGGGATGATGGGAGTGATTTTTCCCCCATCATTCATCCCTTCACTACCGGTAATAGGGCTGGCTGTACTGTCCCTGACCTTACTCCAGCCTCAAGGAGGATTGTTTTTTTCAAGAATTTGTTATCACGAGAATTACCTGTAGTCTTGAAAACAGTTCTCATGACCAATGCATATGCCTCCTTCTGCCGTGGGGGAGCAACACAAACACCCCACAGCAGCCTCTTCGATGCCGACGTGTCTTTGGATGAGATGTACCTGTTCCTGGCCCTGGTTCTCCTGATGGGGCTAATCAAGAAGAACAGACTGCTGTCCTATTGGACTGTTGACCCCATGATGGCAACGTCTTTCTTCGGGAGAGTTATGGGCAGGAACAGGTTCCAGAATATACTGAGCTGCCTGCATTTCTTTGATGCTCTCAACCCTGTAAACCTTAAAAACTTGGATGAGATGAGAAGGATTCGGTTGGTTTTCGATCACCTGAAGGAGAGGTTCTCTACCTCTTTCTATCCACACCGAGACCTGGTCATAGATGAGAGTCTCGTGTTGTGGAGAGAAAAAATTTCCTTCAGGCAGTGCATCCCCCGCAAGAGGCACCATTTTGGCTTCAAAATCTTCGTTATGTGTGACTGTAAGACTGGATATGTGCAGGACAGTCCTGTACACCAGTTCATAAAAGGACTCTTGGACTTTCAGGGGCCGTGGTGAAGACGATGATGGAGAAGTATCTTCATCGTGAGCACATACTGTACCTGGATAACTGGTACACCAGCCCCCTTCTCGCTTGGTTCCTGCACCTGCAGGAGATGGGAGTGTGCGGTACTGTCAAGAAGTACAGACGGCATATGGTGCATGTGGGCTGGAAGCTGGTGAAGAAGGACATGGTGTTTTATAAGGTCAGTAATATCCTTGCCATAGCCTGGCACCACAACCGAGAAGTCAACCTTCTCTCTACAGTGCACCGCCCTCTGATGCACCTAACAAGTCAACTGACTATCAGAGCGAGAGTCAGATGCCAGTGTGAAAGCCTGAAGCCGTCCTAGAACACAACATCAATATGAGGCTAGTTGACACGCCACGATATCCAGTGTTGACTGTGCTAGGTCCATAATGAAATGGTACGAGAAGTTCTTCTTTCATCTTCTTGATATCATGGTCCTGAATCCCCACATCCTTTACGCCAATACAACAGGAACCAGCGAAACCTTTGAGGCATTCATTAGAGAAATGTGCAGGGAACTCATCGGCACCCATGGGCATGATCGTGTGACTTCTTGTCAACCCCACGGCAGTTACATCCTCCTGCGACTCACCAGCCGTCACTTCGCCAGCATGGTCCCTGCCACAGAGATGCACAGGAATGTGCAATGGCACTGTCATGTGTCGACACAGCACCGTCAGGCCCCGTACACAGCAGTGGGTCTATGCATCGTTCCCTGCTTTGAGGAATACCACACCCAACTCCATTAATAACTGAACAAAAGAGGAGTGCGAAAAATGACGCAAGTAAAATGTATTTATTTGTAAATATGTAATGATAATTATCTCATATGTAAATGTAATATGACAAGAAACTAGTGTTTGTGATATTATAATAGTAACTGAAGTAAAATAAGTTACATATGTGTGTGTGTGTGTGTGTGTGTGTGTGTGTGTGTGTGTGTGTGTGTGTTTGCGAGAAAATGACACTGTGTGAGAATTTTGCCATGTGAGAAAAGAGAACGGTAGTGTGTTGAGAGTGCGAGGAAAAACACCAAGAGTGTGTAGAATTATAAGTTATGTGGAAAACAAATATGTACAGTATAATATGTGTGGGCACAGACTTTCTACCTCAGAAACGTAGAATAGGAACTATTACAAACATTTTATGGGCAATCCATCTCACTCACTCGCTTGTCATAATGAGCCAACATACATAACTATGCCTGGGGACACTTCCTATATCATCTGTATACCCAACAAGAGTGTCTTTGGCTCGAATACCATAGTTACCGATGAGGAAAATGCAGACCTGCTGCCTCTTCTCACTCTGTGCCAGTAGTGGACGGTGGAATCTACAGGTGTTACTCCAAAGTTTTCAGCCGCCTGCTCAGGAAGAATCGACCTCAAAATCGACCTAAATGGCTTCTGTGAGCACTTTTATATTCGTTCTCCATGTTTTCTAATCATTCCTAACCTATTTTGGAAAAAAAAAAAAAAAAAAGGTCAAAAACTGTCCGGCACCACGGCTCCATTAGGGTCCAAAGTCTGCCGGCACACGGTGGGTTAAAGCAAGTCAATCAGAATGTCCCTGTACTAGAACTTGACTCTCCCGAAATCGCTACACTTAAGATACAGACTAGATACGTAAAAATAATCCATCCTGGACAATCTTCCAACCAACAAAGCAACCAGGTCCAGATGGCATTCCAACAATCATTTTGAAAAAAAAAAAAAAAAAAAATGTTCCCTAGAACTTGCTCCTGTTCTGCTGTAGTTAAATTATTCAGACTATTCAGTGGTACTTTTTCATTCCCTAATTCTTGGAACGAAACCAATATCCGCCCACTTCCAAAGAAAAGAAGTTTATCTGACCCCTCTGATTACAGACCACTAGCTATCATATATTCTCTTGGTAAAGTATTTGAGATTGCAGTTAATAAATGCATTGTTACATATCCTGAATCCAACAACTTAATTAGTGACAGATAGTATGCTTTTCACCATGAAAGGTCCATTGTTGGCATACTCAGTCTCTTGAGACATTCCATTCATTAGTCAGTTGACCATCACTGGAGACTCATTCAGTAGCCCTTGATATTTTAAAGCTTTTGACTGAGTGTGGCAATTCCCTGCTACTTAAACTCCCTTGCTATGGCCTATCACCTTTTGTTTCACATATTTCATCACCTCTCTACTGCAGACAAAAGAGTAAAAGTAAATGGTGTTTGTTTTCAGTTTCCACTCAGTTATTGCCGGCATGCCACAAGGATCAGTTCTGACTCAAACCCTATTCCTAAATCATATTAATGATCACGTATCAATCACCAATAATCCCATTCACTCCTATGTAGGTGGCTGAACGCTTCAAAGTTAATTTACACTTCAACACCCATTCACAAAAATTTAATATCACTCTCAACTCAGTACAGCAATCTCCATAAATCAAGACTTATCTAAAATCACTGAATAGGGACAAATAACATTGTCTCATTTAATGCTAGGAAAGCGAAATATATACAGTTCACTAATTAACAGATAATGCCTGATTTCTATATTATCTTCAGTGCTACTAATAATCATATCTCTAACACTGACGAAATTCTCAGTGTCTCACTTAACAATACCCACAGCTGGACCTCTGACAACCTTACACTCACTCCTGGAACTGATAGTGAGGGGTCAGATAACGTATCATGTTGAAAAAATCCATTTGGTCATTGGTCGTCTACTAACATAGTGTTGACGGCTGATTTGGTATCCTAAGTGGCAAAAAAAGGAGGACAGAATCAACCAATTGTATTTACCAGCAGACAAATAAAAGGTGCAGAGAAAAATTATTGCACAACAGACTTTGAGGCACTTGCAGTGGTTTTTTGCATTACAAAAGATTCGAGATTTGGTATATGGTTACGAAATAATTTATTCACCGACCATAAACCGCTAGTGGGTATGTTTAAAGAAAAACTCCTCTCTGGGAAGAGAGCAAGATGGAAATGTACATTCGAAAACTACAATGTCCATATTCATTATATACAGGGCAAAATGAATCGAGTAGCCGATGCATTATCTAGGAACCCAAAGACAATTCATGTCACAGCATTAGATCTCAAAAGACACATCCCAAACCACGAAGAAATCGCAAAAGCACAAAGACTTGATCCAACATGGTCTAAAGTTATATACAAGTTAGAAAGTGGAGATGATATACAATTACCCAAACTACATGTGCCACTAGAACAATTCACAATAATCAATAATGCCTTATACAGGATCAGCCCAGGACAACCAAAATGCTGAAGAAATAATAAACAATTGGTAGTACCTAATGACATGATACCCCAAGTATTACGAACGATACACGACAGCCCACATGCAGGATATCCTGGAAAGGATAGGACATTCAAACAAGCCCAGTTATTATATTACTGGCCATCATTGCAAAAAGATATAAACAATCATATAGACAGATGCGAATCCTGTGCAAAACACAAAGGATACCCAATCACACCAGCACTGATGGGTAATTACCCTGTACCACATCAACCATGGGACGTTGTCGCAGTTGATTTACTCAAGATGTCATTATCATACAATAATAACCAATACCTATTCGTAGCAACGGTTCATTTTTCCTGTTATGCAATTTTAGCCCCAATTAAAGTTAAAACAGCAGAGACAGTAGCAAAGGCAATAATAGATAATGTAATATGTCACTTTATTATCCCAAAGGTGCTAATAAGTGATAATGGAGGAGATTTTAATTCTGATATCTTGCATGAAATATGTAAACAATTGGCTAAGATATCAAAAAGGTTAACGTTTAAGCCTATCACCCAGCATCCAAGGGGTTAGTAGAGAGACAAAACAAAAAAGTATTAGATGTACTACGACACATTCTCAAAGAATATTATGCAAGCTGGGATTATTGGATTCCCAGAATAGGAGCCTCAATTAATGGATCTATAAATAAATCTATAGGTGACACACCACATTTCATTATATATGGGACAGATAAAAAACTACCATATGAGATTCTAGAAGGCCAGAATCTACCCATATACCACTACGACGATTTAACTTTGTTTACGTGAATTCCAGGACATACGTAAAAGAGTATAAAAACAACGATGTCCAAGGAAGAAATGATGGAGGCATTTAATAAAAAAGGCAAGAGACTCGCCTATCAGCTTAGGAGACATTGTCTATATCATACGAGAGACAATAAATTATCTCCAAATTTTGAGGGCCCATATAGAGTAATTAACATAAAAGCAAACAAAGTTTTAATTAGGTGACTGTGAAGTGGCGAAGAGAAACAAGTTCATATTAACCATTTGAAACGATTTTCAAGGGAACTATCCAATAATTATACAGTCTCGGATACCACCGAACAACTGAACATAACTCATGAAACCAATCAAGAAAACAACAATAATTACAAAAATAAATTAAGGTCATATAGCAAACAATGAAACATAGGTGCAACTGTTCCAAAAAAATCTGCAGCACATCATTTACATGATTGAAATACCGATTTAAACTCCTTCTATGAATGATATAACAAGCAAGTTATTGCTTTCTGTTAGTCAACCGTAACGCACATCATCACTGACATCGACCACAGCGTGACCATATTAGAAAACGAATAGACTTCTTTTTGTCGGTAGGTAACGATGAAGGATGAAGGGACTTATGCTATGGATTTTCCTTTACATAGCAAGATGATATGCTCATTTAGACCCCCACGAGAGTTCGTTACAGGACACTTATGCAAGGAATGTCGAATGCTGGTAATGGCAAGATCACAATTGACTTACTTCCAGTTCATGAGCTACGTCAGATAATTAGACAAGGCATAAATAAACATAAATTGAAGCCTTTGTTCCGAAGTAGGGATTTCATGCAATATTATCCATATTTAGAAAGAACACTAACACCAACATCAGTAGTAGTTCATGTACCATTCAAAAATGACGACCTGTTCACAGTATACGAAATACACCCCTTCCCTTCTAAGAATAATAACACTTTGGTCATCATCAACATCAACACTGACATGGAACTCATCATGGTCTCCAAGAGACGGAACACTGTCTCTTTCGCCAGGGAATCAACGATTGGACGAAAGTGCCGTACATTCTTACATGCTCTTCACTTTTGTCCTGTGTACATATTCACGTTTCAGCCTACTGAAACAGTCCCTTGTGAAATGGCTGTCATAAGAAATCACGACATTCATAATCACTGCAACTTCACTTTTGCTCCAGATAAGCTTGTACACCATCGACGCATCGGACACTCACAGTTTTTTTTTTTAATTCACTCATAACACATCAGTTTACATAGTCTGTCCAGATATACCACCATCTCATACTTCAGGATCAGGATTATACATAGCACCAGACTACTGTGCAGTATTTACACCATCCATATCCACTTTATCCATCATCAATCACTACGCCACCCTCAATCATAACACACAATCATTTCCAACCACTACCTAATATGGACTTAAACATGAGCACAAGTATTAAGATGACTTCACCTAAGTTTGAAACTATGCAACTGATCAATGAAACAATGAAACCCTAGGAAGATTTGAGTCTGAGTATGTTTAACCCATATTATGTGTATAGCCCAGCACCTACTGTCTTTATAATCTTCTGTATTGTATTTGCAGTAGTGCTGTTCGCAATGCACAGAATGCATGCAAGAATTGCAAACTTGGAGTCAGTATTTAGTGGGGGTAAGGTGCGAATTCAAGTAAACCCCCCTGAATGAACTGTACATATTTTGAAATTAGTAATAATTTTCCAAAAAGAAAAATAATTGAATGACATAATATAGAAGTATAACAGTATCATTACATCTGTATGAAATATTAATAGCTAATACCACAATCTTAACTCTGAACTTTTTTTTTTTGGGGGGGGGCATATATGCATATGACTGTTATACATACACATCTTACAATATGTCATACAATAACCAATTTAACCATATTGCATTTGTTCAATTATGCATACAACTTGTTTAAAATGTAATATTACTGGATCATTGCAATATTAACATTAATATTATATCTAGGCAATATTATAATCAATGATGTGTATTAATAGATTTGAAAATGTCAATGATGATTGCTGTCAGAGGACCGCCAGCTGGAGTGACCGAGCACTGTCAGGACTCCATATTATAATAATACAACTCATAGATAGATAGATAGATAAGATAGGTAGAAGCACCAAGCCAGGGTGTGAGATAGGAAGTGTATCAGAGAGAATCAACCAAAAAGAAACAAGCTTGCAACTCTTAAGTGAAAGAATGCTAGAAGTACACCGAAAGTAGTACATACACACAGACATACAGAGTTCTAGAAGCTTCCACGACAGTATAGCCTACGTGACACGACCCCTGCTAAACGAGAATGTAGGAATCAGAGATCAGAAAGGGGCTAGCCATAGAACTGACAGGTAGTGGAGAGAGCAAATAAGAAGAGGAGTCCGACGAGACTTAGTAAATTAAGTCCCTGTGTAATACATATGCTGCTCGACTTTGACTTTCTTTGAAGATAATGAATCAAGATCAACTCCCTGTATTTGTCTTTAGCTCCTTCTGCTCTTCGACTAGCACAATAACTTTAACCAAAACTCAAGACTTACATCTTTTGTAGAAAACTTTGTAGCTTCTTGCAGTGTGTTTTGTAGATCAGTTATACATATGTTAGACTCGTGGACGAGCGGTTGTTATACGTTAGTAGTTTTGTAAGTAGATAATCTTCGTTTCCTTTATCATGCAATGACAGGAGGGGTAAAGATTAGCATGGGACTATTATTATTTGTCTTGGCAATATTAACAAAGTCTCTCACACACGAGTGAAGTATAGAGTCCTGCTGTTATCTCCGCACTGTCTCACTCTATCTCTCACTGCCACCCTCTCGCCCCTGTTGCTAGCCTCCTCCCTTCTCCTCCTCTTTCTCTCCGTATATAAGAACTTTCATCTCGTGGGCTACACTGTCGTCCAAATGTTCTAAAAGCCTGTGTGTGTGTATGTGTGTATATGTGTGTGTGTGTGTGTGTGTGTGTGTGTGTGTGTGTGTGTGTGTGGTCACAAGGTGCTGTTTGTGGGCTATTGTGCTGGTGTGAGACATTCTGGAGAGGTGCTGACGTCACTTCCTCTGGCCCCTAGGTTTGACATTGACCTAACCTCTAGACTATATTATGTATGTTGCTAGTTATTACGTAGTAAGATATTTTACAGTCCTGACATCGCTCAGTCACGTCAGCTGGCGGTCCTCCGACAGCAATCATCACTGACATATGCTAATCTGTTAATACATAACATTGATTATAATATTGCATAGAGATAATATTCATAGTAATATTGTACTGGCCTAATAATATTCTAGAAACATAATACATTTTAAACAAATTGTATGCATAATTGAACAAATGCACTAGAGTTAAATTGATTATAAAATATTGTATAACATATTGTAAAATGTGTATGCATAACAGACATACACATACAATTGTGCGACGGTAATACTGCTAGGTCATTACATTACGTATGGAGTTATCCCCTTAGTAATAGCTAATATTTCACCTAACTTGTATGATGATTCTGGTAATACACAATTGTAGCAACATTGTATGAATTGTTACATAATTGTATTTTTATTGCACATAATTGTATTATAATTGTTACATATCGTTTGTAGTTACATAACTGTAGCAAGTGTAACATAATTGTATTAACATTGTAGTAATATTGTAGTAACATCGTAGTAATATAGAATTGTACTAACATTGTAGGAATTGTTACTCACTAACTGTATTGTACATAATTGAATTGTAATTGGTACATATAGTTTTTAGTTACATAATTGTAGCAAGTGTAATGTAATTCTAGTAACACTGAAGTAATATTGTAGTAACATTGTAGTAATACATTCCGAGGAGTAGACTGTAGCACCAGTCGAGCAGGGCAGTAATCCCAAGGTGGATGGAAAGCTGGTGACAGGAAGAGCTGGAGCTCCCGTTTCATCAGCCTTCGGGACTAGGTCCCGACCATCTCCCTTTGCTGAACTTTTTCTGTGTCTTAGTAACACAGAGAGTAGATCAGCATGCGCTCCAATACAAGTTTCTCTATCAACACCAAACTACATGCACAGTACACACCATACTTTCTTTTCAAAATTAAAAAAAATAAAATGGCGTCGAATAACATAGCCTCAGAGTCCTCAGGGGTGGGGACCATAAATGCCCCCACCTTCTGCCCCTCTCCCGGTGATGACTCAAGATGCCTGGAACCACTGTCTGACTCTCTTCTTCATTTCTGCAACATTCGTGGCCTTTCCTCTAACTTTCGATCTGTTGAGCGAAACCTCTAACCCTCACCTTCTTTTTCTAATTGAGACTCGACTGTCTGAGGCAACTGACAGCAGTCCCTTTTCCTTATCCTCCTACTTTCTCTATACTCATTTCAAAGCCAAAGGTGGCTGTTGTTTATATACACGCAACAACTTATCTTGCTCTCGTGTTCCTGAACTCGATTCTTCTGAATTCTCTACACTTTGGCTTCGGCTTTCATGTCATTCTCTGACTAAATATATCTGCGCTGTTTACTTATCTCCTAATTCTACTGACCATCAAAAATTCTTTGACTATCTTACTTCTGCGATGGAACACATTCTATCCATTTCTCCGTTCTCTGAAATCTCCATTCTAGGAGATTTCAATGTTCACCACCACCTTTGGCTCTCCTCTCCTTTCACTGATCCACCTGGTGAACAAACCTACACCTTTTCTATCCTTAATGATCTAGAGCATCTTGTATAGCACCCTACCCGTATCCCTGACCGCCTTGGAGAGAGCTCCAACATACTTGACCTCTTCCTTAAAACTAATCCTTCTTCTTACACTGTTAATCTTTTCTCTCCGTTGGGCTCCTCCGATCACAACCTTATCACCTTAACCTGTCCTATCACTCCGGTACAGCCTGCAGACCCTCCAAAGAAACGTCGTCTGTGGCACTTTGGAGCTGTGGATTGGGAGGCCCTCAGAAAGTACTTCTTTGATTTTCCCTGGAATGACTATTGCTTCCATGGCCGGGAGCCATCTGGATGTGCCTTGTGCATTACAGAGGTTATTCTCTTGGGCATGGAAGCATACATTCCTTTCTCATATCCTTTGACTAATGCACGAAAGCCTTGGTTTAATCACGCTTGTTCTAATGCTGTCCACAACAAGGAAATGGCCTATAAAAGGTACTGGAACCACCCCACCCCTGAATCACGTCTTTTATTCGTTTTTGCCTGGAATTGTGCTAAGTCTCTTCTTCGCTTTGCTAAAAATAATTTCATCCGTACTAAATGCTCTCAACTCTCTAACTCGAATTTTTCCCTCTCCTTCTGGCACCTTGCCAAAAACCTTTCTAACAACTTTACCTCATCATCTTTCCCTCCTCTTTTCTACTCTGTCGGCTCTGTAGCTATTTCTTCTACTGATAAAGCAGATCTCTTCACTCAGACTCTCTCCTCCAATTCCATCTTAGACGATTCTAGTGCTGTTCCTCCCTCACTTCCCCCCTCGAACTTCCTCATGGCTGACATTAAAATTTCTTCAGCTGATGTATTTTCTGCCATTACAGGTCTCTGTTTTCTGCCATTACAGGCCTCAATACTAATAAGGCATATGGGCCTGATGGAGTCCGTCCTGTTGTTCTCAAGAACTGTGCTTCTGTGCTTACACCCTGCCTAGGCAAACTCTTTTGCCTTTGTCTGTCAACTTGTACCTTTCCTTCTTGCTGGAAGATTGCTCTCATTCAGCTAGTCCCAAAGAAGGGTGACCATTCCCAGCCCTCTCACTATCGTCCAATTGCTTTAACATCCTGTCTCTCGAAAGTTTTCGAGTCTGTTCTTAATAGAAAAATTTTAAAGCATCTTTCCTATCACAACCTTCTTTCTGATTGTCAGTATGGGTTCCGTCAGGGACGCTCCACTGGCGATCTTCTCACCTACCTTTCAGACTCCTGGTCATCCTCCTTTCGGCACTTTGGCGAAAGCTTTGCATTTGCACTTGGCATCTCAAAGGCTTTCGATCGAGTCTGGCATAAATCTTTAATTTCCAAACCGCCCTCTTACGGTTTCTATCCTTCTATCTGTGCCTCCATCTCTAGCTTCCTTTCTGGTCGTTTTATAGCGCTATTGTAAACGGCCATCGTTCTTCTCCTAGATCTATTAACAGTGGTGTTCCTCAGGGCTCTGTCTTATCACCAACTCTCATCCTTTTATTCACCAAAGACCTTCTAAGCTGTACATCTAACCCTATCCATTCATACGCTGATGACTTCACCCTTCACCTTTCCATTCGATTCCTGCAACGTCCGTCTCAGCAGTTACTTCAACAAACAAGGGATGAGGCTATGGCACACCTAAAGTCTGACTTGGCTCGTATCTCTAACTGGGGTAAAAATAATTTTGTTGTTTTTAATGCATCAAAGACTCAGTTTCTGCACCTATCAACCCAAAAAAATCTTCCACAGGTATACCCACTAATGTTTAATAATATTCAGCTTCATTCTGCATCATCCTTGAAGATGGTTTGGGTTTCGTTTACTCAGGACTTATCTTGGAAAGATCATATTACATCTCTTGTAAAATCTGCTTCCAAGAGATTGGGTGTGCTAAGCTGACTCCATTCCTTCTTTACCCCTGCACAATTGTTGACTCTATACGGGGGTTTTATCCACCCCTGCGTGGAGTTCAACTCTCATGTGTTGGGGGGCTCCCCACATACAGCTCTTCTCAATAGGGTGGAGACAAAGATTTTTGCCTCATTAACTCTCCTCCTCTGACTGACTCCCTTCAACCTCTGTTTCTTTGCCGCACTGTTGGATCTTTATCTCTTTTCTTTCGCTACTTCAATGGTCACTGCTCCTCTGAAATGTCTGAATGCATTCTTCCACCTCTACGATGGGCGCGTAGCACCCGTCTAGCAGCAAACTCTCATCCCTTTTCTGTCCAACTCTCTAATGCAAGAGTTAACCGTTACTCCCAGTCCTTCATTTATCCAACAGGTCATCTCTGGAACTGTCTCCCTCTGTCTGTATTTCCTGCTTCCTCTGATCTCCAGTCTTTCAAACTCATTGTGTCCAGGTATCTCGAAATGATCGGATCTTGAATATGGTTCTCTCTTATATTTTGTTTTTCTCTTTGAAGGAACAGTTTTGCGAGCTCTTGCCTTTGGTTCCTTCTTCCTCACAAAAAAAAAAAAAATTGTAACATTGTATGAACTGTTACATTAATTTATTATTACATAATAACTGTACTGTACAGAATTGTAGTGTAATTGTTACATATGGTTTGTAGTTACATAACTGTAGCAAGTGTAACATAATTCTAGTAACACTGTAGTAATATTGTAGTAACACTGTAGTAATACATAAAAGTAACATTGGAAGAATTGTTACATAATTGTATATTTACATAATAATTGTATTGTAATCGTTACATATCGTTTGTAGTTACATAATATTAGCATCTGTAACATAATTCTAGTAACACTGAAGTAATATTGTAGGAACATTGTGGTAATACATAACTATAACAATGTATGAATTGTTACATAATTGTATTGTTACATAATAATTGTATTGTACATAATTGTATTGTAATTGTTACATATCGTTTGTAGTTAAATAATTGTAACAACTGTAACAAAATGCAATCGTTTCTCGTTACATAATTGTAGAAATTGCAGTAATATTGTAGTAACTGCAATCCTGACATCGTTAATCCGGTCATGCTGCGGTCGATAATAGATAATGTGCCTTGCCACTTGCTCGTGGAGAACAATAATTTGCTTTTTTTTTTTTTTTTTTCACTTATAGAAGGAGTTTATATTGTATTTTGGCATTTATGGTAACACACCTATTTTCTTTGGTATGTGATCTTACTGTAATTTTTTCTTTACCTGTTGATTTTCTATAGTTTGTTTTTCTTCGTTTGTCTACGCTTTTTCGTTGTTGTTCAAGGTTGCATGAATGCTGGTTAATTCCCCTGGGACCCTTTTTTTAAGGCTTAGTTTATATTGCACAGATATTACTGAAAATGATATTCTATTGCCCCATAATTTGTTATTTTATATAAAAAATATATATACACTATACACAACATTAACTATACTGTATACATTCAATGGTTGTTCATTTGTACTTATCATAGGCAATATATGTGTCAGCACTGTGTGGAAATCTTTGTCTTCACGATTGTGTGGAGGATGTTGTTCATTCTAGCTAACGCTATTTGTGTTGGCCCTTTTTTTTCCTGGTTTTCCTTGTAACTTAGATTCTCTGTTTCCACTAGGTAGCTGAATGTATGAAACACGTATTTTATGTAGGTATAAATGGTAACACTCGTTGCTAGTAAATAAATGCTATAATAAATGAATGAATATATACAGTGTAGAATATTAATTGTTGGTGCAAGTATTTAGTGACTGAATTATGCAGATAACTGAAGTAGGTATGTGTACGTAAGTTGTAACTGTACAGCACGTTTTATATGTTTGTGCAGATGTTGTCTATCACTGTGTATTGTATAAATGAAGTAACTATGTAACTCACTAATTTTGACCGTGGTGTGAATGGTGTCGGTGATCGTCCAGGTGATGAGTTAATTGACGTGGCGTGGGATGTCCTTAACTTCTCAGCAAAACGCTAGCAACGTCGATTTCTCACACTCTGGTAGCTGTGATGAGTAAATGAGTAACGATGAGTAATGTTGAGTAACGATGAGTAAGGTGAGAGGTGAGTGAGGGATCAGGTTTTTGCTGCCGTCGTCACCCCTGCCTCAGCATTGTGGCGTTGGTGGAGGTGGTGGGTAGGTTGGAGAGAAGGATGGGGTCAGGTGGGGGGATGAAGTTGTGGGTTGTGAGTTAACTCTCGCTCTTCGTTTGCTTGTTTGTTTTTCTTTCTCGATGTATTCTCGGTCCTTTTTTCTTGTGATTTACTCGTTGTGGGATGAAGAATGTCGCTCCTTGTAGGTGCGTGTAGAAGATTATAGAGACGACTCGTAGACTTTTTACTTGTAGTTGATCGTAGATGGTTGTAGTTTGTTGCTTCGTCATAGAAAATGGAAGACTGTTTGTATCAATATTTTGTTAAACTATTGGCAAGGTGTCGTGTGACCTCTTCACCTCTACATCAGTGTGATGATCGGGAAGATGGAGAGGGGGTTGGAGAGAATACTGTCAGGAGCTGGTTGTGAGTTGTTGGTTGTAAGAGGTATTGTTTGTTTTCTGTCTTGATAATGTAGACTCAACTGTACATTCGTAAATTCGTAGACTCGTAGACTTGCAGACTCGTAAACTCGTAGACTCGTAGCCTAAATTTGTAAACTTGTAAACTCATTCTTCTTACTGTATACTCGCTTGTGGTTACTTGATCGTACAATTGTAGTTTCCTGATGGTGTAGAATCAACTGTAGAACTGAAGCTGATGTTGATTACAGTCTCACCTGTTTTTTTTTAGAAATTCACTGTAGAACTGAAGCTAATCTTGGTTAAAGTCTCGCCTGCTTATGCAGAAGTTCACTGTAGCTTCGTAGACGAGGTTCGTACTTTTGCTGGCACCATCTATTATATGTGACTCTTTGGTCTTGTAATATGTAAGTCCTGAGTTTTAGTGAAAGTTACTGTGCTAGTCGAAGAACAGGAGGAGTTAAAGATGAATACAGGGAGTTGATCTTGATTTATTATCTTCAAAGAAAGTCTAAGTTGAGCAGTGTATATATTACACAGGGATTTAATTTACTAAGTCTCGTCAAACCCCTCTTCTTATTTGCTCTCTCCACTACCTGTCGGTTCTATGGCTAGCCCCTTTCTGATCTCTGATTCCTACATTCTCGTTTGGCAGGGGTCATGTCTCATGGGCTATACTGTCGTGGAAGCTTCTAGAACTCTGCATATCTGAGTGTATGTACTGCTTCTGGTGCACTTCTAGCTTTCCTTCACTTAAGAGTTGCAAGCTCGTTTCCTTTTTGGTTGATTCTCTCTGATACACTTCCAATCTCACACTCTGGCTTGGTGCTTTTATTTATCTATCTATCTATCTATGAGTTGTATTTTTATAATATGGAGTCCAGACACCAGTGGTCAGGATCACCACTATGGCAGTGGAGTGATCTGCTGGGTGTGGTTGGGTCTCTGATTTGCTGGTGCAACTCCTCTCTAAGAGATAACAGTGGCCTATGCCCGGAGTCGGACACATAAAAAAAAAAAAAAATAATAAGTAAATGAATAAATAGTGATGGTGGTGGTGAGTTCCCACCAAGATGATGCTGGCCCTAGGCATGAATGAAGGAATATGGGACACACAGAAAACAGCAAGGATCAGTTATGCAAACAAATTGGAAAATTAAGTTAAAATATGCATTCTACAACAAGATTGGGAACACTTGGAGTGGTCTAGCGGATGTAGTTGTCAATGCAGTTACTCTGACTAAGGTAGAAAATTGGATGGTGTGTGAAAAGATAAAGAAGAGAAACTATATTAAAGAACATATATAAAAAACAATTGCCTTGTTCACAAAGACCACACGACCATAAAAAGTACTGGAAGTGATCGAATGTTGTAATCGCAGGCACACTGAGTTTCTGCCAGGAATCGTTTAAGTTTCCTTTTTTTTTCACTTCTCTGTGTATGACAGTGAAAATCAGAGTTCAGTGAAGTACATTTTTTTTTGTATATCCTATTCTCGCTAATAATTTGATTTCGTGAGGATATGCAGTCCTGACCCACACCAAAATAACGGACCACGTGCATTGTACCACCCAATTCCAGCATCTGTAGGAAAGAGATTCGTCTGAGATTATGAGAGGCATTTTCATTCACGGCGATTCTTGTGATGTTAACGGGACCACTAATATACACGCTATATTACTGACACATACAAGGGAACTAAATAGTGTTATAACCAAATTGGGACCGGCAAATTCTGTAATGCAACAACTGAATTTTATTTGAGACCTAACGAACTTAATCACCTTTCATGAAAGCCAACAAAACGAAATGTTACCGACACTTCCAATGGATTTTTTATTCCATGGACCAAAAATAAATAAATATGCCCAGAGATACTGCCTTTTATTAAAGTTCATTGTGGCCGCAAAATTTGATCCGAAAACTATAAAAATGAGAAATGTGAACATTGCTACTCTTCCTGCTTTAGTATTCTTAACAGCTTATGTCTTTCTTTAGGCCCTCTTCCTTATCAGTAATTCTCTGCAGATTGTATGATAGTAAAACCTGTGGCACTTGGGCCGTTATGAAAAGCAAGGTGCGATAGGGCATGGCGGTTTCAACAAAGAGGGTGTCAACACCTTCTGCCAGTGAATGTATTTTGCACTTAATTCATTATATTCCTGGAGGATTTTTGGCCTACATTTTTACCGTGAAGAAAAATACAACCTTAAACCCGCCCCATCCCGACCACTTTTCCACCGCTGACTCCCCCCAATCCCGACCATTTTTGGAATTTTTTTCTGGGGGGTCAAACCTCTGCTTTTGGTGAGAAACATCGAAAATTCATAGAGAAATCGCTCACCTGGGGTTTAAAATACTCGATACAGGTAGGAGTACTTCCTTCCCTTACTGAGTTTTCTAACAGGCTGGCACCAAAAAAAAACGAGGTCTATGGGAGGACAACTATTTCACACCACTCATAAACGGTATTTATTTATTTACTTGGTACGAATTTATATGTAGTACGAGAGTATATTGGTTTTCAAGCAGTAATATAGGCATTATAAGCATTGTTTCACTCACTAACTCATCACCATACCTGACCTTTTTTTGCCACATTACCTGGTCATCATTTCTGACTGTTTCTTCCTCTAATGTAATGTAAAATTTGTCCTCTACATTGTCATTGATTGGGGAATCACCCTGGCTCTGAATTTCGTACCGTGGCATGACATGGCTTTACTGGCCAGGTCACTGATAACAGGTGAATTGCTGAGACAATGGCATGTGGGGGGGGAGGAGGTCATGCTGGGTAAGGCATTGTCCCTGCCTGGCATCTTGTAGAGGAAGGTGTCACGTGTATATGTACCAAAAATCACTCGCGAAAATTGAAAATTGTGCAAATTATGGACCTTGCAGTTGATTTGCGTTTTCCATACATCGACGGGATTGGCAGTGACAAAACGTGTGGACGTTAAAGAACGTCGACGGGATGCCGCGGGTTAATAATTGTTTACCATGAGAAGTTGTCTTTTGCTGAATATAATTGTCTGTTAATAGTGTCGCTGGCATAGTTACCCCAGTAGTGAATGGGTGAAATAGAAAAAAAAAGTGATAATGTAAGGAGACAGGCGAGCCATCAAGAAGATTAATACTTTTCCTTATCAGTTTTATGGCCTCTAAAGGGTAACCCTCGTCCCCAGCTGTGTTTACTTAGCAGTCACTGGACTGATAACACACAAGACGTTTTTCTCAGAAATTATGCAGAAAATCCCTCTTGTCCTTGAACTGTGGGTGAAATTTATAGTGTGGGAGGAGATAAAAGAGAGCATTTGCCAATACAAGCCTAAATAACGTTTGCTCTGCCTTCTTAATGGCACGTCAGTGGTCTTGTGTAATTTGTCTAACTTTGCCATTGGCTCCCCTTCATAGCAGGTGCCTCTGTACTTGGTGAGTGGCTGTAGATATTCCATAAGACAGCCTATGGTTAATTAGCTGAGAGAGGCGGAGTAAGTCTGCTTTATAAGCTCAAGGAAAATGTGAAGAGGCACTTTTTTTCTCATTTTGTACACACATCCCTATACACTTTTTTGTGTCATTTGTACACACATCCCTGTACACATTTTTTGTCTCATTTTGTACACACATCCCTGTACACATTTTTGTCTCATTTCTTGTACACACATTTTTGTACACATTTTGTCTCATTTACTGTCACATTACTTTTTTGTCACATTGTGTTGCACTTTTTCCCAACACTACTCAATACGTGACTTTGATTACAAAACACACTGTTTGTGGACCATTTCTCAGTTTTGGTTCACTCCTCCATTTACATTAGTGTGTGATTTATATCTGGATTATTTCACTGAAGTCTCCACGCGTCCTTGAGCTTTGTGAGTACTTAGCCTCCACTGAGTGTGTTCTGGTTAGGTAACAAGTAACTTGTTTTATATTTGTATTCTGAGGCCTATATGAATCCTCCTCTTGTAAAACGAACCCCGGTTTCTTCTTTTGGTGCGTATGTTATAGTGTACAGTAAAGTTAAGTTAGTTTTCTTGTAAGCTTTGCCTCATCCCTTTTGGTGATTAATTAAGGGCTAAGAGTGCACCATAATATACATCCCAATAACAATTTGGCTACCTCCTGGGCAGGAGAGCTCTGTGACATAATATTGGGAATCTTGGCCGCATACACAGTGCTTACTCTTACCTACTTAACTATAATCAGTAAATATGGCCCTAATGAGTGATAGTGATGTGAAAGCATTTTTGGATTTTAAGCCTTCCCCATCCAGAGTGAAAACACTCATAAAACACGAGCTGATATTGCTTGCCCAGGCCTTACAGTTGAGATTTCCTGCCTCAGTCACTAAGTTACTTGATTTAGTATTGGACACCATGTTTGAGCATAGCGAGTCCTCCATAGCTAGTTCTGAGCCATTTGATATTGCACAAGGTGTTGACCCTGAGCCTTTGGCATCGGAGATACCTGGCCCTATTGATTTTTCTGCTCATGATACTGGTGACAAAGTGCAACTTGAGTTAGCCAAAATTAAGCTGAGGGAACTAGAAGTGCAAGCAAAAATGAGAGAACAAGAATGGAATGCTAAAATGAAGGAAACAGAATTACAGGCTCAAATGAGACAAAAGGAAATGGATCACGAATTCAGACTGAAGCACCCTGATAGTTTACTTAGAGCTAGTAGTTCATCTGCCAAGGAATCTTTTGATGTTGCTAAGAACATTAAGCTAATACCTCCCTTTAATGAGCAAGATGTCACTAATATTTCCATATGTTTGAAAAGGTGGCAGGTCGTCTCTCGTGGCCAAGAGAAACTTGGATAGTACTGCTGCAGAGTGTTTTGAAAGGAAAGGCTCAAGAGGCTTATATTTCTTTATCTGTTGATCAAAGTACTAACTATGATGGTTTAAAAGATGCCATTCTCAATGCATATTAACTCGTGCCAGAGGCATATTGGCTTAAATTTAGATCCACCTTTAACCCGCCCCATCCTGACGTTTTCTGGACAGTGGTACGCCCCAGTCTCGACATTTTTGGACCTTTTTTTTTTTTTGGCTCAAACATCCGCTTTTGGTGAGAAACATCGAAAATTCATAGAGAAATCGCTCACCTGAGGTTTAAAATACTCGATCTAGGTACGAGTACCTCCTTACCTGACTGGGTTTTCTAACAGGCTGGCACCAAAGAACACGAGTTCTATGAGAGGGTAAGTATTTTATCCACTCATAAACAGTATTTACTTATTTATTTACTTGGTACAAATTTATATGTAGTACAAGAGTATATTGGTTTTCAAACAGTAATATAGGCATTTTAAGCATTGTTACTAACTCATCACCATTCATGACCTTTTTTTCCCACATTACCTGATCATCATTTCTGACTGTTTCTTCCTCTAATGCTATGTAAACTTTGTCCTCCACATTGTCATCGATTGGGGAATCACTCTGGCCCTGAATGTCTTTATTGGCCAGGTCACTGATAACAGATGAATTGCTGAGACAATTGCGTGCAGGGGTGGGTGGGAGAGGTTATGCTGTGTAAGATGCTTGGCATCTTATTGAGGAATAGAGGAAGGTGTCCCGTGTATACGTGACAAAAATCACTCGCGAAATGACTTGCGAAAATTGAAAATTGTGCAAATTAGGGACCTTGCAATGTTGCCGCGTTAATTCACGTCTCCGGGATATGAGTGCACATCATGTGAGGACGTGAATTCATGTCTCCAGGACGAGGCAGGTTAAACAGAAAGATCAGACTCATGTGGAATATGCTAGAGTACTCACAGACTTATTTGATCAATGGTTGCATTGTAAGAAAGTTGATGATTTCTGTAAACTTAAAGAATTAATGATCTTGGAGAACTTTTTCACTGGTAAGATAGATAGGGATGTGGCTACATACTTAGTGGAGAAAGATTTAGATATCCTAGCTGACGCTGCTGTTGTAGCAGATAACTATAGTATAATTCATAAGCATGAACGTAAGCCTCAGTTATTTGTTAACCCCTTAAGACCGCAGTTGTTTCACACAGGGTACCTCCCACAACCGCAGTTCGGGAGTGTTTTGGCTACTTTCACCAAAGGCAAATTGTGTTCTAGCTAAAGAGGAAGAATTTACACACCTGACAAAGCAGTCCGCACCCCCGTAGGCCTAATGGTTACCGCACAATCATGCGTCAAAGTTCAAAAAAGTTTATGATAGTTACCCCTCGAAAACAATCAAAAGCATGAAAATTTTGATAACTACCTATTTTTCTTATTGAAACAGGTCATTTCAAATTGTTTTGTCACACCATGAAAACAGGTGTATGTAGGTGTGGGGAGATTACTAGACTGTGGGCAGATAAAGTAGGCTGAGGAGAGTAGGCTTATAAGTAGGGAGGTTGGAAATAACCAGCTTCTAGCATGAAAAGAAAGCACTTCAGTGTGTTCTGTAACATCTACCATGAAGACAGGTGTGTATGTAGGTGTGGGGAGATAACTAGTGTGGGGAGTAGGCCTACATGGCCTTGGTGGTACTTGGGGAGAAAAATTTTGGCAACAATCAAATTCTCTTGTGGAAACCCTCCATTTCAATGGGATTTGTCATATCAGCCATAAAAACAGGTGTGTATGTAGGTGTGGGGAGATAAAACAGGTGTGGGGAGTAGCCCTACAAGGCCTCATGGTCATTCCAAAACTACCACAGATGCATATAAATTTTTATAACCATCAAGGACATCAAAATAAAGTTGAATAATGCTATAAATGCATGCATAAGAAAGAAAAAAAAAAGCAATAATATGTTTTCGATTTCTCTTTTTACTATCCTAGCTTCTCGTTACACATTTATCACACCATTACAATTATCATATTATCATTACACTTCATCGCACTTATCAATACAGTTTCGGCAACAAATTCTCTTCTGGAAACTCTCCATTTCATGGGAATTTATCACACCAGCCATGAAAACAGGTGTGTTTGTATGTGTGGGGAGATGAAACAGGTGCGGGGAGCGGCCCTACAAGGCCTCATAGTCTTTCGAAAACTAACACAGACGGACACTACTCAGAGGTGCTAATCTGGGCAGGTATTAGGAATGAAAAAAAAAAAAAAAAAAAAGACTCGTCGTATGTAGTACAACATACAGCATTCTCCAACTACGTATGTACAGAAATTGGTAGGTACGAAGTGAGAAATGAACAGAGTGAGGTGTAAAAATTTGGGAAGAAGTAGAAATAACATGAAACAGGTACGTTCATCAGACCTGACACTTGGGGACCTGTTGGGGGTTGGAAGGGTGGTGAGGGACAAGGAGGGAGAGATGGAGTGGGGTTTGGAGGGGGGACGAGGCTAGCAGGGAGGGAGGAGGGGCAAGAGAAGGTGGGAAGGGACGCAGGTTGCTGTGGGAGGAGAGATGCAGTTGCGTGGAGGGGTGGGAGAGTGATGGGGACCAAGGAGGGCGTGAGGGAGTGTAATAGAGGGTGGTATGGAGGCGATCGAGAGGGGGGTGCCCCCCCACCACCCGGGTTGGTCTGATCCCCCCTCACGCAACATCAGGGGCGAGTTCTCATTGCCCTGAAGCCATGTACATCATAATCGGGGTAGAGCAAGTGCTCCGCTGTTTTTCACAGGCCGCGTTCAATTGATGCGATTAGGCATTTTGGCATAAAACTCAAATCGCATCAATTGATGTGATTAGGACTTAAGAGGTTAAGGGTAGGAGAGTGAACTAACTAGTTTTTGTGAACCCTTCTTCTGGTAAAGGCAAGTTAATGTCAAATGACACTAGTGGAAACACTGCAACCCCAGAGCATGTTAGTTCTAGGAAAGTGAGTACAGTGTTGCCTGAGGGTCAAGAAAAAGTGTCAGGTTTTGCCAGTATTGCCAGAAAACGGGGCACTTGGAGGATTGGTGCTGGAAAAAATGAGGGAAAAGTTCCTCTGTAAAACCTATTATTTTGTTAAACTATTGGGGATCTTTTGACACCAACAGAGAGCATCCACCCACAGATATTGTTAGCGGTTGTCAGACACAACCTCAGCAGGTGCATATTGTTCATAAGGCCAGAGTGGAACTGTCAGTGGTGGATAGACAGACTCCTGTAGAGCCATTGTTAGACACTAGTAAGACTTGGGCAGTGCAGCTGTCAGGTTCAGGTGAGAGTGGTAATAAGACTCCATCAGAGTGTCCTCCCCCAAGCAGTACTCAAAGTGACTCCTCGCCAGGTCATTTATTTGCTAACTTTATTTCTAAGGGGTTAGTTTCAGTTGATGGAAAAGGTGGTAAGGAAGTCACTATACTTATAGACACAGAAGATTCACAGTCATTAATGTTGAAGGGGATTGTTGATGTAGCGACCCTAATGAATGTGTCTTGTTGCAGGGTATAGGTGAGTTGGTATCTGTTCCCCTAGTTGAGGTGAAGCTCCAGTCAGAGTTAGTTACTAGTTCAGTGCATGTGGGTGTTGTTGACCAGCTTCTTGTACAAGGGGTCACTTTCCTTCTGGGTAGTGACTTGGTGGGAGGATAGGTGAGTGCTGTTCCCTGCATGTCAAAAACTACCCTGAGTGAGAATAGGACTAAAGAGTTGGAAGATACATGTCCTAAATTGTTGCCCGCATGTGCTATAACTACAGCTATGACGGCAAAAGCCAACCATGATAATGTTGACAGTAATGTCACTGGCAATGCCGATGATGATATTGGGCTTGGTGATACCTTTTTTGTCCAGTTAAATAACTCAAAAGTTGATGATTCTTCCCAGACTGATGCAAGTGCAAAGTTAGCTGATATGCAAAGATCTGATCCAGAGATTGCCACTTTAATTGACTGAGCAGTTGGGGAAGAAGAATGTGAGTCTGAACTGACAGAGTTTTATTATTGAAGGACCATTAACATGTCAATGAGAAGATGGAGGCCTCCTAGTGTTGCTCATGATAACGAGTGGGAGACTGTACATCAGGTGGTGGTTCCAAGACCCTATAGGCAAAAAATTACGTCCATTGCTCTTCCTAAGCAGGTCACTTTGGGGTGAGGAAGACTCTCTTCCGCATCTGGCAGCATTCTTACTGGCCTGGAATCCGTCAAGATGTCTCCCGGTTCTATAGGTCATGTCACACCTGTCAGCTAGTCGGTGAGAGCAATAAGCCCATCCCTGCAGCTACTTTGATTCCTCTACCTGTATTTGAGGTCCCATTCACTAGAGTCGTTGTGGACATTGTTGGCCCTTTGCCTAAAACCTCCTCAGGCCACCAGTACATCCTCACAATGTTTGACATGCCTACTAGATATCCTGAACCCCTTCCCTTGAGAAATCAATCAATCAAACATTTCCTGTGGCACCCCACGGGATGCATGAACTCTCAATGAACTCTCTCCACAAATATTTGTCTCTTGCCATTTCCTTCAGGTCCCACCAACACTCCTCTCCTGCTTCTTTATTCATTTTCGTCAACCAGGTTTCCCTCAGCCTACCTCTTCTTCCTCTAGTAGTCCACTCTGGCACATCCTGTATTAAACTGCCTTCCTTTTTGTATATGTGCCCCAGCCACTTCCAGCGAGACAGTCTCACATATTCTTTAACTGGTTCCAGTCTCGTATTATCCCTTATTCTTTCATTTGTAACTCTGTCTTGCCACTTTACCCCAGAAATCCTTCTCAGTATTTTATTCTCAAATCCTAATATTTTCTTATCTGTTGCAATTGTACTGTACCATGACTCATGCCCATAAATTAAAATTGGTCTAACCATGGACTTGTAAATTATCACTGTAGTATGTACCGAAAGCATATTATTATTCCAAATACATTTCAACATTCCAACAGCTCGCCAAGCCTGTCTAATCCTCTCCTCAATTTCATTATTTAATGATCCATTAGATGATACAATCGTTCCCAGATATATAAAGTTTTCTACATTCTTCACCACATTATTCCCAATTACACAATCGATTTGGGTCTCCATGTTCATATTAATAATTTCAGTCTTTCCACAATCTATTACCAATCCCACTTTTTCTCCTTTCACCACCAGACAATCAAGCACCCTCTGCATCTCGTAAATACTTCCGGAAATCAGTACTATATCATGAGCATAATCCAAATCCATCAGTTTCTTATTTTCTTTCCAGTTAATTCCTGCATCTGTTCTCCTTACAACCTCTCTCATAACATAAGCCATAACCAAAACAAACAGCAAAGGCGAAAGAACTCCTTTTTGAATCACTCGTGACCTAACTTCAAATGGATCACTCAAAGAACCACCCACCATTACCTTACAAAAAGTACCTTCATGCAGGCTTCTAATAACATTTACAAACTTTTCTGTTATACCATAGAATCTCATAATTTTCAACACAGAAATATTTCAGCTAAATTGGTTGTAAAGGAAATGCTGACCTTCTTTACCCATTTTGGTCTCCCTAGGGAAGTTCAGTCGGATCAAGGCAGTAATTTTAATTTCAAACTGATCAGACAAACTCTTAAGGAGTTAGGAATCTCACAGATCACTTCCTCAGCATATCATCTTCAGACACAGGGTGCATTAGAGAGGTATCCCCAAACTTTGAAGAGTATGCTCAGAAAACTAAGTGTTGATGAAAAGGAATGGGACAAGTGTTTGCCTTTCCTACTTTTTTGCAACCGGAGAGGCACCGAGTGCGTCTTTGGGCTACTTCCCATTTCAGTTAATCTTTGGCCACGAAGTAACATGTTTTCTTAAACTTCTCAAAGAACAATGAGTCAAAGATGATGACCAAATTAACTTGCTAGACTGTGTCAAAATTTAAAGAAAGATTGGGCTATAGTATGGAAGTAGCCAGGACACACTTGGAGTCCTCTTGGGAGAAGATGAAGAGGTAGTATGACCACTCTAAGAAAGCTAAGAACAGACGATCAAGTTCTTGTCTTGCTTCCCGTTCATGGTCAGCCTCTGTAGGCAAGTTTTGCAGGCCCTTATGTAGTAGAGAAGAGGGTAGGTGAAGTTAATTATGTCATTTTAACCCCAGACCGGAGGAAGGAATGAAGATTGTGCCATATAAATATGTTGAAGGAGTACCACAGGCGAGACATGGACCCCCCTAGTGCTGCATGGCTGTCGAGTTGGCGGAGGACGAGGGCTGCCCTTTGACTTTGGACCAGACGACCAGTTGGAGATAAAACCAGGATGCTTGGAGTACACTGACTGATAAACTCTAACTTGACTGCAGAGCAGTGTGCAGAGCTTGTTGCCCTTCTCAGGAAGTTCCCTGATGTCTTTTGGGACACCCCAGGAGGGACGAAAGTGGCACAGCACGATGTGGACACTGGAGGTGCCATCCCTGTAACGCAGTCCTCCTACAGGGCTAGTCCTCAGAAGCAGACCATCATTCAAGAGGAACTTTAACTGCATGTTGCAGCAGGGGTTAATCGAGTCCTGTCAAAGTGAGTGGTGCTGTCAGGACTCCACATTATAAATACAAATAATAACAAAGCATGACGGATAGATAGATAGTTAGATAGACAGAGCACCAGACAAGGTGTGGGAACGGGATATTAGCTTGCAACTCGTTAAGTGAAGGAATGTTGATCGTGCACCGGAAGCAGTACATACACACAGACATATGGTATTTTAGAAGCTTCCACGACAGTAGAGCACACGTGACACGACCCCTGCTACACGAGAATGTAGGTGTCTGAGCTCAGAAGGAGATAGGCCATAGAACTGGCAGGTAGTAGGGAGAAGGAGGCTAGCAAAATGGTTGAGAGGGTGGAAGGGAGAGAGAGAGAGAGAGAGAGAGAGAGACAGCGAGACAGCGAGGTAGCTCACGGGACTCTATACTTCACTCGTGTGTGAGAGACTTTGTTAATATTTCCAAGACAAATAAATATAGTTCCATACTCATCTTTATCTTTCCTGTCATTGCATGAAATGGGAATTAAGATTATCTACTTACAGAACTACTCAGATATAACAACCGCTCGTCCACGAGTTTAATATATGTATAACTGATCTACAAAAGACGCTACAAGAAGCCACAAAGTTCTTGTAAAATATGGCAGCATCGAACGTACGAACCTCGTCTACGAATCTACAGTGAATTTCTACAAAAACAGGCGAGAGACTAACCAAGATTAGCTTCAGTTCTACAGTGAATTCCTACAAAATACAAGCTACAAGTCTACAAGCCTATGAGCCTACAAGCCTACGAGTCTACAAGCCTACGAGCCTACAAGAGGTGAAGAGGTCACATGATGCCTTGCCAGCAGTTTAACAAAATATTGATACAAACAATCTTCCAATTTCTACGACGAAGCAACGAACTACAACCATCTACGATCAACTACAAGTAACAAGTCTACAAGACATCTCTGTAAGTTTCTACATGCACCTACAAGTAGCGACAGTCTTCATCCCACAACAAGTAAATCACAAGAGAAAAGGACCGAGAATACATCGAGAAAGAAAAACAAAACAAACAAATGAAGAGCGAGACACGACTCACAACTCACAACCACCTGACCTCACCTTTGTAGCCAACATTTATATATATGTAACTCTTAATTCTTGTAATGGGTGAGTCTTGAGTTTTGGTTAAAGTTATTTTGGTAATTGAAGAGCAGGAGGAGTTAAAGATGAATACACGGAGTTGATCTTGATTTATTATCTTCAGAGAAAGTCTAAGTTGAGCAGCGTATGTATTATACAGAGACTTAATATACTAAATAAGTCTAGTTAGACCCCTCTTCTTATTCGTTCTCTCTACTACCTACACCCAACCTCCACCGCTGATGCAGAAATGTGAGAAGGTCAAGACGACGAAGCAAATACCAAGCCCATATTCACAACTCATCTTACTCACTCATCTTCACTCAAGTTACTCGTCGCTACTCATTTACTAACCACAGCTACTAGTGTGGGAAGTCGACGTCACCATACGTGTTTTCTGAGACAACGCCGTGCCTATCAACGTGTGTCTGACACCGCACAACACGTCAATCAACCCGTGAAGGACAACGCTATCACCACGTGCAACACCACTGACACCATTCCCACCACGGTAAAAACTAGTGAGTTACATAGTTACTTCATTTATACAAAACACAGTGATAGACAAAAAACTTCTGCACAAACATATAAAGCGTGTTGTATGGTTGCAACTTAAATACATATACCTACTTCAATTATCTTCATAATTCAGTCATTAAATACTTGCAGCAACAATAAATATATAGTCGACACTGTATATATTCATTCATCTATTGTAGCATTGGTGTACTACTAACGAGTGTTACCATTTATACCTACATAAAATACGTGCTTCATACATACAACTATACATTATTACATCCACAAAGTAATACAGAAAATGTACTATCACAGTTACTCAGTGAGCAATTAAAAGAACTGTATTAAATATTTATTAATTAAAGCTACCAAGTGGAAACAGACAAATTTAGTTATAAGGAAAACAGGAAAAAAAATGGCCAACACAAATGATGTTAGCAAGAATGAACAACATCTTCCACACAATCGTGAAGACAAAGATTTCCACACAGTGCTGACACATATATTGCCCACGACAGGTACAAATGAACAACAAGTCAGTGTATATTGTTAATACTGTATATAGTGTTTATATATTTTTTATATAAAATAACAAAATATGGGGCTATATAATATCATTTTCATTAATATCATTGCAATATAAACTAAACCTTTAAAAAAAGTACCAAGGGAATTAGCCAGCAATTATGCAACCTCGAACAACACCGAAAAAGCGTAGACAAACGAAGAAAACAAACTATAGAAAATCAATACAAAAAAATATATATATACAGTAAGATCACTTAACAAACAAAAGAAAATAGGTGTGTTACTACAAATGCCAAAATACCACATAAACTCCTTCTATAAATGAAACAAAAAGTAAATTAGCATCCTCCACGAGCCAGTGGCATGGCACATCATCACTATCATCGACGCAGCATGACCGGATTAGTGATGTCATGACTGCAATTATTACAATTATGTAACTACAAACAATATGTAACAATTATGTAACAACAAACGATTGCATTATGTTACACTTGCTACAATTATGTAACTACAAACGATATGTAACAGTTATGTAACGACAAATGATTGCATTATGTTACACTTGCTACAATTATGTAACTACAAACGATATGTAACAGTTATGTAACGACAAATGATTGCATTATGTTACACTTGCTAGAATTATGTAATTACAAACGATATGTAACAGTTCATACAATGTTACAGTTATGCATTACCGCAATATTATATAACAATTCATACCATGTTACAGTTATGCATTACCGCAATATTATATAACAATTCATACAATATTACAGTTATGCATTACAGCAATATTATATAACAATTCATACAATATTACAATTATGCATTACCTCACTATTATGTAACATTTCATACAATGTTATAATTATGCATTACCACAATATTATGTAACAATTCATACAATGTTACAGTTATGCAATATCACAATATTATGTAACAATTCATACAATATTACAGTTATGCATTACCACAATATTATGTAACAATTCATACAATGTTACAATTATGCATTACCACAATATTATGTAACAATAATATGTTTTAGATTTCTCTTTTTACTATCCTAGCTTCTCGTTACACATTTATCACACCATTACAATTATCATATTATCATTACACTTCATCGCACTTATCAATACAGTTTCGGCAACAAATTCTCTTCTGGAAACTCTCCATTTCATGGGAATTTATCACACCAGCCATGAAAACAGGTGTGTTTGTATGTGTGGGGAGATGAAACAGGTGCGGGGAGCGGCCCTACAAGGCCTCATAGTCTTTCGAAAACTAACACAGACGGACACTACTCAGAGGTGCTAATCTGGGCAGCTATTGGGAATGAAAAAAAAAAAAAAAAAAAAAAAGACTCGTCGTATGTAGTACAACATACAGCATTCTCCAACTACGTATGTACAGAAACTGGTAGGTACGAAGTGAGAAATGAACAGAGTGAGGTGTAAAAATTTGGGAAGAAGTAGAAATAACATGAAACAGGTACGTTCATCAGACCTGACACTTGGGGACCTGTTGGGGGTTGGAAGGGTGATGAGGGACAAGGAGGGAGAGATGGAGTGGGGTTTGGAGGGGGGACGAGGCTAGCAGGGAGGGAGGAGGGGCAAGAGAGGGTGGGAAGGGACGCAGGTTGCTGTGGAAGGAGAGATGCAGTTGCGTGGGGGGGTGGGAGAGTGATGGGGATCAAGGAGGGCGTGAGGGAGTGTAATTGAGGGTGGTATGGAGGCGATCGAGAGGGGGGTGCCCCCCCACCACCCGGGTTGGTCTGATCCCCCCTCACGCAACATCAGGAGCGAGTTCTCATTGGCCTGAAGCCATGTACAGTCGCCAAAGTTTCCACCTGGGCCGGCTAGCCGCGAGAGATGGGTAACGGGTGCTGGCAACAGTGTATCTGTTTGTTCGTGTGTACATGCTCGACGAAAGTTCGGATCATAAACTCTCGTCTTCCGTAGTGAACCTCAGTCAGAGTTCATCCCAATATTCAGTCGATAATTTTTAGTCGATGGAATTTCTTGAAAGTATTAGATAATGCGAGTATTGAAAACAATAAGGAATATAATATTAACAATAAGTGAAATTATATAAAAGATGGCATATTTACAAATATTACATAACTATCAACCTATTCTTTTTCAGTATTACATGATAAACCCATGGCTAAAAAGTGTCTACTGAATACTGGGGGGACGAACCGTCATGTGACCGGCCCTTACGGTAGAAAAATAGATGCCGGTGTCTGATCGTTTTGCATTTCGTCAGTCTTGGGCCGGTCTCGATTAAACCTACTGAAATACCATTCTTGATTCCCGACATGATTAGATAAGTTAGGTCATTATTCGTTACAGGATTACTCATTGGGTTGATATTGATTTAAACTAAGTAGGAGAGATAGGAACTGTAGATGTCGGAGGTAAATGTGTGACCTCACAGATAAGCGACACACCTAATAATCAATTGTCCTTGTAATGTGTAATTGAGTCATTCGTTAGATGAATGGACTATAAAGGTGTGCTGTAATGACCATAGTCATATGAAATGTTGATACGGTGTCATAATCATACCTGACATAATAGTATGCATGAACTCTTTGCCTGTTGAGGTTACTATTATAACCTCCTACCTCTTCATGGTGCACCACAGAAAACATAAAAACATCTGCCTGAAGTTTTACCAACGAGGAATAAGCAACCGTTAACAGTGTCTAAACATAATCTAAATGTTTGGTCAGTGTTATTGATGATGTGAATATGGCAGGTAATCTTACTCGTAACTGGACAGATGTTAAGTAAATGCATTCCTCTTCAACCTATACTGATAATGGTATCAAGTGATAACCCTATGAAATGGAATTACTGATATAAAAAGGAGAGAGTGGGAGAAATGCTTGGAGCGACTACAGTATATAGTTCATTTACATGTTATCGTAACAATGTAAAAACAACATAGAAAATTAAATGTTTAGTACTGTTTCGAATGCAAATATTTAGTAGAATGCTACTGGATCTCAAAAACTAGTTCGGCAATTATTATCACTGGCGGTGTTAATAACGTAACCCCCCCCCCCTCCGCACGTCCGGCGCCTCCCCTAGCCTTTACTATGCCAAGCTCTCCCCTTAAGCAACTCTCCCACCGGCTCGACAAGTTGCAGGAAACCGGTCGCCACAGGTTGCACGGACCAAGGTCAAATTAGTATAATAGGTGTTATTGTATTATATATAATAGTATATATTTATATCGTAATATTATATATATTATCTTATTATAAAACTCATATAGTCATATTCATTTGGCCTTGGTCAGCACCTGTGGCACACAACAATTTCCCGTGCAACCAGTTTCATGCAACAGACTGAACCGACGGGAGAGCCGCAAAACCCCTGAGACAATTTTCTCCCCACCGAACTCCGTACCCAGCCATCTATGGGATAAACTCTGACTCTGACGGAGTTTCACTACAGACGAAGAGAGTTGATGATCCGAACTTTCGTCGAGCACGTACACACGAACAAACAGATACACTGTTGCCAGCACCCGTTACCCACCTCTCGCAGCTAGGTGGCCCAGGTGGAAAGTTTGGCGACTGTACATCATAATCGGGGTAGAGCAAGTGCTCCGCTGTTTTTCACAGGCCGCGTTCAATTGATGCGATTCGGCATTTTGGCATAAAACTCAAAACGCATCAATTGATGTGATTAGGACCTAAGAGGTTAAGCGTAGGAGAGTGAACTAACTAGATTTTGTGAACCCTTCTTCTGGTAAAGGCAAGTTAATGTCAAGTGACATTAGTGGAAACACTGCAACCCCAGAGCATGTAAGTTCTAGGAAAGTGAGTACAGTGTTGCCTGAGGGTCAAGAAAAAGTGTCAGGTTTTGCCAGTATTGCCAGAAAACGGGGCACTTGGAGGATTGGTGCTGGAAAAAACGAGGGAAAAGTTCCTCTGTAAAACCTATTATTTTGTTAAACTATTGGGGATCTTTTGACACCAACAGAGAGCATCCACCCACAGATATTGTTAGCGGTAGTCAGACACAACCTCAGCAGGTGCATAATGTTCATAAGGCCAGAGTGGAACTGTCAGTGGTGGATAGACAGACTCCTGTAGAGCCATTGTTAGACACTAGTAAGACTTGGGCAGTGCAGCTGTCAGGTTCAGGTGAGAGTGGTAATATGACTCCATCAGAGTGTCCTCCCCAAGCAGTACTCAAAGTGACTCCTCGCCAGGTCATTTATTTGCTAACTTTATTTCTAAGGGGTTAGTTTCAGTTGATGGAAAAGGTGGTAAGGAAGTCACTATACTTAGAGACACCGAAGCTTCACAGTCATTAATGTTGAAGGGGATTGTTGATGTAGCGACCCTAATGAATGTGTCTTGTTGCAGGGTATAGCTGAGTTGGTATCTGTTCCCTTAGTTGAGGTGAAGCTCCAGTCAGAGTTAGTTACTAGTTCAGTGCATGTGGGTGTTGTTGACCAGCTTCTTGTACAAGGGGTCACTTTCCTTATGGGTAGTGACTTGGTGGGAGGATAGGCGAGTGCTGTTCCCTGCATGTCAAAAACTACCCTGAGTGAGAATAGGACTAAAGAGTTGGAAGATACGTATCCTAAATTGTTGCCCGCATGTGCTATAACTACAGCTATGACGGCAAAAGCCAACCCTGATAATGTTGACAGTAATGTCACTGGCAATGCCGATGATGATATTGGGCTTGGTGATACCTTTTTTGTCCAGTTAAATGACTCAAAAGTTGATGATTCTTCCCAGACTGATGCAAGTGCAAAGTTAGCTGATATGCAAAGACCTGATCCAGAGATTGCCACTTTAATTGACTGAGCAGTTGGGGAAGAAGAATGTGAGTCTGAACTGACAGAGTTTTATTATTTAAGGCCCAATAACATGTCAATGAGAAGATGGAGGCCTCCTAGTGTTGCTCATGATAACGAGTGGGAGACTGTACATCAGGTGGTGGTTCCAAGACCCTATAGGCAAAAAATTAAGTCCATTCCTCCTCCTAAGCAGGTCACTCGGGGTCGAGGAAGACTTCCGCATCTGGCAGCATTCTTACTGGCCTGGAATCCGTCAAGATGTCTCCCGGTTCTGTAAGTCATGTCAGCTAGTCGGTGAGAGCAATAAGTCCATCCCTGCAGCTCCTTTGATTCCTCTACCTGTATTTGAGGCCCCATTCACTAGAGTCGTTGTGGACATTGTTGGCCCTTTGCCTAAAACCTCCTCAGGCCACCAGTACATCCTCACAATGTTTGACATGCCCACTAGATATCCTGAACCCATTCACTTGAGAAATCAATCAATCAAACATTTCCTGTGGCACCCCACGGGATGCATAGGGCCTCGATGAACTCTCTCCACAAATATTTGTCTCTTGCCATTTCCTTCAGGTCCCACCAACACTCCTCTCCTGCTTCTTTATTCATTGTCGTCAACCAGGTTTCCCTCAGCCTACCTCTTCTTCCTCTAGTAGTCCACTCTGGCACATCCTGTATTAAACTGCCTTCCTTTTTGTATATGTGCCCCAGCCACTTCCAGCGAGACAGTCTCACATATTCTTTAACTGGTTCCAGTCTCGTATTATCCCTTATTCTTTCATTTGTAACTCTGTCTTGCCACTTTACCCCAGAAATCCTTCTCAGTATTTTATTCTCAAATCCTAATATTTTCTGATCTGTTGCAATGGTACTGTACCATGACTCATGCCCATAAATTAAAATTGGTCTAACCATGGACTTGTAAATTATCAATTTAGTATGTACCGAAAGCATATTATTATTCCAAATAGATTTCAACATTCCAACAGCTCGCCAAGCCTGTCTAATCCTCTCCTCAATTTCATTGTTTAATGATCCATTAGATGATACAAACGTTCCCAGATATATAAAGTTTTCTACATTCTTCACCACATTATTCTCAATTACACAATCGATTTGGGTCTCCATGTTCATAATAATAATTTCAGTCTTTCCACAGTTTATTACCAATCCCACTTTTTCTCCTTTCACCACCAGACAATCAAGCACCCTCTGCATCTCGTAAATACTTCCGGAAATCAGTACTATATCATGAGCATAATCCAAATCCATCAGCTTCTTATTTTCTTTCCAGTTAATTCCTGCACCTGTTCTCCTTACAACCTTCCTCATAACATAATCCATACCCAAAACAAACAGCAAAGGCGAAAGAACTCCTTTTTGAATCACTCGTGACCTAACTTCAAATGGATCACTCAAAGAACCACCCACCATTACCTTACAAAAAGTACCTTCATGCAGGCTTCTAATAACATTTACAAACTTTTCTGTTATACCATAGAATCTCATAATTTTCAACACAGAAATATTTCAGCTAAATTGGTTGTAAAGGAAATGCTGACCTTCTTTACCCATTTTGGTCTCCCTAGGGAAGTTCAGTCGGATCAAGGCAGTAATTTTAATTTCAAACTGATCAGACAAACTCTTAAGGAGTTAGGAATCTCACAGATCACTTCCTCAGCATATCATCTTCAGACACAGGGTGCATTAGAGAGGTATCCCCAAACTTTGAAGAGTATGCTCAGAAAACTAAGTGTTGATGAAAAGGAATGGGACAAGTGTTTGCCTTTCCTACTTTTTTGCAACCGGAGAGGCACCGAGTGCGTCTTTGGGCTACTTCCAATTTCAGTTCATCTTTGGCCACGAAGTAACATGTTTTCTTAAACTTCTCAAAGAACAATGAGTCAAAGATGATGACCAAATTAACTTTGCTAGACTGTGTCAAAATTTAAAGAAAGACTGGCCTATAGTATGGAAGTAGCCAGGACACACTTGGAGTCCTCTTGGGAGAAGATGAAGAGGTAGTATGACCACTCTAAGAAAGCTAAGAACAGACGATCAAGTTCTTGTCTTGCTTCCCGTTCATGGTCAGCCTCTGTAGGCAAGTTTTGCAGGCCCTTATGTAGTAGAGAAGAGGGTAGGTGAAGTTAATTATGTCATTTTAACCCCAGACCGGAGGAAGGAATGAAGATTGTGCCATATAATTATGTTGAAGGAGTACCACAGGCGAGACATGGACCCCCCTAGTGCTGCATGGCTGTCGAGTTGGCGGAGGACGAGGGCTGCCCTTTGACTTTGGACCAGACGACCAGTTGGAGATAAAACCAGGATGCTTGGAGTACACTGACTGATAAACTCTAACTTGACTGCAGAGCAGTGTGCTGAGCTTGTTGCCCTTCTCAGGAAGTTCCCTGATGTCTTTTGGGACACCCCAGGAGGGACGAAAGTGGCACAGCACGATGTGGACACTGGAGGTGCCATCCCTGTAACGCAGTCCTCCTACAGGGCTAGTCCTCAGAAGCAGACCATCATTCATGAGGAACTGAACTGCATGTTGCAGCAGGGGTTAATCGAGTCCTGTCAAAGTGAGTGGTGCTGTCAGGACTCCACATTATAAATACAAATAATAACAAAGCATGACGAATAGATAGATAGTTAGATAGACAGAGCACCAGACAAGGTGTGGGAACGGGATATTAGCTTGCAACTCGTTAAGTGAAGGAATGTTGATCGTGCACCGGAAGCAGTACATACACACAGACATATGGTATTTTAGAAGCTTCCACGACAGTAGAGCACACGTGACACGACCCCTGCTACACGAGAATGTAGGTGTCTGAGCTCAGAAGGAGATAGGCCATAGAACTGGCAGGTAGTAGGGAGAAGGAGGCTAGCAAAATGGTTGAGAGGGTGGAAGGGAGAGAGAGAGAGAGAGAGACAGCGAGGTAGCTCACGGGACTCTATACTTCACTCGTGTGTGAGAGTGTTAATATTTCCAAGACAAATAAAAATAGTCCCATACTCATCTTTATCTCTCCTGTCATTACATGAAATGGGAATTAAGATTATCTACTTACAGAACTACTCACATATAACAACCGCTCGTCCACGAGTCTAATATATGTATAACTGATCTACAAAAGACACTACAAGAAGCTACAAAGTTCTTGTAAAATATGGCAGCATCGAACGTACGAACCTCGTCTACGAATCTACAGTGAATTTCTACAAAAACAGGCGAGACTCTAACCAAGATTAGCTTCAGTTCTACAGTGAATTCCTACAAAATACAAGCTACAAGTCTACAAGCCTATGAGCCTACAAGCCTACGAGTCTACAAGCCTACGAGCCTACAAGAGGTGAAGAGGTCACATAATGCTTTGCCAGCAGTTTAACAAAATATTGATACAATCTTTCAATTTCTACGACGAAGCAACGAACTACAACCATCTTCGATCAGCTACAAGTAACAAGTCTACAAGACATCTCTATAAGTCTCTACATGCACCTACAAGTAGCGACAATCTTCATCCCACAACAAGTAAATTCTCACAACCACATGACCTCACCTTTGTAGCCAACATTTATATATATGTAACTCTTAATTCTTGTAATGGGTGAGTCTTGAGTTTTGGTTAAAGTTATTTTGGTAATTGAAGAGCAGGAGGAGTTAGAGATGAATACACGGAGTTGATCTTGATTTATTATCTTCAGAGAAAGTCTAAGTTGAGCAGCGTATGTATTATACAGAGACTTAATATACTAAATAAGTCTAGTTAGACCCCTCTTCTTATTCGTTCTCTCTACTACCTACACCCAACCTCCACCGCTGACGCAGAAATGTGAGAAGGTCAAGACGACGAAACAAATACCGAGCCCATATTCACAACTCATCTTACTCACTCATCTTCACTCAAGTTACTCGTCGCTACTCATTTACTAACCACAGCTACCAGTGTGGGAAGTCGACGTCACCATACGTGTTTTCTGAGACAACGCCGTGCCTATCAACGTGTGTCTGACACCGCACAACACGTCAATCAACCCGTGAAGGACAACGCTATCACCACGTGCAACACCACTGACACCATTCCCACCACGGTAAAAACTAGTGAGTTACATAGTTACTTCATTTATACAAAACACAGTGATAGACAAAAAACTTCTGCACAAACATATAAAGCGTGTTGTATGGTTGCAACTTAAATACATATACGTACTTCAATTATCTTCATAATTCAATCATTAAATACTTGCAGCAACAATAAATATATATTCGACACTGTATTTATTCATTCATCTATTATAGCATTGGTGTACTACTAACGAGTGTTACCATTTATACCTACATAAAATACGTGCTTCATACATACAACTATACATTATTACATCCACAAAGTAATACAGAAAATGTACTATCACAGTTACTCAGTGAGCAGTTAAAAGAACTGTATTAAATATTTATTAATTAAAGCTACCAAGTGGAAACAGACAAATTTAGTTATAAGGAAAACAGGAAAAAAAAATGGCCAACACAAATGACGTTAGCAAGAATGAACAACATCTTCCACACAATCGTAAAGACAAAGATTTCCACACAGTGCTGACACATATATTGCCCACGACAGGTACAAATGAACAACAAGTCAGTGTATATTGTTAATACTGTATATAGTGTTTATATATTTTTTATATAAAATAACAAAATATGGGGCTATATAATATCATTTTCATTAATATCATTGCAATATAAACTAAACCTTTAAAAAAAGTACCAAGGGAATTAGCCAGCAATTATGCAACCTCGAACAACACCGAAAAAGCGTAGACAAACGAAGAAAAACATACTTTAGAAAATCAATACAAAAAAATATATATATACAGTAAGATCACTTAACAAACAAAAGAAAATAGGTGTGTTACTACAAATGCCAAAATACCACATAAACTCCTTCTATAAATGAAACAAAAAGTAAATTAGCATCCTCCACGAGCCAGTGGCATGGCACATCATCACTATCATCGACGCAGCATGACCGGATTAGTGATGTCATGACTGCAATTATTACAATTATGTAACTACAAACAATATGTAACAATTATGTAACAACAAACGATTGCATTATGTTACACTTGCTACAATTATGTAACTACAAACGATATGTAACAGTTATGTAACGACAAACGATTGCATTATGTTACACTTGCTAGAATTATGTAACTACAAACGATATGTAACAATTATGTAACGACAAACGATTACATTATGTTACACATGCTACAATTATGTAACTACAAACGATATGTAACAATTCATACAATGTTACAGTTATGCATTACCGCAATATTATGTAACAATTCATACAATGTTACAGTTATGCATTATCACACTATTATGTAACAATTCATACAATGTTACAATTATGCATTACCACAATATTATGTAACAATTCATACAATGTTACAGTTATGCATTATCACAATATTATGTAACAATTCATACAATATTACAGTTATGCATTACCACAATATTATGTAACAATTCATACAATGTTACAATTATGCATTACCACAATATTATGTAACAATTCATACAATGTTACAATTATGCATTATCACAATGTTACCACAATTTTATGTAACAGTTCATACAATGTTACAGTTATGCATTACTACAATGTTACTACAGTATTATGTAATAATTCATACAATGTTACTACAATTCTGTATTACCAGAATCATCACACAAGTTAGGTAAAATATTAGGCATTAGTAAAGGGATAACTCCATATGTAATGTAATGACCTAGCAGTATTACCATTGCAAATTATATGCGTATGTCTGTTATACATACACATTTTAGAATATGTTATACAATCAGTTTAACTAATAGTGCATTTATTCAATTGTATACAACTTGTTTAGAATGTAATACTACTGGATCATTGCAATATTATATCTATACAATATTATAATCAATATTACGTATTAAGAGTGAAGAAGAATATTATATATTAATAAATTAGCATATGTCAAAGATGATTGCTGTCGGAGGACCGCCAGCTGTGTGACCGAGCGATGTCAGGACATCACATTATAAATACAAATCATAACAGAAAGCATGATGGATAGATAGATAGATAGATTGAGTACCAGACAAGGTGTTGGAATGGGATATTAGCTTGCAACTCTTTAAGTGAAGGAATGTTGATCATGCACTGGAAGCAGTACATACACACAGACATACAGTATTCTGGAAGCTTCCACGACAGTAGAGCACACGTGATACGACCCCTGCTACACGAGAATGTAGGTGTTTGAGCTCAGAGGGAGACAGGCCATAGAACCGGCAGTTAGTAGGGAGAAGGAGGCTAGCAACATAGGAGAGAGAGAGAGAGAGAGAGAGAGAGAGAGAGGTAGCTCGCGGGGCTCTATATTTCACTCGTGTGTGAGAGACTTTGTTAATATTTCCAAGACAAATAAAAATAGTTCCATACTCATCTTTGCTTCTCCTGTCATTGCATGACAATGGGAATTAAGATTATCTATTTACAAAACTACTCACGTATAACATCCACTCGTCCACGAGTCTAATATATGTATAACTGATCTACAAAACACCCTACAAGAAGCTACGAAGTTCCTGTAAGAGTGCTTCCCGGTCATAGTGGTTCCAAAACCCGATGTGTCATATCGCTTTTGTATTGATTATCGTAAAGTCAACTCCGTTACCAAGACTGATACCCACTGCCTAGAGTAGATGATTGTGTGGACGTGATAGGCAGTGCTAAGTTTATCACAAATTTAGATTTTGTTGGAAGGACACAAGTCAAGAGTGAGAGCAGTGGAAATGAGTTATTAAAGAGGAGCCTGTGGAGTCATATGGAGAGACAGGCTGACGAATGAGGATATAAAGGAGCGTTGTGGTGTTGATGTGGATGTGATAGGAAGCGTTATGAGGAACACACTGAGGTGGTTTGGCCATGTGGAGAGGATGGAGAGTGAAAGACTGACGAAGAGAGTGCATGTGAGTGAGGTGGAGAGGGAAAGAGGGAGGGGGAGGCCGAAGATGAGATGGAGGGATGGGGTGGAAAGGTATATGAGAGAGGGGTGTGCGTTGGGAGCAGGGGAGTGAAATGGCGGGGGACAGGGCGACTTGGAGGCGATTTGTCTGTGGCCACCCCAAACGGGATTGAGGCGTCTGGCAATAGATAGGTAGATAGATTTGATGCAGGGGTTATTGGCAAGTCCCACTCAGAGAAAGGGCCTAAGAAAATTCCAGTTTTGCGGTTTGTGGCAATACTTATAAATGTAAGGTCATGCCCTATGGTATGGAGAATGCTCCTGCAATCTTCCAAAGACTGATGAATGATCTCACCAAGGACTTGGATGATTATATTACTTAGAGTATATTGATGATGTTATTTTCAGCAACACCTAGGAACAACACTTGAGCCAACTAGATGCCTTACTGCAGAGACTGTTCTCTGCTAATTTAGTGCTTAATTTAACTAAATGTGAAACTGTGAGGGCTCGAGTCCACTACCTAGGTTATGTGGTCGGTTTAGGCCAAGCGAGTCCACCTGGTGTTAAAGTTCAGGCCATTGTCAAATCCTCCCAACCCAAAAAATAAGAGAGAGTTGCAGCGATTCTTGGGTATGGTAGGGTACTACATACGTTTTGTCCTGAACTTCGCTGATCTTGTAACTCCCTTCACTGAGTTGTTAAGAAAAGGAGTCAAGTATGAGTGGAAGCCAGAATGTGAGGAAACCTATTGTAAAGTCAAAGCCATCCTGTCAAGTCACCCAGTGCTACAAGCTCCCAGTTTTGATAAACCCTTTAAATTAGCTGTTGATGCCAGTGGCCTAGGGGCTGGCGCAGTTTTGCTTCAGGATAATTAAGATGCCTGTGTGCTATTTAAGGAAAAAATTCAATGAGACCCAGAGAAATGATTCAACTATTGAGAAAGAACTCCTTGCACTCATACTTTCCCTTCAACACTTCTCTGTGTATGTTGGTCCAGGGTCAGGTGATGTAGTGTACACTGATCACCACCCTCTGAAATTTTTGTCCCGATATAATGACAATAATCTTAGACTGACCGACTGGGCCCTATTTTTGCAAGAACACTCCCTTGATGTAAGACATGTAAAAGGTGTCAGTAATGTTTTAGCAGATTACCTGTCCAGAACTTAGATTGTATAGTATCCAGAAATTTCCCCTTGGGAAATTTCTTCTCTCAGGAAGGGAGGTGTCACTGGCGTAGTTACCCCAATACCAAATAGGTGAAATAGAGAATAAGTGACAACGTAAGGAGACAGGTGAGCCATCAAGAAGATAAATTCTTTTCTTTCTCAGTTTTGCGGGCTGTAAGGGAGTAACCCTCGTCCCCAGCTGCGTTTACTTAGCTGTCACTGGACTGATAACACACCAGACGTTTTTCTCAGAAACTATGCAGAAAATCCCTCTTGTCCTTGAACTGTGGGGTGTAATTTATAATGTGAGAGGAGCTAAAAGAGAGTATTTGCCAATAGAAGTCTAAATAACGTTTGCTATGCTTTCTTAACGGCACGTCAGTGGTCTTGTGTAATTTGTGTACCTTCGCCATTGGCTCCCTTCATAGCAGGTGCCTCTGTACTTGGTAAGTGGCTGTACTGTAGATATTCCATAAGACAGCCAATGGTTAATTCACTGAGAGAGGCGGAGTAAGTCTGCTTTATAAGCCCAAGGAAAATGTGAAAAGACACATTTTTTTGTCTCATTTTGTACACACATCCCTTTACACATTTTTGTTTCTATTTCATACACACATCCCTGTACACATTTTGTTGTCTCATTTTGTACACACATCCCTGTACACATTTCTGTCTAATTTTTTGTACACACATTTTTGTACACACATTGCCTCATTTACTGTCATGTTACACTTTTGTCACATTGTGTTGCATTTTTCCCCAACACTACTCAATACTTGACTTTGATTACAAAACACACTGTTTGTGCACCATTTCCCAGTTTAGGTTCACTCCTTCATTTACACTAGTGTGTGATTTTATATCTGGATTATTTCACTGAAGTCTCCACGTTTTCTCGAGCTTTGTGAGTACTTAGCCTCCACTGTGTTCTGGTTATGTAAGAAATAAGTTGTTTTATATTTGTATTCTGAGGCCTAAATGAATCTTCCTTTTGTAAAACGAACCCTGGTTTCTTCTTTGGTTGTATATGTTATTGTGTACAGTAAAGGTAGTTTTCTTGTAAGCTTTACCTTATTCATTTTGGTGATTAATTAAGGGCTAAGAGTGCACCCACATAACAATAGCAAGAATATCCAGCAAAAATACCTTATCCTCTTCTGGTGGTTTGTTATACGTGCAAATAAATTGCAGAGGTGTTTCAGGTCCTTCAAAACCTACAACCATAAGGCCCTGTACCTAACTTTTTCTGACGATGTTGAGCCCACGGAATTTAAAGTTGGATATCAGCGGTGCAATGGCGAAGTACACAGCGTGAAGACTGTTGCGCAGGAGAGGGTGTAGAAGAACCAACTCCATGCCTTTCCTGCCACCTACTACCACAACATGCGTGTCTGCTTTCTTCCACATTCCCAGCGTCTTCAAATAGACTGAATGGCGGAAACGGTGATATTAGATCTGGCATCTATTAAGGGAATAAGAATGAACATGAAAGAGCAAAAATTGGGATTAATGTGTAATGCAATAGGAAGGATTATATTATCCGAAAATATATGAATGACAGAGGTCACTTTGTGATGAAGCTCTTTAACTGACACAAAGCAGTTGGTGATGAATTGTATACAGATATTAAGGATCAACAGGAATAGATTCCTGAAATCGATGCCAGTGATTCTGGAGAGATAGATACCACAGAATCGACTCTAAAACTTGAGAACCGATTCTCCTATAGCAATTCGGCCAGTAGCTTGAGAGCAGGAGTTTTCAAATACTGCCACTGACTCAAGTCACGTGTTGCTGGATACGGAGAGTAAGTAAAGTCGAGGCCAGTGCTGAGAAATGGCCACTCATTCCGGTGTGGGCAAGTCCAGCCAATCGGAGTTGGCCTCAGCAGAAGTGCCCCTGCCTTGCACATCAGGCATGATATAATAATCGATTCCAAAAAGCATAAACATTATGACTCCTGTTAGTTTATCTTTCAGCTGTAAAAGGGACATAGTTAACTTAGAATTATACAGTGAAGGTATGTTTATAGAAGAAAAATACAATTATACATAAATATCATATTTCTGTAAACGATTTAAAAAATACAAGTTTATTATAGCTATGCATTAAATAATTATTTGTGTTTTCCGTCTCCCACAGTGCTATCAGAAATCGCATTCATCGAGTTACTCTGCCTCGTATAACCGACAGTATTTGCTTACTTTGAGGAATCGATTGTGGAATCTACTCCAGCGAATACATTGGTACTGGGTATCGGAACTTTCGATTCTGAATTTATCGTTTCTTGTCCAGCGCTTAACAAATATATTTCGTCTCATAATACAGTGAATAACTGTATGACCCATTTCACTATGCATGCTATTGATTGTTCGTTCCCTTTCATACTTTATCTTTATGTGTTTCCGGGATCTATTTTACCTCACGAAGAGGTGGGAAAGATCAGCATGGTGCAGAGATTGCAGAAAATTCTTTATGGAAAATATACGTCAAACTGTAAAGTGGACTGAAAAAAAGCTTTGCAACTTAATTTCCGTATTTAATTTGAACTACGCTCATAATACGAATTAATATCTGTTCCAGGGCATTTGTATGTGACTGCTATCATAATCTGTTGTTAGTCTTTTGGCATAGCTTAGTAATAAAGACGGCGAGATAGTAGTTTTAGACCAGGTTAAAGCAGAGAGCTGAGTGACAGAAGTAAAGCCAATGTTAGGAAATCCGGTAAGTAAAAACGAGGTGGTTTGTGGACTGGTAGAGGATGATATGAGAATCATATATCACAGGTTTCTACAACATATTTCCCAGGCTTTCAGGTTAAACAGAATAACTTATATAATTCCTTCCATTTTGTTCATACATAATACCTGAATGCCTCGTTGGTGTTGTTTGTGTTGGTGTCAAGGACGAAGATAACAGATCTGCAGGTGGTCCATCTGTCCCCCCACACCCAGGCTGGAAGAGCTTCTTGATCCGGGGTTCCATCAAATACCATAACCGCAGAACTTACTTGCCTGGATTAAACATAATATTTCATAACTATATGTCATTAGTAATGGTAACTTAATTATTCAAGTCCTACAGTAGCTGTTTTACACTAGTTAACTTCAGGGAAATTTATTCATCAGACAGATCCAAGCCACAGTCAGGGGAAGAGGCGTGTCCACAAAACATCGAAACTGGTTTTAATTTCATGTACAAAAGAAGTTCTGAGTCATGTTATGCAGCTTTAACTTGCTCTTACACATCTGTGACTATAATTTTCGTACACTCTTTCCGCGGATGTGTGTGTGCTGCCATTTAAGTTACTGTCTTTCCAGTGTTGCATTTGCTATGAAAGAAGCAACGAGTGTGCACCATATTTGCCAGATATTAGGCAAAACAATTTTTGAAACATACAAAATGCTGAAAAATAGCTTTTGTTCGTATCGCCATTTCTAAGAAGGGAGAACATTGAGTAAAGTGAGGAACGTCCAGTGGTACCCTTAACAAGCAGAAATTGCAAGACATTTGAAAGGGTGTGTGATTTGGGTCAATCGGACATAAGTATGAAGGTAGAGCATTATGAGATGAAGCCGAAATTTCATTTCGGACACATCAAGCAATTTTAACTGATGATTTCAACACGAGACATTAAAGCTTGTGCCACGACTGCTGACGCCTGAGCACAAAGGGTACCAGCTGATCACATCCACTGAAATGCTTTGTTGTGCAGAATCTGATGCAGACTTTCTCAGATCAATAATACCTGGTGATGACTCGTGGATCTCTGTCTCAAGGCCTTCAGTTTGGAAGTCCCCATCATCAAAAAGACACAAGAAAACTCTTCAAGTTCAGAGCAGATCTAAAATTTTGCTACTGTCATTGATCGAGATGGCAATGTTAACCATTAGCACACTCTAGAGGATCAGACTGAATAAGGAGTATTAATCATCATCGTCATCATCATCCGGGCCTCCTGTTCCACCCTAGGGCAGGGTGAAGAGTAGCAATGTACAGACAGCCCAAATTTGCCCAATCCAATGGGCTATGCTTCCATTTACTCATTATTCAAGTTCCCAGAATCCTGGCTCTATCGGATACGCCAACAACATTCACCACATTTTGTAGCTTCATATTAATGTATCCAACAGAGTCAGTTCAGATGCTGCCGCGTTGGTATGGTATGGTATGGTAAAGATTCCCCCTTCGTTCTTGTAGAAGGTGCTGGGCCATAAGTTAGCCTGCAGTCAGTGAGGTCAGGCGTTAATATGTATGTGGCAGAGGCAGTCTTAGCAGCCCCTCAGCTGTTTTGTTGACTGAAGTTAAAGTAGAGAGATACACACAAACATACACACACACACACATTTATACATATATACATGTACACATATCCATATGAACATACACATATATAGGCTACATACAAACACAAATACATGTATATATATATATAACAACACAGGCACACCATAGGCATACACGCTAGGTGGGAGGGGGAGCAGAAATCACAACTTGAGTTAGAACAGGGAGGAAAGTCGTGGCTATAACATAGGCTGCTGCATATCGGAGGGTAACTGTCGTTCTGGCAGCTGCATGGGTTCAGGGTATATCAGGATTGGGAAGGGGGTATCTTTTCCTGATCCGGGAGGTGGCTGGACATCTGAGGAGGTAGTGCAGGAGGGGGAAGGGGGTGGTTATCTGGCAGTGCTGGCACTCAGAATCAGGGTCTACATCCTCATCCACAATCTCAGAAAAACACTTATAACCAAGACCAAGGTGGCGCAGGCGATTAAGTGTTTTTGTGTCATATCTGGTGTTAATCAGCAGGGACTTATATTGTGTAGCCACAGCATACCATCTGGCAGAGGGGGAGCCCAGTTGTACATGATGACGGTGATCTGCTTTAGTTAAAGCAGCTGTCTTATGTCTGATGGAGCGTTTGACCCGGCTTAAGGTGGTTGGTATTTCAAGGTCAATATTGGGTCTATAAAGGGCAGTCTTCGTTGTACGGTCAGCCTTTTCATTCCCAACAATGCCGACATGGATTGTAATCCAATTGATGGTGATCGATCCCCCTGCATTGCGGATTGCAATGGCAGTGTTGAAAATGTCATATATAAGTTTAGTGTTGTCATTGTGAGTGTGTCGGTGAAGCGTGTGGATGGCTGAAGCTGAGTCTGTGTGTATGATGGTGAGGGATGTAGGGACGTGCTCTAGGACGTCAGAGATGGCAGCAGAGATAGCTGCCAGCTCAGCTTGAAGGGTGGAGGCCCCATGTGTGATGCGCAAGCCGTGGAAACGATCCCCTCACACAAAGGCTTCTCCGGCCTTTGAAGATGTAACTGAGCTGTCGGTGCAGTATGTGGCCGAGTCAGGGACTGCAAGGGTGGCGATTCGTCTGAGCCCCTCTTGACGTATCAGTTGGGTGGGGGTTTGGGTCTTGGGTGGAGAGCGGGGGATGATGAGATTTAGCAGAGGGGGGCTCGAAGGAGGCTGAGCCTGGTAGGTGGCTCCATGTGCAGTAGAGACCTGCACGATGTAATCAGCCAGGTTGTACTCATGAATAGGATGCATGGCGCTGTGAACCCAGCAGTGTGACAGTAGGTCAGGCTGGAGATTAACTGCTGCTACGAGTTGGGGCAGGAGTGGGAGGGGAGAGGCGTTGTGGACAAACTTGGCTGCGAGACCAGCCACTCTAGCCCCTATGTGGAGGTGTAGTGACTCCAGGTTACACTCCAAGCGGAGGTTGCAAAGGCGTGTCCACTTGGGGGCTCCAGTCATAATCTGCATAGCATGATTTTGGATGACCTCCAGTTTGTCAAGCAGCGGAGAGTTAATAGTAGGGAGTGCTGGGGCTACATAGTCAACCAAGGCTCTGATGGTCTGTATATAAAAGAGGTGGAGGACTTTTGTAAGTTGCTCCTCTCCTTTCCTGCCAAGGACCTCAGTGCATTAAGGCGGAGCTTCGTTTGTTCTCGGAGGTGGTTAACTTCTTGGTTAAATGAAAGTTTGGATTTGAAGATGACTACGAGGTACTTGTGCGTGGTGACGTATTCAATTATGGAATTGCCAAGGTGAAGCTGGTCTGTAGGAGGGTTGATGAGGAAAGGGAGAGCCTTGGTCTTATGGGGGTTGATCTTAAGCTCCAGCTCTGTACATTTTCGGTGGAGTCTCGTCAGGGACCTCTGGGCTTTAGCATGGTAGGGGCTCCCATGGACGACCAAAGTTATATCATCTGCATAACAAGGTGAGCTCTGGGGCCTAGGTCCACTTGCAGAAGGCAGTCTATTAAAATATTGAAGAGCGTGGGGCTGAGAATGCTGCCCTGTGGGATGCCATTCGTGTGCTGGTATTCTGAGGATGTGTTCCCCTGCAAGCATACTGCTGCTCTCTGACCCTGGAGAAACTTTCCAGCCAGCTTAGGAGGCGACCCTTAACCCCCTGCTTTCCAGGGCTGCCAGGATGACCTCTGGGCATGCCAGCTCGAAGGCCTTCTCCAGGTCAATAAAGACTGCTAGGCCTCTGCCGCCATGCAGCTCAGAGAGGAACGAACTCAGACACTCAGCTGTCACCTTACCTCTGGTGTAGGCAAAGATGTGGCTATGAAGCGGTGGCAGGAGCCAGTCGAGCCGCTGGAGCACCATCCTCTCGGCAGTCTTGCATAGGCAGCTGAGAAGGGAGATGGGCCTGAAGGCTGTGGGGTCAGGTGGTTTGGGGATGGGGTGAATGGTGGCAGTCTTCCACTGCTCAGGAGTTTGCCCAGGGACCATGAATGGTTAAGTATATCTAAGAAGGCAGATATTGCTGTGGAGCCAGCGTGCGTAAGCACGGAATACATGATACCATCTGGGCCTGGGGCAGTGTCAGTGCTGGTTTTGAGTGCGTTATCAAGTTCGTACATGGTAAACAACCGATCACAGTCCGCGGGGGTGGTCTTGCAGGTGTGTATCAGATCTGATCTGGCCTGGTGTAGAGCTTCCTGCTGATATCTAGTGTCTTCAGAAAGCTGGGTGGGTGAGGTCTGCAGAGCAAATGCAGCTGCCAACCTTTCAGCCTCTCCCTGTGGATCGGGGTGAGAGGGGAGACGAGATGGGAGGGGGCTAGAGAAGCTCCTCAGCTTCTTCCAGATGCTCCTCAGCTTCGAATGAGCTCCTAGGGACCGACACCATTCCAACCACTTTGCTAAAAAGGGAGGCAAAATCCCTGATCATGCACATCTCACAACATTCATCCAGCCAGCTCGATCTCTTGTCAGTTCTCTAGCCTCACCAACTTCCAAAAATGTCTTCCTCACACACTCATCCACCACATCTCTCCACCTTCTCCTCGCCTCCTTCCTCCTTCAAATTCACTCAGATATACTATACCTTTTTCGCCACTCTATTGTTATCCATTCTCTTCACATGACCATACCACCTTAGTACACTCTCTTCGATTCTGATGTCCATAGACTTCCTCACTCCCACATCTTTCACGAATCACATTATTTCGTATCCTATCCACCCTCTGTACTCCACCTACATCCTCAGCAGTCCCATCTCCACTGCTCTTATTCTTGACTTTTCATTTTCATGCCACACCATTGTCTCACATCCATATGATAAAGTTGGCACTATCACTCCTTCATGCAAGCCTCGTGCAGCTGCAACACTCAAGCCTCTGTTGCTTATCAAGGCTTTCATTGCACCAGGACTTTTCTTCCTAGTGTCACTCTACTTTCTACTTCTTTGCACATTTTCCCCTCTTTTCTATCACTGTACCCAGGTATATGAACTCTCTCACCAATTCCAGTATCTCTCCAATCACTGTAACATCGCACTTGGAGTCACCTTTTTTCAATAACCATCACTTTACTCTTTTCTAAATTTACTATCAAGGTACGACACTCACGGACCTCAGCAAAACTCTGCACTAGTCTACCAAGTTCTTGTCCGGTACTTGCAGGCAGTACTGCATCATCAGCATACAACAAATTTGAGATATTCCATCCATCACTATTCATTACCAGTGCCATCCCACTCTCCATTACTCGTGTTTTTACTTCTCTCATCACCCTCCATATCTATATATTGAACAATTATGGGGACATCACACAGCCTTGTTGCACACCCACACCAAATCGTGAACTATTCACTTAGATGCCCATTAACCCTTACACATGCTTCACTACCATCATAAAAACTCTTGAGGAGTATTACTTACCTCTATCTCTCTCTCATCTCATCTTATCAGCCATTTGTGTCTCCACTGCAGGACCGGCCTATCCTCAAAGAAGTGGGGATGATACAGCCTATATATCTCTACCAAGTGGCTTAGGCTGTCTGGTAGAGATTGTTTGTAGGGTAAGAAGTGCTTGTAAGTGTAAATGTAGTGTTGTAGTGGCTTTGTATGTGTGAGTAGTCTGTGAACCAAGTGTAATTGGCCTGCGCAAGCCGACTGGGTGCAAGCATACTTTACAGCATGCGACACTGGTTCAACCACAGCACCCCTTGTGTCGGACAAAGCAGAACGTGGGCAGAAGAACGTTCCCAAAGTTTATTACCCTGGCGGGGTGCAAACCCTCGTTCTTCAGTGTACGAAAATGCACACTTTACCACTGTAACACGGAGACTCCATATTATATATATATATATATATATATATATATATATATATATATACACACACACACACACACACACACACACACACACATACAGTAATCCCTCAATTATCTGGACTAAATAGAGCCAAAGGCATGTCTGGGTAGTGGCAAAATCCGGATAATGAACAGTTTCCCTACCACACCCAGACCCTACCTACACCCACCTCCAACATATACCCAACTCATATGTACAGTACCTATGCTTAATTTAGCAGTGTTATCCGGTCATTCAGGCATATTAAGCCATCAAAACACACACAGGCATATCAAAAGTCCTGGTAAACACCAAGAAAGCCATGCAGAAAAATCATTGAAAACCAGAAAACACCCTACCTATTCACTACTGTATGTACAGTACTCCCTCTTATATTGGTACTGTTTCCAGGTCTTGTGGCATATTTCGGCATCAAAACATACATAGGAATATCCTTAATAATTTTCAACACCAAGGAAACCATGCAGAAAATCCATTGAAAACCAAAAAACCACCCTACCTAAACACTACTGTATTTACAGTACCCCTCCTTATTTTGTAGTTCTTTCAGGTCATTCTGGCATATTTTGGCATTAAAACATACTGTGAGAAATTTTTTACTTTGTATAAATCGGTATCCTCTGTCGGGGCAACAAGATGTACGAAATTTCTAGTATTTTCTAGTAAACAACTCGTAGGTCCTTACTCGTCCCTAAGATTGTCCTTAAGTAATTTCAAAGAAGTCTCATAGGGTTAGGTGAACCATGACTTACACCTTAACTCACCTAACTATTACTCTTCTATCTCCTAGCTAGTCCTCCCTTGAATTGGCCAATTCGTAAAGGTTACTTAGTTAGGGAGTGTCGGACAACAAATGACGATAAGCCTGCTTTTTTATCGATTCCTTGGGCTGTCAAGCGCCCTTGAGATGCGTGTGTACAAACGTGCTAGCTCGATGAAGTCTAGGAGCAGAGAGATACAAATGGCTGGGTTCTTCTCCCTCACTGGATTTGAAGGTGCCGACTATTAACCCCTTAACCGCGGGACATCACTTTCGTGATGCTTGGGAGCAAGGGAACATACCGTGGTGCGTCACTTGTGATTATGTGTTATTTTGAATTCGCCCGGGCTTCCAAGTGGTGGCTTGTATCATCTATCAGTACTGCCAATGTCTAACACTAGTCAGCACTCCTAATCTCATCTCTACTCCCATCCATTCTTGACAATTTAGTCATTTCTCCCCGTTCTTGACTCCTCCCTACCTCCCTCCATTACCCTCTCCTCTCGCCTGCCCAGCCGTGCTACGCTAAGTAAATCTTCCCTGGAATTTTCCATTGATTTCATCCATTGAAATAAGCCCTATGCCCTATTCTTAAACCCAAATAATATATACAAAAAAGAAAAGCAAGGTAAGTGATTAAGTGCCCATACACCTGGAATTGGCTAATTATCCACCTGCAACCAACACCTCACATGCCACTCGTTTGCTAATGAATTTCGCTGTTTATTTCCCCTTGAAATATGCCATATAATCTATTCTCGTAATAAAAATATATATAACAAAAGGAAGTGGAGAAGCCTAAGTGATATTTACATTCACCTGGAACTACCTAATTATTGCAGGGCCACCACACTGTATTCTACGCCAAGTAAATCTTCCCTGGAATTTTTCACTGACTTCATCCATCGAAATAAGCCCTATGCCCTATTCTTATACCAAATAATATATATAAAAATGAAATAAGGTAAGTGATAGTGCCATACACCTGGAATTGGCTAATTATCACCTGATAACACCTCACGTTTGCACTCGTTAAGCTAATTTTGGCTGTTTATTTCCCCTTGATATATGCCGTTATAATCTATTCTAGGGAATAAAAATATATATAAGAAAGGAAGGAGAAGTTCTAAGTGATATTTACATTCACCTGGAACTACCTAATTTATTATGTATTGTCTAGATTTCTGCCAATCATTTCATAGCATATATATTAGCAGCTGTCACCAGGCTTACATTGGCAAGGCATTGCACTCCCCCTAGGCAGGTCACCACACTGTATTCAGTTTACTGTCGTCTTTCAAGGTGAAAGCACGTAGGATTCGCTCCTGTCCAATTCCGCCGCTTTTTAGCCCCATGCAAAAGGCCCTGTGGACCTCTACCCCCTACTAAACCTTGTGTGGAAAGGGGTAAAGGGCTAAGTGACTGCTGTGGAACGTGAAATGGCTAATTTGTCAATGAAAATGATATGATAGTGACTACGATCTTTCTGGTGAGCAAAACAGTGCAAGTGGAAATGTAAACAATGTGTAAATAATGTGTAAACAGCAAGTGAAAGCAATGAATGTAAATGTAAGTGAACAG